>NC_045743.1:10625000-10972500 GCF_008692095.1 Etheostoma spectabile | reverse complement strand
ATGTCAAGGCCCGTCTTAAGTTTGCCAATGACCATTTGGATGATCCAGAGGAGTCATGGGAGAAAGTCACGTGGTCAGATGAGACCAAAATAGAACATTTTGGTCATAATTCCACTAACCCTGTTTGGAGAAAGAAGAATGATGAGGACCATCCCAAGAACACCATCCCTACTGTGAAGCATAGGGGTGATAGCATCATGTTTTGGGGGGGATTTTCTGCACATGGGACAGGGGAACTGCACTGTATTAAGGAGAGGAGGACCGGGGCCATGTATTGCGAGATATTGGGGAACAACCTCCTTCCCTCATTTAGAGCATTGAAGATGGGTCAAGGCTGGGTCTTCCAACATGACAATGACCCGAAGCACACAGACAGGATAACCAAGGAGTGGCTCTGTAAGAACCATATCAAGGTTCTGGCGTGGCATAGCCAGTCTCCAGACCTAAATCCAAAAAGAGAATCTTTGGAGGGAGCTCAAACTCCGTGTTTCTCAGCAACAACCCAGAAACCTGACTGATCTAGAGAAGATGTGTGTGGAGGAGTGGGCCAAAATCCCTTCTGCAGTGTGTGCAAACCTTGTGAAAAACTACAGGAAATGTTTGACTTCTGGAATCGCAAACAAAGGCTACTGTACTAAATATTAACATTGATTTTTTCAGGTGTTCAAATACTTATTTGCAGCTGTATAGTACAAATAAATAGTTAAAAAATCATACATTGGGATTTTTTTTGGGGATTATGTCTCTCACAGTGGACATGCACCTACGATGACAATTTCAGACCCCTCCATGATTTCCAAGTGGGAGAACTTGCAAAATAGCAGTGTGTTCAAATACTTATTTTCCTCACTGTAAATAAAAGTGTTGCAGCTGGTCTGTTTGTTCCCTCACAGCGAGTCAACCCTAATTATTGTCTGTGCAGAGATGATACCAGGAGCAACAGGGCAACCTTTTAAATACTGAAACTTGTCACTGCTAAATGTACAGAAGAGATGCTTAATGCAACGTGTAGTCTGACAAATCCAAGTTTCTTAAATTTTGAATTTGAGAATGTAGCCCAATAAAAGTCAATCACCAGAATATAAAGTCTCTGCTGTACATACATTACAGTTTGTGTCACAGGTTGCAGTATTCAGATGTGTCCACAGATGTTTCTAGCCTGTGACTGATGTCTGTTTGTCTCCCAGATGATGGATATGTTCTTCTTCATGTTCCTGCTGAGTATCTGGGTGGTTGCATACGGTGTTGCCAAACAAGGCATCCTCATCCACAATGACAATAGGCTGGACTGGATTCTCCGCGGGGCAATTTATGAGCCGTACCTCATCATATTTGGGAATTTTCCCACAAATATTGATTGTGAGTAGCGATGGAAAATAGTACTACTTGCTTTGTAGTCTCGCATTGCCAGACCTACTTTCACAGTGCTGTGGAGGAAGGTCTGGGTAGTCCAAACAACATTCTGGAATGGGAGACAAACGTGCTCTGGTTTAGTGGCAATCTTGGGCAATGCTAAGTGCCAGACACAATGACAGCGCCTCTGCAAAATGGCTTCAGGAAGGAACTTGTTTTGGAACGTGTACGTTAAAACTAAAACTCAGTCTCGCTCGCTGTCTGGATTTATCCACTACCTGTAGTTTTGTCAAGTGTAAAATGACTTAATAATTACTGACATTTACAAGGCTCTAACCTTGTTGTTTGAATTAGGATAGTATACCACATATCTCATATCTCTTTGCCTTCTGCAGATGCTGCGTTTGACATAAACTCCTGCAGCATGAATGGCACCGATCCTCAGAAGCCCAAGTGTCCGGTGCTGAATGAAAACCAAGCACCAGCTTTCCCTGAGTGGCTCACCATCATCATGCTTTGTATATACTTGCTCTTTGCCAACATACTGCTGCTCAACCTGCTCATAGCTATCTTCAAGTGAGTTCTCCACCACGTGTGTGTCTTAACTCAATCATATTTTGAGCTTTTCTCTGCAACAGCTTAGGTAATATGCTAATAATACTTATGCTAATATTACCTTAATACCACTTTATAACCAGGGCTTCCTTTCAGGGCTTGAAGTTTACTTTTTTGAAGACCAGTCACTGACTTTTTACCAGCCTTTTTTTGCCTCATAAAGGTGAAAAGCAGGAATCACATGAACGTTCAAAAACAGCAGTCGCATCCACTCCAATGGCGCTGCTTTCATGGACTACAGTGCCTTGACCGCAGCGGTCTGCTCCGTAAGCGCTGTCTTTGATAGTTTACAACGTATAGTGTGTAGGTGGCTTTTTGATGACTCGTGGTCGTTAATTGCTTCTAATTTTAAGTTTTTAGTCTTGTTTACAAAAGGATTTTACTTAGCTTTCTCTGAATCATACACACAAAAGTCACTGCAGTACATTTGTTCTGTACTGCTGTCATAAATCAACCCCTCACCGACCTTGCCGTTGTCGCCAATTGTCCACTTTGTAGTAAAACGTCTTCTTTTACTTTTCTTTGACTCTTGCTCATCTTTTTGTTGGTTGTTCGTTTCAGCTGGCTTTACTCCAGTAATGTTCCGCTACACTTTTAGCTAAAATCCAACAAAATGTCGGACTTCTTTGAAATGTAAAAGAACAACAGTTGAAAAAAAAACTAATGAATCACTCAATTCTCATTGGCTACCTGCCAATGTGGCAAGCAGATTGACAGTGTTACCCGCCAATTGCTAAATTCACCGCCTTTGGCGGGTGGTCGGGTGTTAATTTGAGGCCCTGCTTCCTTTTCATCCTCCATCTCTCTTTGTGGTCCTGCACAGCTTTACATTCCAGAAAGTTCAGGACAACACAGACAGAATATGGAAGTTTCAAAGATACGAGCTAATCAAGGAGTACCACAGCCGCCCTGCTGCCCCTCCTCCTTTCATCATCTTCAGCCATCTTTACCTCTTCATCAGGAACATGTTGATGTGCAGGCCCCCCATCATAAGTAAAGAGTTTAGTAAGTATTGACTTATTTATCTCGGTCTGCTGCAGTAGTGGACTTCATGGTTATTTGCTGCTAACTTCCACTCTAATTTTAGCTTTATCACTCTGTTAAAAAGTTTATTTATCATAAACCTACATTCTTACTGATTTCAGATTACAATGGTGCATGTATAAACCAGATTGTTATCAATATAGTCAAATCCTTAAAGAAATAAGGTCATATTCCCAGATATGCATTGGCAAAACAAGCATTTTTTTTTTCATTTGAGAACTTTATGACCTTTTTGTTTACAATGGGGGTACAATTCTCTCCCCCCCCCACACTTACACTCCTGATCAATGACTTTTGACCCCTTCACAGTCAACGCTATGACAGATATTGGTCTGATGCTCACTTTGCACACACACGTGCACAATATTAGATAAGGTAGCGAATAAGCATCTGACGCTGTTTTTCAGAGAGCGAGCTTCCTCAGATGGAGGAAGAGGAGCTGTTGACCTGGGAGGCCTTAATGAAGGACAGATACCTGCTGTCCACACAGCAGGAGCAGAGCCAGAGCATGGAGCGACGCATCCTGGACACGGCTCAAAAGTAAGACTCCCACAGGAATGGATGCCAGTGTAGCAACAGTCCTCTAGAGTAATTCTGTCTATGCAAGGCCCCTTGTCGCACCTTATTTATGTTTTAGTCGTGAAGCAAAGTGGTATTTTACGTCCAAAAATTGTTTCATTTGAACTTTTAGGGCCCTATTTAAACGATCTAAGTGCACGGCATGAAGTGCAGGGCACAGGTGCGTTCAGGGCATATCCAAATCCACTTTTGCTAGTTTGACGGCGGAAAAAAGGGTCTGTGCGCCGAGCGCATGGTTCAAAAGATTGTACTTAGGGTTTTCATTCCTTTATATGTGTGTTCTGGGTGTAACATGCAATAAACCAACCAGTGTCATCTCCCATTCCCTTTAACATCCAGGCGGGTTTGTACTTTGGCGCATTGCTATGAGTGTGTGTGTGTGTGTGTGTAAAAATAACAATGAAATGCTGTGCTATTGACTTTAGACCAGGTTTTTGTTGGTCAATGGCACGATCACTTTCGCTGCCTCAAGATAGCAATACGCCAAGAATTCACCTGAACACACCTCCCTGTAAGACCAGCTCGCCCATGGAAGCAAAGATGGCCGCAGGCGCATTTGCTGTTTAAACGACGTGGGCGCTGGACGGGACATTAACGACTGCGTTGGACTTAAACAAGCAAAGACACAAGCCGGGTGCAAGATAGGGCCCTTAGAGTCCTGTAGGGATACAGAACTATTCAGTTTTTTACAGCAAAAACAACAAAGGAAAAGTCAGAAAAAAAATGATAAATACATTTTAATATACGCCCAAATCGATATTATTGTATAAATAATCGTTCAAATTAATATGTGTCAGTGAAAAGGTGTCAGTTATAGGGAAACACCTACAGAGATTTCTTTTGAGCGTCTTGTTTTGGTTTTAACACCCGCAGCTTTACTGTTTTGGTTTCCCCTGCCTTTAGCGTTTTTTCCCGCCACAGCAAAAATCAGGTTTAATGGAATTGTTCAACATTTGGGAAATGTACTCACTGTAATTTCTCTCCTGCCAAAAGTTACATGAAAAGATCGATACCACTTTCATGTTTGTCTGTAAAATAGGAAGATGGGGCGCCCGGATAGATCAGTTGGTAGAGCAGGCGCTGATATAGAGGTTTACTCTTTGATGCAGTGGGCCCGGGATCAACTCCCTCTCCCCCCTTTCATGTCTTCCGCTGTCCTATCAATAAAGGTCTAAAAATTCCAAAAAAATAATCTTAAATAAGAAAATAGTTAGATTAGTTACTTTTGGACAGAGCCAGCTGTTTCCCTGTTTGCGGTCTTTGTGCTGAACCAGGTCACTGGAGGCTGTAGATTAATATTTAACAGACAAACATAAGAGTGGTATCATTTTTGTCATCTAACTCTTGGCAAAATTTCACAAACTATGACATTAATATTGCAACAACATAGTCAAAGTCTTTAAGGTTGGATGAGGCTCAAATTCTACTTTGACTGAACATAAAGAGTATTTAACATTAAACTATATTCAAATAAATACCAGGCACCCACACTGTGTTTGTTTGTTTCCTGAGGGTTACCACCATAACCGATCGATTGGAGAGGGAAGATGAAACGAGCTCTGCCGCCATGGTGAAAAGACTGGCTCGACTAGAGGAGCAGGTTGTGACCTGATTTTTGGTTATCACTGATGTTGCACCTGTGTCTGTAACATTTGACACTATGCTGTGGGTGCAAGATACACGATATAGAAAAGAGATGACGCACATCTTGATGTGTGTTCGTTGAATCTTCTCTCCAGATGTCCTCGGTGGAAAATCAGTCATCTTTGAATGTTGTATAAGCGATCATCAATGTGTGTGACCTACTTTCATTTTATCACATCAGGTCGTCCAGTCAGCCAAAGCCCTGCAATGGATTATGGACAGTCTGAAATGTCAGGGGTTTGCAGCAAAAGAAACACAACCCCCAAGTCAGCAACCAACTTTCTCATTCATCATTATTAGATATTACACATCTAAACTTCTCGATTGCGCTCACTTTTATCGTTCCCTGCAGCATTAACTACAACAGACGAGTCCCCTGACATTTATACGACGGAGAAAGAAGATGGGCTCCACGTGAACGCCCGTCAACTTTACTACCCCAACAGCAAAATCACACGCTTCCCTGTGCCTGACGAGAATGTGCCATGGAAGGTATTTCACATACATTTGCACCAGCTGCTGGTCCTCACAACATCACTGCATAAAAAGATGGTTTATTGGATTTGTGTTGTTTTTATGTGTTCTTTTTTCAGGTCAGATTCAGTTTATACAATCCGGCTTATTACGCCTCTGAAGACAGTGAGGACCATGTAGATGGGTATGTTTTTACCAAGAGAAGACCATACAAATGTGTTGTTCCTATTAGGTTTGGTGTCTGTATACATGTGCAGCAAATACAGGTCATTATAGGTGGGTTTTTTTAAAAATCAAAATAACAAGATTTTTCTCAAACATCTTTTTCTTAAAACATCTCAAAGCAAAAAAAAAAAAGTATTATATACAAATATATTTGATATACTGTACTATATTATGTATATATTTTATATATAAGAATAACTAACCTTTCTGACCTAACCCAGTGTACACTATCTCATTACAAGGCTCCCTAGCTCCTTATGTTGTGTTTTCTTTATTCTTTCACCTCACAGATCAGACTCGGAAGCCTTATATAATTACAGGTATGATACTCGATAAGATATACAAGGCATCAAATAGCACTTACAGTAACCTTACTTACCTTGGTGTCTGATATGTAGCCTATCTGATCTGTCATTAGAAACCCAGTAGGGAGGACAGGCATCAGGGGACGAGGTGCACTAAACCACCTTGGTCCAAATCTGAATGCAGAATATGTGCTTACACGGTAGGACCTCTCACGTCCTAATATATATATATTTTTTAAGTTTTTCACCACCACTGGATTGCACGGTCTGATCTATGACTTTAAATTATTATTATTATTTATGTCTTTAGCTGGCGGGATAGCGAGAGATCTGTTTTGGAGTACCTGGTGGTTTGGGATGAAAGCCAGGGAACCTTGACTTTACCTGGGGTGAGTCCTGCTGTTTGTTCACTTCAGCTGGTTTTTACTTTTTTGAGCTGTTCCAATAAACGTACCTTTCTGTTGTGGTTTCGAAACCATCAGGGACCTGTCCAATCTGCCGATCACATGCCAGTGACTCTGATTAGAACCATGGGAAAGAAGCTGTATGAAGAAGTAAATGCAAAAGTATCAGAGGGAACAAAGGTAGGTCTGTTTAACACTTTGGTTTGCCCTCATAGAGCTTCAAGGGACAATTTGGTTTACAGACGGCAGTTTAGAGGAATAAGAAAGTCAACAGGGAATAAAAAGCAACGATAAATTCATGAGGTAGAGATGTAAACACAACGTCACTTGTCACTAAAACAATTTAGAGAAAGCAGCTAGAAGAAGCCAGACACCAGGGGGCAGCCGCATGTTATTTGCAACTGGTAACAGGTAAATTTTGTTGAAAAAGTCAACTACAAAGCTGGTAGTAAAGTCAGTAAAACAACAGTAATATGTATCTGAATACATATTTAAATCAAAGACAAGCTAGAATTATTAAAGAATGAAAACAAATGTAGTTTAGGAAGCATCTATAAAATGCATTTAACAATGATTAGGTCTTGAGATGAGTTTTAAAACAATCAACAGAGTTTGCTGATCAGACCTCCTGAGGGAGACATGAATTAGAAGACCATGAGAGTAAAAGCTTGATCACGACAAAAGCTGGGGACAATTAAATGTAAATGTGCTGTATTTATATAGCGCTTTTCCAGTCTTAACAACTTCTCAAAGCACTTTTACATTTACAGGATACATTCACACACATCACGTCACTGTGACCGGGGCTGCCGTACAAGGTGCCACCTGCTCATCGGATAAACATTCACACACATTCACACTCCGATGCGCAGCACCGGGGCAACTCGGGGTTCAATGTCTTGCCCAAGGACACTTCGACAATGACTGCAGGGGCGGGGATCGAACCACCAACCTTCCGATTGGCAGGCAACCGCTCTACCACTGAGCCACAGCCGCCCCTGTGTGGCCCATTATCTATAAGATCTGAGAGGACTTATGGACTTCATTGGGAATCATACATAGTCTCTAGGTTAATGGGGATCACTTTGTAGCTGGATAGTCCCCTATCAATAACTGATGTGGTCTAATAGAACAGTCCTGCAATATGTCCTCCCTTCATGAAGGTGTTATGTTCAGTTTTTCTTCCAATTTTTTAGAGAGGTGGTGATTCAACTGTATAATCTGTATGATACTGTACTGAACTGTATGATCATTTGGGAAGCTACAGTTTGTGGTGCTATTGAACTTCCTTGCCTTATTATACTGAGAGGTGTTTCTTTTATTTAGCCTATCCTCATTGATATAAACGGGGTCAACAAAAGCAAGAAGACTTTCTCTGACAATCTCCAATATTTGATCACACCAAAGTCTTCTACTACTAAACTGTTTACATTTAGAAAAGGCTCTTGTAAGGACTCAAACCTGTTGATTTGATTAGTGTTTAGCAATTAAATTAGTTGGATGACTGATCATTTAAACATGCTTCTCTTGACTCAGACATTGAGGAACCTTGTTGATTCTAACATGCAGTTGTTGTGTTTTAGGTGTTTGAGGGCTATGTGGATGACTGCAGGAACACAGATAACGCCTGGGTGGAAACCACCGTCCTCAACATTCACCTGGACAGAATGAGCCAGGTGATGGAAGACATCAACAGTATGGTGAGAACATTATTCTCTGATTGTTTTACAGGAAGAACTTGACTGCTGCATTATTTGTTTCCTCTGAATTTGGGAGACGAAGTTCAGGTCATGATTCCGCACTACAGTGAACACAGCATTACTTATCATTGTTTTGTGATTATCTCTGGCTCAGGTAGCGAGCAGCCATGGCGCTCTTCAGTGGTGGGAGGTGAGCGGCAAAACCAGACTTAACTCAAACCAAAGAGAGTCTCTAAGGAAGGTTGCTGAGCGGCACAACAGGAAGTTTTGATGTTCAACGATGCTGTAGCTCTACACGTGCCTTCCATCCCGGTTTTTCTGCCTTTTTGGGGGGCCCTTTTTGTTAAGGGAAATTCTTTGAACCCCGGAAGCCTTGAATCAACACCAAACCCCATTTGTGCTGTGAATTTTTTTTAACAAATGCCCAAATTTCCATGGACGAAACCAAATTTTTAGCCACACCCGGAAGTGAGTCATAACATGAAATAAATACCTTGGTTAGGTTTGTGTTCAATTTATGGTACTTATACTTTACCCCCCAAAAATTTCAAAGCAAATAGGTAGTTATTTTTCAGTACATTTTCCACAGTACTGTAAAAAAAAATGATGTATTGGTTTTGAATGAAAATGTCCAACATTCCCCTATTTAAATAATTAAAAAAGATCCAGCTCAATCAAAATGCATTTAAAAGGGAATAACCTATAATAAGCATACATGACTTACGAAAAATCGGGAAGGAATTTTATTTGATCATTTTGTTGCAAAGCATCTGTTTTTTCCCTTTAAAGTTTTAAGCAGGGATTTCATTGTAATGGGTATTTTTTATTTTTGGCCATGCTGCTTTCATTGGGGAAAGGTTTTTTTTTTCTGAATTCTTTTCCACTATTTCAAAACTTTCTGCGAATTTTTTTGAAAGTCAAAATTGGGTATCTTTCAGTTTACTTCACAAAATGACCTTTTCAAAAAAAGCACCTGGCCTTATAATAATGATTAAAAAAACCCAATTTTTAAAAGCTTTGCGTTTTGTGGGTTTTTTAAAAAACATGTGTGTCTCACAATGTTTTTCAAGAATTAAAATAAGGGAAAACAAGGGAATATCCCCCGGGGCAGGGAATTCATTTTGCATATTTTGTTCTAAATTTGACGTGTTTTGACCTAAAAAAAGTCAGCCTTTTTTATTCCCACACGGGCTTATTGGCTAGGAAAAAAATTTCCAACCATTGATTTTGGTTTCAAAATTTTATTGGCTTGTTTTTTTTAAAATTAGATTACATCAATTATTCCCAAAATTTATCAAAAAAACCCCTTGGGGGAAAAAACGACGGGACTTTTTTTGTAATTATTTAATTTTCTGATTTCAATTCCTGGACGGATTTTAAAAAGAAAGATTACCTTGTCCCTTGGTTTAACCTTCATCTTAAATTCTGCCTTTATATTTATTGTTTACCCCCTTTAAACCCGGGGCAAAAGCGCCCAAAAAGCTTTAAAACTAATTTTAACCACGCCCAGAAAGGGATAAGAATGAAAGCCCCACCTATGGGGTTTTTTTGTCAAAGCCCCAAAAGGGACTACCAGACCGGCCCCGGAAAATGGACCACATAACAATAAAAAAGATTTATTAACTCCGTGATATAAGTTTTTTTTTTTTATAATTTGTGTCATAAAAGTTTGCGGGAAATTTTCAAACAATGGGGAAAAAAAATATGTAATCCCAAAAAGGGGGAATGTAAAATACAAACAATTGGCTACTTAATATGAGTTAAAAGAAGTAGCATACTGAGAGCTTTTACTCAAATAAACGTAGTAAAACCACAGTAGAAAATACTCAATTAAATCAATCCATCTAAATAAAAAAGTACTCTTTGTGCAAAATGACCCTCTCCCTCTTATAGACGATCTTTGACGTTGCGTTCACAGTTGTACGTGGGGGGCCAGGGTGTCCGGAAGTGACGTAGCACGCTCACAAGACAACTAGATGGACCGAGAGAGGCAGAGCAGGGGTAGAGAGAGAGAGAGAGAGAGAGAGAGCAGCCGGACATCTCTGAGGGGTGCAACGGAGCTAGACGGTAAAATTCTCAGTTATTTTAAAATGGCTTTAGCGACGAAGCGTTACGGTGACATTAAAAGCCTTATATGTGCATAGTTTGACGAGAAACGATTTGATTTGATTGTGGGATAAAGCTAAGTGTGCTGGCTGGGGCAGCTGTCAGCGGCGCTGCGGATTACATGCGTTAACACGGCGACAGTGGACTGTTAAACCAACTGTTACTGCTGGCACATGAGCGAATTCTCAGCCTCAAAGCAAAAACTATAACACCTAGCTAACACCTAGCACTGTTAACAGAGAAAGCGTGTACGACCGGTTTGAATCACAACCAAAAGGAGTTTACAGCAGATATAAAGTCTTGCCCATACAATTATTAAAAGGTTATGTTCCTTTTTGTTTTTATTATGTTGCCAAGTGGGCAATCTTGTTGAATACTGAACTAGACCTGTAGCCTACTATTTTCTTTGTCTGTTTTAACCTGGAGAAGCAGGAAATTACAGGCTGCGGTGTGCTGTTGCAGGAGAAAAGGCTAAATTATAGTGGGTGGCGAGGAAGTGTTTGTTTTTGTGATCAGAGCCTACTTTTATTTAGTATTACGACTACGTGGCTAAAAGATCCTAGCTGGGATAGGTTGTAGACTATTTCTTATTACATGGTACACTGCGCTAAGTTGTTTGTTACACCTGACTTTTAAACTAATGCAGTCTAATACAACAACCCTGCAGTAAATCCTACCTCTGTGAAGGCTATAATGTTCAGCTTTTATTTAAAGGTCCCATGACATGGTGCTTGGATGCTGTTATATAGGCCTTAGTGGCCCCCTAATACCATATCTGAAGTCTCTTTCCCCAAATCCAGCGTTGGTGCAGAATTCCAGCCACTAGAGCCAGTCCCACAATGAGCTTTCCTTAGTATGTGCCATTTCTGAGTCTGTAGCCTTTGAGAAGGAGGGGGGGTTAAGGTGCAGCCTGGAGGTGTGGCCTTGACCAACTGCCACTTTGCTCGTTTGAAAGCCATGATGTCTCTCTCTCATGGGGGGGCCAAATTCTCTGAGCAGGCAAAGCAGAGAAAGGGGAGGTAGCCTTTTCCCCTTATGACCTCATAAGGAGCAAGATTCCAGATCGGCCTATTTGAGCTTTCATTTTCTCAAAGGCAGAGCAGGATACCCAGGGCTCGGTTTACACCTATCGTCATTTCTAGCCACTGGGGGACCATAGGCAGGCTGGGGGAACCCATATTAATGTTAAAAAACTTCATAAAGTGAAATTGTCATGCTATGGGACTTTTAACCAGTTTTATGTGGCCATTTTTGTTGCTGGTGTTTGTGGTGGTGTTGGATTGTATCTATTATATCAAACTAAGAAATGTCTCTAATATTTGGTCCTTCACATTTTTATAATTGAGGGGGGAATAAATATTAGACTCTTTCAGTACATTTCAATTGCATACTACCCCAGAAATTGGTCTCAAGACTCAAGTCTTGCTGCTTGATGAATACTGAGTCAAATCCAGGTCCTAAACAAGTTATTATGCACACTTCGACAAATTGAATGCTATTAGAATAGACTGATTTCCCTTAAAAAATTGTAGGTATTAATTTTCTATAAACTTTATAAATTATCAGATCGATGTTATGTCTGTGACACAATTACAATGTCTTAAGATTCGTGCCTTGAGTCTGACACCTCTGTCCGAATCTGCAGACCAAACAGTTGAATTAACACCTCCACAAACCAGTTGCAACAAAAACCGATCAAGAAAACCCTCATGAAGGTAGGTTTTATTGCAGGACTATTTTTGTCCTGGATTGCATTAGTTTTAGCTAGGCGTACCTAATAAACTGGTGATTTGTCCTGTGTCAGATGTGGGACTGGTAACATCTCACCCTGCATGCTCTCAGTGAGCATCTCTCAGTGGCCATCTGACACAAATCAGGGACAATCATTCATCCATCTTTCATGGATACTTCATGTCACAACACATCATTTCTGTCCCACATACTTTGACAGTCAGTCAGCGGTGGAAAGTGTTACATGTGTGATCGGTGGATGCTGTGTGCTGTCATGGCAGCAGCATTGTGTTCCACCCTCATTGTGCTGAGTGCGACATTTTCAGGAAGTGTCCACATGTTTCACTAATGGCTTTGCCTCTCTTGTAACTGCTGGCCGCCTGTGGTGCAGTTACAGGTTACACACTCGCCACCAATCAGCCAAATGTGGTCCCCCACTAACAGAGTGTTGAAGGCTACACCTCTCCGGTGTTGTTAACTATGGCACAGAAACACCCAACACCAGCTTTACAGCAAGTGTGAGCAACTACAAATGTGGGCCAGTTTTGCCTTTTAAGCTTGCCTTTTAATGTTTTTATGTACCAAGAACTCTTTTTTTAACATATATATATACACAGTGGCTTGAGAAAGTTTACACACCCATGCTAAAGTTGATTAAAAGAGGAATAAAAAAACATCTTTTGGAAATTGATCTTAATGTCTTTATTCAAAAGAATTTAGGAAAATCCAACCTTTTAAGGACACCAATTTTCTCTGTGAATGAATAATGTATTGTAAATAAATAAATGTTCTTCTTTACACAAGTATACACACCCCTATGTTAAATTCCCATAGAAGCAGGCAGATTCTTATTTTAAAGGCCAGTTATTTCATGGATCCAGGATATTATGCATCCTGATAAAGTTCCCTTGGCCTTTGGAATTAAAATAGACCCCATTTATCACATACCCTTCACCATACCTAGAGATTGGCATGGTTTTATTTCAGTTAGACTAATAGCTGGTTTGCTCTGCATTGAGAGATGATCTCTAGGTGACAGTATATTATTTATTCACAAAGAAAGTTGGCGTCCTTAAAAGGTTGGATTTTCTTAAATCTTTTAAATTAAGACATTAAGATCAATTTCCAAAAGATGTTTTTTTATCCATCTTCTTTAATCAACTTTGGCATATGTGTGTAAACTTTCTCAAGCAACTGTATGCTCTTCTTTATATATAAGGAGAGCATTGGAACTAGCCTGGATGCCAGCCCAACTTTGCCCTGCCCACAGCATTTAAGGTCGGGATTTTTGGTCTGGAATTGATCTGTGGTGGAGCAAATATGCTTAAACAAGAGCTGTTTGGACCAATCATATTGTCTGGGCGGTCTTTGTACAATGATAGACAGATGCTCAACAGTAACGTAATCAACCACATCACAAAAGAGCAATTGGGTTGAACACAAGCAGACTACTGGGACTACGCCCGCCCATGTCGCACTGCACTGCGCATGATCATATGACGGTTCTCTCGAGGTCCTCTAGCTGTAATAACGGATATAGCTAATGGTTGTAACGGCTATCGACTAGTAGCTAACATCAGCGGTAGCTAGCAGTTGAGTTCTGTTGAACGCTATGCGTGGCTCAACAAACGTCACATTCTCCGGTGCTCTGATTGGTTTTAGGACTATCCAAATGAGTGCAGAGACATTTTCTTTCCTGGTCCGGTTGAAACACACCCCATAATCACAGCCCAATGGAGCAATATCACACTCATATTCTGACTAGAATCTGAGTATGACGACGTCAGGCTACATTGGAACAGCAAATCAGATTAATTGTAACATTGTTAAACTGGTTGACATGTTCCTTTATTATCCCAGACATGGGCCCTCCAGTTTGTTTTTGCTCTGCCCCACGAGCACCATCCTAGTGCCAAATACCCACCAAATGTGTATTAATTTGCGATTGATAATATTACCCAGCAAATATTCTGCTACTCTCGATTGAGTGTCGTTTTATAAAACCTGAAGTGCCCGGCTATTAAAAAATATTTAATATATTATAATATAATAATATAATAATATATTTTTTTTTCATGGGATTTGTTGACTAAAAGAAAAAATATAGAATACCACTAGCCTAATCCTTTAGGTGATTCCACACCAAATCAACATCAACAAATCCCCTTTGTTTGAAGAGGTCACCCTGGTGATGCTGTTGCATGGCAATGTGGTGTTTGTCCAGGTGTCAAGAGTACCTGCACGTCTGAGCTTTTACATGTCACATCGAACGGAGCGTCAGCGGAGGCATAGGAGGTCCTGATGCTGGTGTAGAGACAGGAAGCCGTGTTAATGTATTTGACAGCAGCAGTGTAGCTTTGCAGTGGTCTGATCTCTCTAATCCCAGACGCGGAGACTCAGCTTGTTTGTTTGGGCCGCATTAATATAGTGGTGACTCCCGTCAGTGTCATGTCCCATCAGGCTTAATGAATAAGCTCATTGCTATATTTCATAAGATGAAAAAACATTTAACATGTATGGTTTTTATGTCATTAATGGTTGGCTGCCATGATGAAGATCCAGATTGAAATAGCTTTTTTTAAATTTCTTATTATTTATTATCTTTTAAATTTAATTTGTGACATTTTATAGACTAAACAATGAGTTGAGTAATTAAAATAATTGTTTGAAGTCACATTACAATAAATGGATCATAAAATAATACTTATAAAACAAAAATGTGCATCATTTAAGTGTCAAGTTTCATCTCTCATAACCAAATATATTGTGTTTCAGGTGTGTGTGGTTTACAGTAATGAATGTCTGACGGCTGTTAAAGATAGAAGTCACATTGGTTTATGTGCTGAATATGCACATCGCGTGCAGCAGGGCCGTTGAGGGGCAGTTGAGTGGAGAAAGCCAAACAACAAATGTTGGGCTGAAGGATGTGAACATGAATTTCTTGCACCCCCTTTTTTCGTTCTCCCTCTCCTCTGTCTGTATCCTCATAAGCACTTACCCTCTCTCTCCCTCTTCTCCCTCAGGCCCTCTCCTTTTAACTGACAGTTCTGTAATGACACTGTCTGAGCTCCCGCCTCCATCCCATCCTTAACTTACTGTGCGCCACATGCATAGCCAGCTTGTTGCACCAAGAGCCCGCCTGGCGCGCCTTACATCTATATCGGACCCCTAAATGCCAATAATTGCAATTTAGCTTGATTAGGAAAGTAAACATCCTCCATCTTCTTGGCCCCCTCTCTTCTGTTGGCTCTCCTGGAGATAGAGTTGTTGTTGTCCAAAGGATTTAATGAACACACTCACAGACACTCTGCTGGTCAGCCTGTTGCCCAACATGTCTTTATAATCGGGCAGGGGTAATACAGTTTTGACTGGGAGGGGGTTAGATCAATTAAGCATTGTTGAATCCTAAGTGTCTCTGGACTCTGCTGTTAATAGTGTGTAGGCTTTACTTCCTGCAGTAATGGTGGATGAATTTTAAACAGTGGTCTTTGTCTTCTGGTTATGGTTTAGTGGATTTGAGTCCACAGTCATATTTTTAAAGATGATATGTTCATTCATATTTCCCATTTTACTTGACAAAGTTTGATCGAAACGCTGTTGTCAACGTGGATGATTATTTTCTACACAGCCATCTTCCAGCCATCCATGTTTGGCTTTGTGTGCATGTATTCATGCACTGTATTCACGCAACTGCACGTGCCTTTGATGTAGTTCTCTCTTGTGATGCGTCTGCTATCCAAGCGTCTACAATTACCAGAGCCTGCAGCCCCTCATGGGGAGCATATTAACACACACGAGTGGAGGAGCTAGAACCAGAGCACATGCACAAGTCATACGTGTGGGGGTGTGTGTGTGTGTGTGTGTGTGTGTGTGTGTGTGTGTGTGTGTGTGTGTGGTGTGTGTGTTGGTGTGTGTGGTGTAAGCCAGAGGCAATTTATGTATATGTAACTATATCATTTTTTGTTTTGTTTTGTTTTTTTACTCAATCGATAATTGAGAGTTTATTTATCATGTAAAAAAGAAAGTCAACCTTCTCTGGTCCCATCTTTCCAAATCAGATTTTTTTCTCTTTTATATACTTTTAAATGGTATATATTTGGGTGGTGAAAGTTGAACAAAAACGTAATTTCAAGATGTCATATAGGAACTTAAAGATAAATCAATTAATTGAAAAAATAATTGCTAGGTTGATCGGTACTAATAATTGATAATTTATTTATTTTCATTTTTATTATTGCAGCTTTAAGCACAAAATGAACAAAATTAAGACAAACTGATTATTGCGCCACTATTAGAATCATTATTAGAATTATTATTATTATTATTATTATTATTATCATAAGAGTTTTTTTTTTTTGCGATAATCGTGCAGCTGTGCATACTTAATGCATATTATATTTACAGTGTGTGTTCTGCCCGTAGTCTCCCCCTGTCTCTGTACGTAGCGGCTAACCTCTCACCCCAGCCAGCAGCAGGCAGCAGCACCACATACCCCCAGCTACACAGTAGTAATCTCAGGCAGACCACCACTGCCTGCCACCCACTCTTTCTTCTATCCTCCGACCCAGGGATTTGGAAAAGGAGGTGAAGTGTATGTGAACTTGACATCTCAGCATGTGTTAATTTCCTAACACTTCTGTGATTCTCTTTAGTGGAATACTTAGAACCAAGAAGGATGGAGAGCCTTCATAACATTTTATGTTATCTAAGACTGGCTGATGTGTTCTGCATTATAGCTCTGCACGCAATCCCATAAATCACGGTTGGGATTACTACGTGCATACAGCTGGAGGGGGGTCAGCACAGCCAGGCTTTTTGTCTGCTGCTCCTCAACTGTTTACTTCTTTATCTAGATTCATGATAAAGAGGGAACCAGCATAGAGGAATTGTTGTGGTGCAGGCAAAATCCTGCGGGAGTGTTGAACAGTCATTGTTATGTAATTTCCTGTCAGCGCGGATTGGTCAAGCGGTTGGGTTGTTGTTGGGCTCAGCACGGTAATCTCACAAGCATTATCTTTCTCTCAGAATCAGCGGTTGTTGTGTGCAGGATTCTCTTACCACTCATCCATGCCTGTCTTTGTAAAACCACCCAATGAGCCAGGCCAGTCTGTTCTATCATTCATGTTGGGAACAGGTTTATCCTTGTGCATGAAGTCAACATAATCAGGACTAATCTATTCTCATTAGTTTAGGTATTTCCCTGACTCTTCTGACGTCCTCCCTCCAATTACAGTACTGCATTTCATCCACCGGCCAACCAACCGGCTCTAGGCTTCCTGATTTATAGGATTACAGTTGGTACCAAAAAGCATTTGGTGAAAGTGTTGAAACAGTGCTAAGAGCACACTAGCATAATCTTTGTCCATTAAACATTTTAATCTATGGGCGCCCAGATAGCTCAGTTAGTAGAGCAGGGGTTCATGTATAGAGGTGTTCTCCTCGGTGCAGCGGCCTTGGGTTTGGCTCCGACCTGTGGCTCTTTGCTTCATGCCGTTCCCCCTCTCTCTCCCCTTGTATGTCTTCAGCTGTCCTGTAAAAAATAATTGCCGAAAATGCCCCAAAAAATTACCCTAAATCTTTTATAATCTAAGTAATTTCAAGTTTTGCAAACAAAGGAGACGTCTCAGCCTCCTCAAATTGATAATAATGTCCTACAGAGGCTGAGGGCAGTAACTGCAGATTTGGATTTTAAAGTCTTTTTAGGCAGATTCCTGTATTTTACCCCTTAATACATAATACCCAAATTAGCTCTATCTACGGATAGTCTTTAGCGAATGAGGGGTATTGACAAACAAAATGTGTCCCTTCTGCTTTCTATCTACCTTTTGTTAATAATTATATAATATAATAATTATATACCAAGATATTGGTTCCTAAAATTGATATTTGTCAACTACAGGAAATAGCAGGAAAAAGTTAAATTAGCTGTGATCAAGGCTAGCCATGGCTTTCTCACCAGCTCACGCAACTTTAACTTGATTTAGCTCTTCTAGTTATTTAGGTTAGTTGGCTTTTTGGTTGTTGTTTTTTAAGCTACTTTTTTTGTAATTGTGCTATTTCCAAATATATATTGCCCTTTAGGAAATGATAGTCTACTGTATTTCTATAGCAAAACATCTCAACATCACTGTTAAGACTGAGCAGACCCCAGTGGAAGTCTTATTTATGCGTCTGTAATCATGGATGTTTGTGTTTGTGTGGGCCTGCGTGCCTATACCTGGCCGCTGCATGTGATAACAGATTGTAAAGGTAAACCACTGTAAGCCGCGATGGGGCTTTTTCTCTTATTAATGCGGAGGACACAGGAGCTGTCAGTGCTGTTGTTCCGCTGCTGGTGAAAAAGTAATGAGTGTGTATAACAGAGCTGAGCCAGTGTGGTTTACAGCTCTGTTGCACTTGGAGGCGAGGCCAGGCCAGATGGAGCACTGACTGGCTATGCATCATGTCCGTGTGCCGGGGATGGAGACAGAACAGGAGGCTTTGGCCACTGCTGGAGAAAAGCTAATTGACAGACTGAGGTCAGACTCTTTTTTTTATCTCTTTAGTTTGGAAGATATTTTTTGACCTCATAAGACAATTAAAACCTATACAACTAAGTCAGTATCTTATCATAGCTCTAATTCAGATCATACAGCCTATTGAGGGGCTCGTCATCTCATGTCATGGATGTAAAACAGGATTGTTGGAATTCAAAATGTCCAGGTTATGTTTTGTGGACAAGTAGTGGATGTAAGTAATTTTTAGATCAAATTAGATCTTATAAGGTATAAATATGAGAATGATGATAGATTTTACACTTACCTTTAAGACACCATGTGGATTACACCTGAAATGAGTCAATAAATTATGACTGATTTTGGTAATTGATAAATATTTTCAGCACTTTTTCAAAGCAAACAGAAGATGTGCTGCTTTTCTCTGTTTTATATTATTGTAGATTAAATAGTTTGGGGATTTGTGCTGTTAGTTGAACTATTCAAGTAATGTGGAGATGCTACACTGGGCTCTGAGAAACCGAGTGGATTTCAGTTTTAGTTTTGATTGAGGTGATTGGTGTCTTTCCCTTGAGTGTTTTGATGTCCATGATCACAAAACAACTGTTTTGTAATCTTAGCATGATGTTTTTTATTGTGATAGTGATGACATCTTTTAAATACAGACATACTGTATTATACTGAAAAGCAGGATCTACCTGAGGTAGCCGTAATCAAAGTGGAAAATGAATAACCTCTTCAGCAGCCCTGCTTTTAGTGCTCCAAACTTTTAAAAAAATGTATTTTTTGTATTTTTTTCAAAGATTTTCTTTGGGTATTTAAGACAGCTGAAGATATGAAAGGGGAGAGAGATAGAGGGGAATGACATGCAACAAAGGGCCGCAGGTCAGAGTCAAACCTGGCCCGCTGCGTCGAGGAGCAAACTTCTATATATGGACGGCCGCTGTACCAACTGAGCTATCTGACCGCCCGAAAGTTGAAATAATTTAAAGCTGTGTAGCAAAAATTAAAAAAATGAATGAAATACAATGAGAGATCTAATTTTAATCGATCGGAGATTAGAATGTCAACACAAAGAAAGCGGAAGGCCGAAAATGAGGGACTCTATCCCGTAAAGAGCACCACTTTGTGTGGTATGTTGTGTTGTTTTTTTTGCCATGTCTCATAAAATCTTTCAACTCACAACTGAATTTGCTGTGTTGACTCTAAAAGTGTTTAGTTTTTATTGAAGAATACTTAGTTGGTGGTCTGTTTCTGGCTTGTTTTCTCAATACAGTGTAGCTTTCCTTGTTTCCACGTGAGCACACAAGCTTGTGATCTGCTGACATTTGGAATTTTGGCCATAGAGCAGAGCTAGATGTTCTCGCTAAGCAAACAGGTCAGGTATTTGAATTCCATGCTCTATCTATCCATATCTAATGTCTCTCTCTCTCTCTCTGTCTCTCTGTCTTTGCCAATATTTAACTAGAGCTGTTTTTTTGGGAATTCTGTGTTTTTGTGTATGTAGTCAGTGTTTACAGGAGCGTGCCTTCGGGCACATGGCAACGATCAGCAATGTAGGCTTAAACGTTCTGCTCAGGGCCAAAAGAAGGCTTGACATTGTGTTCATTTTGGACTTTGCATCACAAAGGTGTAGTTTCCACAGATCCAACAATCAGCTGAACACACTCACCATTCCCTAATGCCAGTCCCATTAGAGCCAGCATCCTCGGCCATCTGTGCCGTGACTCATTTCACGCCATTTATAGGTCGTGTTTGTTAGTCTCAGCCTCGCCCCAGGATACCACACCTCCTCCTCTGGCAGTGTCCCCCGCTGGGGTGTGGTCTGATGATGAAGATTTAACAATGCTGCGCCATTATCCCAACCCCCTACCCACCATGCATCATTACATTCCTACTACTCCCTCTCCATCTTCTTCTTCCCCAGAGGTTAAGGCCTGTAACGAGAGAATGGGGTGGAGCATCTGTTCCTTGGGCCTTTCCTTTTAACCCCAGGCCCTCCCTCTCAATCAGTCTTTTTTTGATATACCCCCTATAGTCGCAGTTAGTCTTTCTCTCTTCCATCACCACTCACAAACACCCACACCCACACACACACCCATATATATATATATATATATATAAGAGAAGCAAGACGGAGCCGATCAGCCTCAGCAAACCTGTGAGATGCTAAAAAAACCACCTGACAGGTCAGTACGTTTAAACACATGCACACAAATGTGCCGAGAAGCTGAATGAGGCGGTTTTACTGCAGCTCATTGTGAGAGACATTCAAAGACCTTTTGTGGGGAAAATAGAATAATTCTTCTGTCGTTCTGGATCTGACCTTTTGATTTTTCTCTGTCGCAACCCCTTTTGCCCTGAAACTTGAACTTCTCCTGAGTATGGACTCCTGTCAAGTGGTTTGGCATTAGATTTGAGTGCAAATTGAATATTCAGTTGTTTTAGTACATAAAGGTCTGTATAAACATGGACACACATGCTTAAATGTGGTTTTAATGCTTTGTTGAAAGTCTTTCAGTTCGCAGCCGAACATTTCTTAGCTTACCAAGACAATGCAAAGCTGTGCAGAGCATTTATGTGCACCCTGTGGTGAAAATGTAGGTTAATTACAATAACTTGATGAATGTGGACAACTAAAGGTCTGAACTGTTTGTGTGCCTGCACGTGTGCAATGTTTCGTCACAAATAGATAGCACATACTGTACTAAAATACAGGATGCAGTGTGCAGTCATACAGTATGTGGGATGTTTATACGATTGGCACGGAGAGAACTGATTACTGATTTTGTACAAAGGGATTTTCTCTTGTGCAGAAATGGTCTGTCCTACTTACAGAGACGCCACTGCAGCCTAACCTGCTGTTCCCAGCTGGTTCTGCTTTTAAAAACACCCCCCCCCCTCTTCTCCTCTCCTCTTCATCTCTCTGCACTCCTACTCTCTGAGTCTGTGCAGAAGGCTCCACCCCTCCTGCTCCCCCCCCCCCCCATCCTTTGCTCTTTGAGCTGCGTCCTCTCTGCGTCAGACAGCTCCATTCATGAAAAGTGTGACGTGAGCAGGTCTTCAGCGACCCGGTGACGCTGCCAGCCACCCACTCACATCCCAGGTGCTGCGGGAGTTTAGAGGAATGTCCGTCACTCTCCCCAGCCTCTGTCTCCCTTTCTCCCTTCCTTTCTTGCCGTTTGTCTCCATCTTGACCGTCGGTTCAGCCTTTATCCCCCCCGGCTTTTTTTTTTATCCATCCCTGCCTCAGAGCTGAGGGAGGACCATGAATCTGAGCTCTGTCTGCTGTGAGTAATCTGCTGATGCTGTGCTGTACATCTGAGTGGAAGCTGTTTGATGTGGAGGTACAAGCTCCTGCTTCTAATTTTGTCTTGTATATAGTTTTTCTTCTTATTGTATTTTGGTGTGTGTTTGTGTGTGTGAAAGGAGAAATTCAAATGTGTATTTGTAAGTAGATCAGCTGTGTCAGTGTTTGTTCAGTAGCAGTGCTGCAGGAGTGTGTTAAGTGGTCGTGCGTTGGTGCGTGCAGGAGCTATTTTAGGCTCAGCAATGATGCTGCTGCTGCTTTTTGATGCGGTGCTTCTCTGTGCCCTCTGAAGGACAGGTTTAAATGTAGGTAAAGGTAGAGACCAAAAGAACTTCCCTCCACCTCCTGATGAAGTAGCAAAACGATATTCTAAGGCTTTATAACGCTGGGCAGATGAAAGAGTTTTCTGGGACACACTTGGATTGTGCACTGCCATAGGCATTTCAGCATGTGCACACAAACAAATTACATTCACTTTCCTCTTCCAGATTTTGTCTTACTCAACTCTGCCTCTCTCTTTGTCCACGTTCCCCTTTCTGCTTCACAATCTTTGACTTTTCTCCCCCACTTTGCATCTTCATCCATCTCTTTATTTTACTTGGCTTGGCAGCAGAAATGCTTAGTGTATGCCCATCTCTGCTCTCTGCTACTAAGCACGTTTATGTAACTGCACAGGATGAGTAGCCGGCAGCCGGGCTTTAAAGGAGAAGAGGTGGAGGAGGAGGAGGGGAAAGCTCCATCCATTCTCCACAGAGCGCTTAAAATGATGGCTGCATATTCATATCCATGAGGACTTTGCCATTTGGGTTTTATTTCTAGTGATAAATAGAAATAAGAAGAGTGTCTACCTAAGGGTACGAGATTTATTATTAAATCTTGGATGAGGTGCATGTTGCAGGGATAGTATGAACCCAGGAGCTAATAGAAGCACTAATGTGTAGTGATTTCCCAGCTGTGGTACTCTGTTTAAAGCAGAAGATTGGACATGTACTTGCAGTACAACGTCCACTTTCTCATGTGAAACCCATTTTTGTTTTTTGCTCTGTTGCTTTGTGTATTTTCATATTGCGGGGCCATTACAATGGTGTCAGTCACAGCCGGTCTCCTGCAGTATGGGTGTTTGTCTGTTGTGTCACTTTTTGTGTGTCTGTCTCTCTCCTCAACCCTTGTTGTTGGCGGGCCAGGCAGGCCATCACTATTAAAAGAGCACAAAGGGGATTGTTGTGGCAGCAGCTCCTCTGGTGTGCAGCGTTGAGTGTGTGCATGTGTCTGTGAGTGCTGCTGTCTCCTGGCTGTGCAGGGCAGACAGGCCCAGTTCACATGGAGCCGGATCCTCTTGTGTCCTTTGTTGTCGCTCTGGGAGTCTTTACCATTGGAGCGTGGTCTGTACTGTATCATGCCGCAAGCATCCCCAGCAGCAGCAGCAGAAAAACAGTTTCTCTTTTTCCTTTTTGTTCATTTCTCTGATTCATTTTTCTCTGCTCTCACTCTTTTTCTGTTTCTAGACACAAAATGTTCCTCACCATCCTCATTCATAACCTTCCATATCCCTTTCTGTCTCCCTAATCTGCTTTTCTTACTCTTTTTTTCCTCTAAGCCTTTTTCTCCCTCCACTGTCTCCTTGGTCCCACCGTCCCTTTCTGTCTGTTTGCATTCATCATCTATCCGAAAGTAACTGGTTAGCATTCAGGAATAGAACTTTGTAAAGCTTTATGTTTGAACATTGTTGGTAACAAGGAATCTGCTTGACTGAAAAGCAGATATTGAAGTGGTGTGAGCTTTTCAGAGCAGAGTATGCATGATGGTTTTCGATTTTAGGAGGCTGTGTGTCTTCATTGCAGTGTGGCTGCAGCCTCACTGAGAGGCTGGGAGAGAAAAGGCTGGAGGGAGAGAGTGTGACGTGTCCATGGCGCACACTATTTTCTTCAGTTAATTATTTTTCTCTGATTCTGGCTAGTACGGCTGAGGCTATTTGAGGCACAAGTTATTTGTGTGTGTTTGGAGTGCTTTGGAATGCTTCACAACAACGTTAAGCACAGATTGTAGTTTATTCCTCTAGAACAATGGTCAGCTGGGTTCTGTTTGTTGAACTCCCTAACAAGGAACCCAGACAGTCAGACATTGATGTTGTGGACTTCAGAAGAAGAAGCCCAGGTGTAGGCCTGGCCTAGTTTTTACACTTTCCTTCTTCTATCAGTCAACTCTCTCAGGCAGTTTCATTCATCCACCGGAGTGCCCTCCTCTTCTCTCTGATTCCCTACTTCACCAACCGCAATTAGGTGATCCCCTGATCTTACTGTGACCTAGCAAGGCCTTTGACCGCTCTATTTGTACCAGCAACACCAGTCAGACCCCAAGCAGGCAGAGATTATTGCTCTGTGGCCTGTTTTCCCTTCAGCCACCACCAAGTATTTAAGTCAGCTCAGGTGAGTCACCAGCGGGAATCAGAATATGAAGAAAAAGGGATTAAAGTGAAATGTCAGCTATGTGACGGCAGATGCCTCAACGCTTTGCCAGAATTTGTTTATTTTCCCCTCCACCTCTGTGCCCGCACCAGCAGATTATTACTTTCACCCACCTACGGCAGGCTGTCCAATCCCCTTTGGCAGGACTCATGGGCATGGTAGCGAGGAAAAGCTGATTTAGACATCGGCCCACATCCCGACAATCAAATCAGGACTGGCCCCTCTGTTGGCAGAGTCATGTTTCTGTGGTCTCTGTGTTTGATATTCATACTGCTGAATATGTTTTTAATGTAATTCTGTCTGACTCCAATGAAGAAATCTATGAGTAGTATTTTCCCCAATTTTCTGTTTTATAACACTGTTTACTCACACCGGCTATGAAAGTCCATAGTCTGCATTGACAAGGGAAACAAGTACAGATACCAGAGTTCAGCTGTTTAACTGTGACCCAGAATAACAGACAGTCACGTGTAGTTCAGACCATAGAGACCCCTAAGCGACTGCTGGTAAGAGACTCTTTATTTGTCCAGTTTATTTTGTTTCAGAACTTTTCCTTTTATTGGTTACTTAAGTGGAGACGAGTGCTGCTCTCACCATTTATGCTTTGCTCCATTTGTTTTAAGAGAGGAGGTCAGGAGGGATAGAAACAGTCTGGAGCAGGTATTTATCTTTCTTTGGACAGTATCTGGAAAAAGGTTCGACTGTGGCTCAGTGTGCTACTTCTCTTTATGCCTATGAGGATCAGATTTTTATAAATCTGCAGTTGTTGGTAGCTTGTGAGGCTGATATTTGTACCTGATTTTTCTTGAGGCGAAGAGCTATAACGTGTACTTTGTTGTTCAAATAATGGCCAATATTTGGCCTATCTTGGATGGTTTACCCCCTCCTTAAAAATAGTTAAGACCACTATATTGTTGTTCTTAAAAAACAACATTATTCTGCGTTCCCTGTGTGACGGGCTTAGTGGTCTCAAAAGCACCCTTCAGGCTTTTGGGCCTCTCCAAACCTGAGCGTTGGATGAGAGTGAATGTGACTGGTAGCAGAAGGTCAGGATGGATGCTGTGTTGACATGGTAACGTGTGAATGATGAGGTGGTATAGCGGCTAAATTGGTTCTTTGTTGGTGGCGCAGCTGTCACCCAAAGGGAGGTTCCTGCTAAGGGGCCCAGCAGGGCTTCCCTTAATGAGGAGCAGAGTGATGGAGACACAGATGACACTGCTGCTACTACTACTGCTACTACTGCTGTTACTGCTTCTACTGATTACTGTTACTGATGCTACTGATGCGATGTAGACCTCTGTGTATGTTAATAAAGTTTTGTCTGTTGCTGTATTAATATATTGTGGAAGGTCATGCTGCCTTTGTGAAGGTACACAACGTCGAAACACAATCTTAACAGCCATGTTGGCATTTGCTGAGTGCAACTAAAATACTCCTATCCCCAGTGGATTGCTGGGAGTAGTGGGATTATTGGATCCTGCCGACACACCCGTGTGTGTGTGTGTGTGGTGTGGTGGTGTGTTGGTGTGTTGTTGTGTGTGTGTGTGTGTTGTGTGGTGGGTGTGTGTGTGTGTGTTGAGAGACATGGTGTTGGTGTGTTGAAACCTGATATCCGCCTGCATCGCCACTGCCATGTGTACACACACCCACACACACACACACAGTCATATAAAGTGTGGTGCAGTAACAATATCAGTGATGTCTTTCTCTGCAAATACTGCTCCACATATACAGTATACTAAAGATGTACTTACCATGATGCATTGTGCTATTGGCCATTAACATTAGGTCGCCTTTAGAGAGGCAAGAAGTGAAAGGAAGTGTTTAGAGGATATATGGAGGGGGAGGGCTGAATAGGGTTTGTGTTTGTAAAGCTTGTCTTTAGAGCCCTGTAGAGGGATTAAAGGATCATCCCCCGATAATTCATCTCTCTCTCTCCTCTCTCTCTCTCTCTCTCTCTCTCTCTCTCTCTCTCTCTCTCTCTCTCTCTCTCTTTCTTTTTGAGCTGCTGAGCATACGCATTGTTTGCTCCAAAGCAATATTTACTTTATACAAACATGTAACAAAAAATGTTTTAACCTCCAAAGGACGGTCAGTGTGTCCTTTTGCTTTGTCATGGTCACTTTCGGAAAGTCCTGTAAATAAATGACTGTGTAAATGAAACCCTGGGCCCTTCTTGATGAGGCGCAGACATTATTCATGGGATTCTATGCACATAGAGATCTTCCATTAGAGATTAATGGGAGAGAACGAGAGGTCCGTTTCCTATTCTTTCCGTCAATTCTACTGTAGATGCATAGACTCAGTCCGGATTCAGCCGGCTCGGAAAGAGATTGGGCAGAGAAGTACAAATGGGTGACCATTATGAGAGACTGCAGGGCTTCAGGTTTTCTGTCAGGCTGTGCTCTGTAGTCTTTTTTTAGGCAAGATAACTGTGCATTTGTTATAGAGGGTACTGCGCATGCAGGCTTGTGTCGTAACGTGCATGCTTCTGTCAAGCCGACCACATCCACTCACGGCGGCCCACGTCAGAAGCCCAGCTCCTAGAATCGTCTGTTGGGTGGAATTACAGCACAGGCCTCTACTCGCACAGCTCGATTGTCTCTGGCTGTGGAAGGGACGGATTTATTGGATACCTGAGAGAGCATTCTCTCCTTCCCCTGCACTCTCAGCAACCTGCTTAGAGACAGGCCTGCATTATAGATGAGCTGCTGGCAGCCACTACACTCGCACAGTGCTCAGGTTACCCCCCAGTAGACACACACAACACACCACCACACACACACACACACACACACACACTCACAGATACAGTACATTCGCACTAACATGTAAGCAGTATCTGTGTGGACCAGTGTACAAGGACGCATATCATGTAACGGTGAGCATCTCCACTTTGAGTTGGAGTTTTCAATCCCTTTCCCCATCTTTTCTGTTCTTCATTTTGTTGTCAACTATCCAAAAACAATAACAAGTGCCATATTAAACACACATCTTGTGCTCTGGAAGTCAGGCTTGATGTCTTAGCTTTGCAGCATTTCGAGTTATCTGCATCAGAAAGATCAAAGATTTATTGTACTTTGACCTATGCCAAAAGGAAGATATGTGCATTCATGCATTTCCCGCAAAGAGCAACATAAACAAAGTGTTTCAATTGAACTTCATGACCGACCCCTTAAGGAAACCTCCATGTAACACAGAGCCAGCTCACTGCTCTGCCTCTCTGCCTCCTCCCTCTTGGACTTTGATCCTCTGTTCCCAACTGTACACACTTACAGCCTCTCACTATCTTCCTCTCTGTTTTTTACTGCCCCCTCAAACTTGATTGGATTTGGTGGGGGCTTCATGTGGCTTTTGCCAAGATCTGGCAAACAAGCACAGTTAGACTGTGGATAAATGGCCATCTGTTGTATGAAAATACAGTATGCAACAAATGAAATCCCCCATGTGTGGGATTTTAACATTTCTGACTTTGGCAACTCCCAGTGGTAGTGTTGCAAAAGACACTGGGGCAGACAGCATTGCACACCAATACACACCCCACTCTGACCCACACACACTGAGATAAAGAGGAGATAAACAAATACTTTTAGTCTGACAGTTTTCTTAAGGATTGATGTATTTTTCTTGAAACAAAAACGTTTGCCATCAGAATAATTTGATGTAAGACATCATGGGCATGCAAAATGCTACATATGGTGGTTTTAACCTCATATTAGCAGGGCTGATAGATTGACAAATGTAGTTTTCTGAACTACATTTCTGAAATAAAGCATAGTATTTTTGGTTAAGCACAGGATACTCAAGCATGAACATGAATAACAACCTAAGTTTCACACTTAGGTTACATGATGATACATAAGACATTTGTTTATGAAGACTGAGATGCTATTAATAGCTCAGAAAAAAAAAAGTAGGAGGTGGACCTGAGTTGTATTATCCTTGTTTATTCTTTAAGCTGCTGTTCTCTACAGCAGTACATATTTGCGCTGACTTCAGTTGCCATGTTGGAGCAATATGTATTCTCACGTTTTGGTGACAACTAGGATGAACGTATATTTTTAGATGATTAAAGTTCATCAGAGATTTTACCATACATCGAAAGTTATCCCTTTAATTTATCTGGGTGTATTTGGACAAAACTGTTATTAAAAGAGCAGTTTTAATTAAATAGAAAGATTGAATTTTGATATAACTTTTCATCTGTGTGATAATTTCATGAGATGATGTCTTGATTGTTCAGGTTTTTAATTTTCTGGCGTAACCAAACAGACAATTTTGATTTTAAATCGCAACATTGATCAAAATAAGCTTTTGATTTTGACTATCAAAATTAAAAGCAGGATCAGCAATTCCCCCAGTAATTACTCTCTCCACCCCTGCCTATAAGGTAAAAAAAATAAACAGACACAGCATAGCTTACAACTGGTAGCGTGCAGCTAAAGACACAAGGTAAAATTAGCTTACCAGCCTGCAGCTTCTCTTTTCCAGACACAATGGCCACTGCCACAGTCGGAGAGAAACAAGAGAACTGGAAAATCCTCCTGCTTCCCTGAAGTCATCGCTGTGGCAACATTTTTCCTTCCCTGTGATTGAGTTATGTAAACAAACAACGAAGGTAACGCATGCAGGCTTTAATCACAGTATACATCAACACATACTGTACTAATAGGCGGGTTGAAGATGGTATGGGTTTTACTGCCAGTGATTTAGGGACTAAAGTGAAATAGTATGTTTACTCTGACTGGCTATGAACCTATGGTGGCTATGGCTGGCCTTGCTGGTTAAACAGTGAGAATAGGCTGTGTGTGCCAGATGTTTTTGCTGTCTCAGCTGTCCTAATACACACTACTTACACTATACAGTATATATCTACTGTTACTGCTGTGTGTGTGTGTGTGTGTGTGGTGTGTGTGTGCTTGTGTGTGCTTGTGTGTGCTTGTGTGTGTGTTGTGTGGTGTGTGTGTGTGTGTGTGTGTGTGTGTGCGTGTGTGTGTGCGTGCGTGCGTGAGATTTAGTCCAACTGTTTCCCACAAATTTCCCAGAATTGCATTGTTTTTATCTACTTTGCAATGGCTTTCATTAAGCAACTCTGTCTCTTATATATTTATTTAAAGGGTATCCGATATTTCCTAACCACCTCTACCCTAAAGTGTCTACAGTACATAGTTAAAAATAATCATCAGTAATGTTAGCTCTCTCAACCCCAGATCTATGAGAGGATTGCATTTCTCTTTTTGGAAGTAACAGGCCCCATAGCAACATTTCTAATCATGTTTATGTTGTATCAGTGTTGTCTATAATCATCCAAATGGATTTAAATCAGGTTTTAATTTTAATGTCATTTCATTTAGATAACCAGTTTCTCTTCCTTGATCTGTTCCCTCTGCAGGTGATTTTCAACATTCAGACCAACCAGTGTGTTAGGGCGCACCCCACTCATTGACACTGGGTAGCCCATGCACATGCACGACACCATGGGTAGCTCCCCCGAGGTGCTCTCATGGACTTCCTGCCCCAGTCTGCTGGTGGGCAAGCTGAAGGAGGAGCTCAAACTTACCGTGGTTGGGGATGCCATGAAGAAATCAAACTTGCCCAACTCCCAACCTCAGCCTCCTCAGGCCCCTCCATCCAATTTACCACCTCAGATTATCACAGACCTGGCTCCGCTGACACAACTGGCTGTTCCCCTGCAGACGCTGCAGATGCCCGGCCAAGACGAAGACTCAATGCTGGTGGGTATAACTCCCCCAAACACAGCCTTGAGTGTGGACTCAACACGGAGCGAGGGTGGGCACTTTGACAACAGCGTACTCCAGCTGCAGGAGCAGGACCATGAGGAAGTCGGATCGCCAGTCTCTTGTGAGCATGGCGGGTGTGGCAGTGGAATGGAGGAGCAGATGGGAGAAGGGGACTGCCCCATACACCACAATGTAGAGGGGAGGCAGAGCCACCCCCATCACCCGGATGACATCAAGCTGCACTTCCACAGAGCAGGGCCTGGGTCAGGGGGGTTCTTAGAAGGGCTGTTTGGCTGTCTTCGGCCTGTCTGGAATATCATAGGGAAGACGTACTCGACAGAATACAAGCTACAACAGCAAGGTTAGTTTTGGGTTTCAGCTTTCTGCATGGAATCAATTTAGGAAACTAATTGCTCACTGTTCAAATGTCTCTTTAAGGCCTCTTAAAAACAATCTTAAGATTCCCTTCCGTTTTTCCTGATGTAGTCTGAAATTGTAATTAAATAGCCAAGCCCAGCTTCACCATATTGCTGTTGTGGGTGAAGCTGTACAGCTGTCAGTTTGAATTGAGGTCATGGTTAAGGTAGACTGACCTTGCTGCCAGGGTGCCTGTACAGGCTGGACACTGTGGCTGCAAGATACGAGTCAAGGTCAGACAGAACTGGGCTGGCTCTTGTGGTTGCTCATGTCCAATTGTATTATATATATATATATATATATATATATATATATATATATATATATTATACTGTATCTATATACAAAATGTAATTCCAGACATGTGGGAGGTTCCATTTGAGGAGATTTCGGAGTTGCAGTGGCTTGGCAGCGGTGCTCAAGGAGCTGTCTTCTTGGGCAAGTTCCGCTCTGAGGAGGTGGCCATCAAGAAGGTGCGTGAGCAGAAGGAGACAGACATTAAACATCTGCGAAAACTCAAGCATCCTAATATCATCAGCTTCAAGTAAGTCTACAACAACTAGACCTTGAATAAAACCTATTGTTGTCTTGTTGTTTTCAGCTGGTGGAGCTTTGATGGTTTCCAGATGTGCACAGTGGGCACATATTGGGGTTTATCATGATCAGGATCCGTTGATCTATAAAGGTGTTTCCTGTGTTTTGTCCAACTTAGAGGTGTGTGCACCCAGGCGCCCTGTTACTGCATCATCATGGAGTACTGTGCCCAGGGCCAGCTGTATGAGGTGCTGAGGGCGGGGAGGAAAGTGACCCCCAGGATGCTGGTGGACTGGGCCTCAGGCATCGCTAGCGGCATGAACTACCTACACCTGCACAAGATTATCCACAGAGATCTCAAGTCTCCCAAGTAAGTTTCCTCTTTTCCTGGTATTGTAAAATGAGTATCATGTTTTTAAAATAATTCTTCATTCAATTTCCCTTTTGTTACTTTTTAACTCTTAACTCAAATGCCATTCTCAGGATTAATAAAAGCGTGTTGCCTTGACATAAGAGTAAGACACAGTGTCCTGTCTCATCCTGCTGCTTCTTTCTCATCCTCTGCACACTGTAGCCCTGTTTCTGTAATCAATATCCTCATGCTGCTGCAGTGCCTCACACTGTATTAGTCAGCAGAATGATAGCAGGCTGAATTTGCTGGAAAGGTCAGTCTCAATTGGCGAATGGGGTTTTGCAGATGCAGAAATGTGCTTCTGACTTTTAGGCTTGAAGATTGACAAAAAAAAAAAGTCATACCCCTTTTAAAACCAGCGGAAATGTGAAATGTCACAGGAAAAACTTGACATTGGTTTGAATGGTTTAACCCAGGTCAACGTCGGTCTGACATTGCATGGCTTCAATATGAAAGAATGAATATGGGTTTTTATAGGAACTCTAGAGTTACAGTACAATTGATACAGATTGTTTTTATAGGATTCCCATAAACTTGTAGGAAATACTGTCTTCTTTGGTCAACTTAATCAAGCAGTCTGACCTTGCTTACAAGTCTGTGTGTTTTCTGTTTGTGTATGTTTTAGTGTTTTGGTGACCCACAACGACACTGTGAAAATCTCCGACTTTGGAACGTCCAAAGAGCTCAGTGACAAAAGTACAAAGATGTCATTTGCAGGTACGGTGGCCTGGATGGCCCCAGAAGTGATAAGAAATGAGCCTGTGTCTGAGAAGGTAGACATCTGGTGAGTACTTACATTTTAAAATAATACATTATTTTAAGATATAAGTTACAGAAAAGTCTAATATTGTAAGAGTCATCTGTTGATGTTGCTGTAGTGAGACCTGACTCTCTTGGCTTGTTTGTTGCAGGTCATTTGGAGTTGTGTTGTGGGAACTTCTGACCGGAGAGATTCCCTACAAAGACGTGGACTCCTCTGCCATCATTTGGGGTGTTGGCAGCAACAGTCTTCACCTTCCTGTCCCCTCCACCTGCCCGGATGGCTTCAAAATACTCATGAAACAAACATGGTGAGTGTTAATCATATATTATGTTTAATAGCGTCTTTGTCCACACCGTCAGTTAGACTACTACTGTTAAGAAGGTTTTGCATCATTCACAATTGCCTAATTCTTACCGTTTATTTAACCATATCTCCTCTCCCTGTTATTTTCTGATTCCAGGCAAAGCAAGCCCAGGAATAGGCCTTCGTTTCGTCAGATCCTCCTACACCTCGACATTGCCGCCGCTGATGTCCTGGGAGCTCCTCAGGAGACCTACTTCAAGTCTCAGGTCAGCACTATAATTTCATAACATATGAACCTTCACTATGTATAGGTCACAGGACTCTATACACTTGTTAAGATAAGTTTGATGTGCACCAACAATGAGCACACAAGTCTCACACAGTAGTAACTTGTTCTAGATAATATTGTTCTTCTAGGTACAACGCTGACTTTAAGTCATCTAATGGCTTTTGTGTCTAGGAGTGAATTGTCCGTTTTTTTGACTGTGTCCGTCCAAATTACAGGCAGAATGGAGGGAGGAAGTGAAGAAACATTTTGAGAAGATCAAAAGTGAAGGCACCTGTATCCACAGGCTGGACGAGGAGCTGATCCGACGCAGGCGGGATGAACTCAGGTGTGTAAGAAAGAAAGCCAGAAGGAGACATGGCCAACTTTACAGGAAAAGAAAGCAATTGTAAACATATTGCAATTTATAGCTACTCGTGATTTAAAAATTACTCATTTATTTGAATTACTTTTGCATGGATTTATTTCTTCTTGTTATTGATAACAAGAAGAAGTTTTAAAATTGAAGCAAAAGTTGGTGGAAGTGAATATGTGTCTGCCTTTCCTAAACTCTTAGACACGCACTGGACATCCGGGAGCACTATGAGAGGAAGCTGGAGAGAGCCAACAACCTCTACATGGAACTTAGTGCCATCATGCTGCAGCTTGAGGTCCGAGAAAAGGAACTAATGAAGTATGTAAATGAATCCTTTATCACCGTTATCTTTTCTCATTATCAGGCCTTACTTGTGTGTATATTACTATTGCCCCTTTTGTAAAAGACATTTACAGTAATTAAATATTTAAAAGTATTACAATGGCCTGGCAAGACAGCTAACTATAATGAGAAGTATAACAAAGCCATTGTTCTGGGTCAGTTTATAGTCAAGAGAACAGTATGGGGGTTTTGAGTCACATTATAAACAATTCTCAAAAGAATGACTCAAATAAAAAAGGCTCACCGAGTTTTTCCTCCCTTGATTTGTTGCCAATTCCTTGAACTATTTTTTCCCCTTTCAGAGACTAGATTTATACACCTTACTTGATTTCTATCTTCTAGAGTTTGGAGTAATGAAAGTAAAACTCTCTATGGAACTTAATGTGAATGCTGCTCACCATTATATGACTCCAAACTAATTCTGCCATCCCTGAAGGAGAGAGCAGGCAGTGGAGAAGAAATATCCCGGGACCTATAAGCGCCACCTGGTCAGACCCATTGTCCGGTCCAACGCTGTAGAGAAGCTCATCAAGAAGAAAGGAAGCATGTCGCACAAACCTGGGATGCCCCCCACTAAAAGGTCTGAAACGTAGGAAATTGAACTGCTAATTGTAAAAGAAAGTACTGTAATTTCATGTTTCAGCTGCCACACATCATTTGAATATTCATGTTCATCCAGATGATTAGTTAGAAATGTATTCATTAAATAAGGGACAATTCTCAGTGAAGTAAGAGGAATAACTATATGTTCTGCTAAAGCCAGAAGTGCCATCGGTAGACATTGGACATATACTGTTGGTGAGAATAAATGATTTTCGATACATTATGTTAATGTTGCCAAATGGATTTCTTTTAGGCCAGACTTGCTACGTTCTGATGGCATCCCCAGCCTCGACCCTTTCCCCTCCCCCTCGCCTCTATCAGCCAGCCCAAAGGTCTCCACGCCTCCTGGCAAAGCTCGCTACCGAAGCAAGCCTCGTCACCGCCGGGCCAACAGTAAAGGAAGCCATAGCGAATTCCCCGGGGTGCTGAAGCCTCTTGCTGGGGCATTAGAGGACACCCAGTCTCTACAGGAGCAGCCGTTCCTCCATCACCACCACCACCACCATCCACCAACCGAGGGGCCCTTCCTCCCCTTGAAGGGCCGCGAGGAGGCCGTTGTCAACTGTGCCAACAACCTGCGCTATTTCGGCCCTGCTGCCCCCCTCCGTAGCCCTCAGACAGACCACATGCAGCGCCGCGTTTCTGGCTCCAGCCCTGACATCATATCCACTGCTGTGGATGCAGACACGCGACAGCGGACTTCATCCACTAGCTCCAATCCTGCATCAGGTGCTGGTGCTGGTTCTTTGTGTCCCTGCTGCCAGGCTCACCCCTTCCCTGGCTGCTTACACTGTCAGGAGACCCCTCTTGCATCAAGCCACCCAGAGTTGCCCCACTATTCCCTGCTCAACACCCAGGAGAGCACCGCTTCTTCTTTAGGGGCTCCCAGCAAAGATCCAGCCTCAGACAGAGAGGCCACAAAGAAGGCTCAGCAACAGGAACAAGAGGCATCCCAACGCACTCACACCCTGCTCACTGCACTGCCTCGTACTCTAAGACCTCTCAGGAAGGTGAGCAAGAGTCTGTTTTATGGGTTTGTGTTAACAAAACTGTGAAAGATGATGGATTAACAGCTGTAATTGCTTCTCTGACAGGGTGGCGATGAGTCCTCTGAAGAGGAAGAAGGGGAGGTTGATAGTGAAGTGGAGTTTCCAAGGAGACAGAGGTAAAATACAGTTTTCCACCTTGACCTTCACTGTGTTGTAACACTGGTACATCATGTGGAGCAACAAAATAAAATTACAGCCATTCACCAAATGATTACCTTAAATAATCATCACATTAAAGTTTGTCATACTGTCCCAAATACAGTGAACCAGGTATGAACCAGTCTGAAAGGTAATTGGCTGGATTTTAACAGCATTAACATTTCTTTTTATTCTTCCTGTGCTCCCACATAGACCTCATCGCTGTATCAGCAGCTTCCAGTCCTACTCCACCTTTAGCTCAGAGAACCTGTCAGTGTCTGACGGAGAAGAGGGAAACACCAGCGACCACTCCCACAGCGGGCCCCTGGAGAGGATGAGTACCAGTCAGGAGGAACACCTGGATGAGCTGCTGTCGCACACACCGGAAATCCCCATCGACATCTCCACCCAGTCAGACGGCCTCTCTGACAAGGAGTGCGCCGTCCGCAGGGTAAAGACCCAGATCTCACTGGGTAAACTGTGCTCTGACGAACACAGCTATGAGGTCAGTACTGTGGATGTGTGTGGTCCCATCATGTTAGCTCTATAATTTTAGTCAGGCTAGCAACGATCAAGTAATAAACATTGCAAAACAGTTGCCTGCTGCTGAATCTGTCTTTTCTTTCAAATTTTTCTCCCAGAATCCACTACAGTTTAGGGATTCAGACTGTGATACGTCAGAAGCAGAGTGCTCCGATGCCACCATTAGGAACAACAAAAGCGGGGCTCCTTCCTCGTGGTAAAACCCACCCAGAGGATCGGTTCTGTTTTTTCCTGGAGGCCATCGTGTCCCACTCTGCCCTGCAGAAAATACAGCAATAAGAGGACGACATTGTAAACAAAGCTTCCTATAGCCAAGTCCCATGCAATCTCTCCCGGAACCTCTGCCAGAACTACCCTTCCCTTTATAAACCCTCATCCCCCCCCCATCTCTAGCACAGTATCCAGGCAACCCATGGCAGGGATTCCCTTTTGAATGATAATGTACAGTAGATAATGTAACATTTATAATTTATTTTTGTCTGAGTATTGAAGGAAAATTCAGGACATCTTTAAATTCTCTGATCTGAACAGAGAAAAACGGACTATTTGAAACTGAGCATGGGCTAAGTGTGTGTGTTGATGATGATGATGATGATGATGATGAGAAGGAGGATGTGTTGAAGTGCTGATGTGTGTCACTACAAGCCTGTTGATCTGGCTATCGTTGCTCTCAGCATCTTACTGTTTTAGACCGAAATCCCCAACCAACAAGGACCCCCTCTTACTAAAGTTGGATCAACCTGCTTTATCATGAGGTGATAGCGCAGAGCCCCAGCACCCTGCCTCACTGACTTCCATCCCATCCCCAACCTGGTGAGTTGGGGAACAGGGGGCTCTTGAAAGCAGTGTGAACACCAGCATGAACAGCCTGCCTCGCAACCAGACTTCCTCCCTCCCTCCCTCCCTTAGAAACCACCACGTGTCTAGTCTTTCATCGAGATCCCCGCTGAACTTTTCCAAGCATGCTTGTGTAGCTTGCAAAATGCAAACGCTGCCAGAAGACTGCATGAAGCAGACAAGCTAGCAGAGAAACAGAGCTGAAAACTCAGCTGACCGCTAAGGAGAAGATAAAAAAGAGACTTCCTCTGTGAGCCAGCTCATCCTTCTCCGTAACACGTCATCATCAATCAGATGTCATGACCAGAGTTGTTTAGGGAGGTGTGTGTGTGTGTGTGGCCCTTTCCTCTCCATTAGACATTACAGTTTCAAGTCTCATTGATGTCTCTCAGGGTTGTTCGAGGACTGTAAGAAACTGGACTGGACCAATTATTATATATATACATAATATGGACCATACAAGAATATTAAAAAAGGTTTTACAGATAGCCTTGATGTTCAACCCTTTATTTGTGTAACAGACAATAATGGTATGTAGACACACAGGATTTTACTTGCAATCCAGGTGCAGTATCCCATTTCTTAAAATCACGAGGTGCATCGTCTCCCATTTACAATGTCTAGCAGGGTACTTTCTCTGTCTTATCCGCAGTGTCCAAAAATAATAATTGTTGTGCTGTAGTGAATAAAACAGCAATAATGTAGGTTGGCGCTCAGGTGAGAAAGATGTTGCTTGCTCAGGATCCGGGGCATCTAGCTTGCTACACGCAATACAGTGGCTGGCTAGAGAAGAGCAGCATGTCAAACAGCTTATTATAGATGCTATCTTTTTAAATTTTAAATTTAGGAACTCGTTTCTGGGGGATTGATGCTAAGGTTTTATGTTGCCGATTGGGAGCAGGAGCAATATGTCAACAGCCACTAGGTGGTGACAGTTACAATGACTTTGCCTGGTGTTGTGGACATGGACTGGCTCCTTTACTTTCTTTCTACCCAAGATACATTGGGCATTTCCGCCTTTAATGGATAGGACAGCTCAGATATGAAAGGGGAGAGAGAGGGGGAAGACATGCAGGAAACAGTCACAGGTCGGACCTTCTGCATCGAGAAATAAAGCTCAATATATGTGTGCCTGCTCACCCAGCTGATTTGTCCGGCCACGACCCAAGATAATTTCTGTTTCCCATTACCATCCACATCCTAAATCCCAGCAATATTACTATTTTTGACTAGTTGTCTTTGAATAGGGTTACTGCACCTGTGAGAGCTTTATTTTGTATCCCTACAAGAGTGTTTGTCATCCATCTTAATGATTCTGCGGTTAAAAAAAGTAGCCAGCCAGGGTTGAACTTAACAATAATGATGTCAAGTGTGTGTAGATGGCTGAGATTCTAAGTTGGGAATAAAAGCCAGAGACAAGGCCACAGAGCAATAAAGCTGCTCTTGGTTTGCAACAACCTCATCTCAGTGTTAGTTACTCCTGTACGTAAACATCTGTAAATGTAATGTAATCTGTTTTTGTCCTCTCTCTATAACGTATCACACAGCTCTGACAGAGCCTTCTGTCACTGATGACCAGCGTGGTTGAAAATAAGCAGGACGTTCTTTCATCTGTATGACATCAGTATTGACCACCGCAGGAGTGTGTGAGTCATGAGAACCGAGTATCACAAGGTGAATCGAAAACTGTACCGATGGATCAATTACTCTTTTGCTTGAAAGCTCTGGAAGCGCTTACACCCGGTTCTGAAAGCAGCGGTTGCCTTTTCTCGAGCCTCCTTCAACCTTCTTCACCCTGTTTATGTATGTGTGAAATAACCTAGTATATTGTAATGACTGGGTAATCCGATCAAGCTGTTAATAGGTCGTCTTATTGGCATATTATCCTATGAAATATATGATTGTTGTAAAGTTTTAATTCAATTTTGATTCTTTTTTCTTTTCTTTTTTTTTTGTAGCTGGCCTACATGATTATTTAATTAATTTATTATGAATGACTGGTAAGGTTTGTGTTCTTTTTAATTTCGGGCAGCTTTAGAAAAGTTATTACCTATGATTTTTCCTGAAAGTATTATTTAAAGGAAGCACAATAAATTGGTATCAGAAGAGAACAGTATTTGTATGGGAGAACAAAAGCATTGTCATATCATGGGCATCATTTTGGTTTTTGTGACCCTGCGGGGAACTATTCATCATTTAGATGATGAAGTATTGATTTTTCATCAGTAATTAACAGCATCAGGCATTCCTAAAGTTTTTTAGGCTATAGGGAATCAATTCTAATACAAACAAAAGCCAGTCCGTGGACTCTCACAGGAGGGTAAATGAGACGTTAAGCCTGAAGGCATGTGTGATGCCGACTTCTGTTTTTCTGCAGAGATCCCTGTCTCTCATTTTTATTCAAAATACCAGTGACTTACATCTGAATTTCTGTGAAATTGTCTCTAACTGTAGACATCATGTTGCCTCATCCCATGTATTTAACATCTGTTTCTTTGTTACTCTAATTTCCAACTCCCTTTTTTCCATTGAATGGCATTATGATCAACCAATCCTGTCTGTTTCCTGTATTATCCAGTGTACAGTGGGTATCTGGGAATAAAATCAGAGCAAACAACTGCATGGAATAAATGCTGATGTACTGTACCCAACACAATGTGGTCTGTCTCTTCTTTGACACAATAGATGCTTGTTTAATTTTGTCTTATTAACTATACCCATAATTTATAGATTTTTAGAGAATAATTCCATGCATGTTTCATGTGTATTCATAGAAGCTACAGTACCTGTAGTCCCAATGGTTTTATATAACACCAATGTAATCAGAGGTGTCAGGTAACTAAGTACAAATACTTTGTTACCTTACTTAAGTAAAAATTTTGGGTATCTATACTTTACTGGAGTAATTATTTTACAGCAGACTTTTTACTTCTACTCCTTTAATTTTCACGCAATTATCTGTACTTTTTACCTACTGCTTATATTTCAAAAATAGCCTCGTTACTATTATTTCACTCCGGCTTGTTTTCATTCTGGTTTGTCATCGTTCATAAAAACTAAAAAAACAACAACACAAAAACCTATCAAGATGAATCACACCATCCGGGTGGAGTGAATCCGTTGCCCTCTCAGATTCCTGCATCTAAGCTTGGATGTACATTTACATTCCAGAAGTAGATCTACAAATCACTCTGCAGGACTTCTGTAAAGTGTAAACTCCTCCTCAGATTGTTAAAATATCCAAATTCCCAGAAACAATGCTGAGGACTTGACTGGTTGCTATAGACCTGATATGATGATTTTAAAATTGTAATTGTTTTTAGAGCAAAACTTGGAGGCAGAGCTAATGATTTAATATTTTTTGTCAAACCAGTTTGAGTGCAGGCCTACATTAGCTGGTACAGAATGCAAGAAATTACTGAATTAGGCAATATAAAAAATAAAAGCCTTAATTAGGGCCCTTAGATTATTTTGCTCCTCAGTCTCAGTAGCCACTATAGTGAAAACTGTAGAAAAATACAATACTTTTATATTAATACTATTCATACTATTAATTTATTTTACTATGTATAGGCCTACTGACACAACAAATACACTTTGGGTCTTCTCTTGCTTCACTGGCCTGATTATATTGAACAGGGAGAGGTTTCCTATCTATTTCCCTTGCTAGTTATACATAGTTCAAGGTCTATACATGTTTCCTCTGATGGGATTTTTTTGCGCAACAACCCGTTGAATTTAGTACGGGTTGGACGTGCTGTTCACCTCGGGCTCGGCGAGAAGGCGGGGTTAATGACGTAAGACTTGTTAAATCAGGAAAAGAGTTTTCCGCACGGTGCGGGATTGTGAAGTGAATGCCCACTAGGACCCTCCCAGTGAGCTCTCCTCTGAACAGGGCGGAGGTACACTGGGAACGGCTGCAACTATGCTCAAGTTGAACCTACTGCTAACGAGGAAGTAACACCTGTCCCATGTTTAACGGTACCTAAAAACCGAACCGCATAATCAGGCTAGTAAACGGATCGTTCTTTATTTCCGTCCTGTTTCCTCGTCGTACGCTGAGGGGGTCAAAATGTCCTCGATGGACTTGGAGAAACTGAAGATGACGGGAGCTGGTCGAGCCATGGCAGTGCTGACCAGCGGTGGAGATGCACAAGGTGACTCAAACCAAACTAAACATTAGTTAGCAGCCTTTAAGTGTGGAACTATAAGTCACTTAATTGCTGTAATTAAGGTACTGTTTTAAGGTACACTTTCTGCTACTTTAGACTTCTTTACTAGCCTACAACCCAGAGACAAATATAGTATTTTGACTACACTACACATTTAGGTACTACTGGTTACTTTGCAGATTCAGATTAATAATACAAAACATGATCAACATATCAATAAAATAAGACTTTATTGTAAAGTCCACAGGCTGAAATGTGCCATTATGCATAATACATACTTTTACTTGTGGGACTTTAAGCACACAGGTATTGTTTTGTACCTTTTCTAGAGTAAAATTATGAATGCACTTGTAACAGACTGTGGTAGGCCTACTGTACTAAATCTGAGTACTTCCACAACTGGTAACTCATACAGTGTCCCTGACACCCTGTTCAAGTAACGCTTGTCAAGGACTTTGGTTACTGTCTCCACAGAGCAGATGGCACCTTTGTTGAATAAGAGATAATGAAGTGATATCCTCAGCAGTGTTTGATTTCCTCATGCAGGGTAATTGTGTAACAGCTTGTGTGTAACGAGAAGCAGAGGTGAGTCTAATATTTTTATGCAACTATCCTCAACCCAGGGATGAATGCCGCTGTCCGAGCTGTGACCAGAATGGGCATCTATGTGGGGGCCCAGGTCTATCTTATTTATGAGGTAAACTAGCTGTTTGTATTAATATGACCTCATTAAACATTACTTAGGTCTTTGTTTAGGCTTGCTTGAGCATCCCACATTGTTCTTTTTAAAACTAACATATCTTTTTGGAAAAACTTCTTTTCAGGGATACCAGGGCCTGGTGGATGGGGGAGACAACATCAAACTGGCACACTGGCACAGTGTGACCAACATCATCCAACAGGTAGGTTAAAATATGACCTTGTATGTCAAAATCGCTTGTGAAAAGGCCTATTACGCTTCAAAGATGTAGTAGGTAAGACTTTCTGTCGTATTTGCTGAAACTGAGGCTGCGTCTCAAACCTCCTACTTATACACTTCAAACACTTAGTTTAAGTATATAGTGTACATAACGCAAAAAGTCAGTCCACTAAAAGTATCCGGATGACCCCCCCCCCCCCCCAAAACGGTCAAAAACTTCAGTGTGGAACGATGGACACTATGTGCACTAAACCTGCTCCATCTTGACAAAACAGAAAGGGGAGGGACCAGGGGCGTTGACCGGCAGCTGATTGGACAAACGCATCACATGGGTCTGGCTTCTCCTGGATGTCACAACTAAGCTTAATGGCGGCCAGATGGCTGTTCGTTCAGAATACAATGTCAAATTTTACGAAAATAGTTCACCAAAACGTTTTTCTGAAAACATTTTAAGCGAGAAATAGGCCTTACAGTTGCAGAATCTGTCTCTTTTGATTGACAAAGGTCAATTTAATAGATTTTTATCAGATTTTGAGAGGCGGCAAGCCGAGCCGACTCGTCATTTCCGTTAAGTTTTTGAACATAAGTGTTCCTTTTGGGACAATACTAACCATCGAAAGTGGGCATTACAGCAGTAAGTGGTCAGTGCACATTAGCAGTGTATTGACGGAAGAATGCGAAATGAGACACAGCCTGACCCTATGTTTGAGTAGAACTACATGAAGCAGGTCATTAAAAAACCAAATCTAGCTCCTCCGGCACCACCTACAGCCTGTAGTGCGATTTTTTTAAATATCTACCGCTCCCTGTTCAGATGCACCAATCATGGCCATGGGGGTATCTAACTGCATGTCAATCACTGCTCATGCACACGCATTCATTCTCCCATGTGGGGGGAGGGGCATAGGAGACCGTTTGGGCTTTAGCAGAAAGGGGGGAGGGTGTTCAAATTCTTTGGCTAAGTTCTGGATCTTCACAATCCTACCTACAGCACCTTTAATTGTTTTCTAATTTAGAATTTGTTTGGTAAATATCTCTTTCTCTTTCTCTTTTTTTTTATGGATTTAATAGGAATGTTTTTTTCATCCATCTCCTCTAATCTCTTCTCTTCCTGCCTGTATAATACTGATTAGAACCTGGTCAGGGGCCTTGCTGCATGTGCTTTAAGCCTGAAAAAGCTGAAAGTTGCGCTATTCAAAAGGAAATTATTAGCAATTGAACTGTCCTTTTTGGATTAAGTTGTCTTGAATTCATGCAGCAAATGTATTGAAGTGCATGTGCTACTTGTTCTACTGTTTGTTCTTTATTGTTGCGTTTAACCGACACCATACCATTCAGATATGTCCAGATTCTGTACAGCACTGGTTTCTCTTCTTTCTTTCTTTTTCGCTTATGGACTTGCCTTGAAGCCAGTCTCTACTCACCAGTAGTGTCAGGATCAATGTTTATGAATTCTGAGCAGTTCAATCAAAGAGTAATTTGAGAGTAAGTGTTTTTTTTTTTCTTCTTATTTCCTATTGTAGTAATGATCCCCTTAGATTGATCTTCTCTGACTCTGTTTCCAATTTCTGCTCACATTTCATCTAATTTGAATCTTCCATTTTAGATGTCTGATGTGTCATATCACCATGTAACAATGCCATCAGTAGCCAGTGTAAAAAGAAGAGGGATGTGAGACTTGAAATTTTTCAAAGATTATAATGTCCCGTTTGTCTTGATTTGGTTTGTCACTTGGTGTCTGATGTCTCTGCTGCAGGGTGGCACTGTGATAGGTAGTGCCCGATGCAAGGCCTTCACAACTCGTGAGGGCAGGCTTGCTGCCGCCTTCAACCTGGTGAAGAAAGGTATCACCAACCTCTGTGTGTGTGGTGGAGACGGCAGCCTCACCGGAGCCAACGTTTTCCGCACTGAGTGGAGCGGTCTGCTGGATGAGCTCGTACAGAAAGGTAAAGTGCTCTCTTTGTCAACTTGTCGCGGAGCCTTGAAAAATAGTTAACCTTCATTACATCCTCATAATATAGGAAACAAAACAGTAAATACAATTTAATTCAATGCCGAAATACTCTTTCAAGGCATCATTTCATTGTCCAGGGTATATGATCGACCTGTATCCTTATAATACAATGCCTTTATTCACCCACAAAGTTAGCATTGATGTTTATGAATAATTCTGTAGTTATATGAATGTTTCCCTTTGCTTTGGTGTATATAATAGGAAGCTGCTAGTCTAACATATACAGCAATGTGTGTGTTACTTCAGGAAGGATCACAGACACTCTAGCCAGGCAGCATGGCCATCTGAACATCGTGGGGCTTGTGGGCTCCATCGACAACGACTTCTGCGGCACTGACATGACCATCGGAGCTGACTCTGCACTGCATCGCATCATGGAGATAATTGATGCTATCATGACCACTGCACAAAGGTCAGACACTGTGATAGTGAACAGTGGCAGCACTGAAGCAACTAGTGTTTCATCAAAGCAATTATTATCAGGTCACTGACATGGGTGATATTCATTTGTTCAGTGATGAGTAAATAAGTTATATAATATGAAGATATAACAAGAACACAGTAGTAAATGCATATGTTTATAACAGTACATAGACACCATCTGTTTTGAACCGTTATTCGGACAAAATGTGCTCAGAGAAGTGATAACGGGCATATTTCACAAATTTATAAAAAAAATGTTTTTAATGATAGAATGTAGTAAAAAAAATAATAATTAGTAATTGTTAGTGAAAATAATTGTTTTGTACCTGCATAGTGTAATGAATGAATCCAATCATCTAAGCCTAAGTTTTGTTAAAACCCAACTCCCCCATTCAAGCCTGTTTGGAATTTGATCTTGCCTGGACTTGCTGCCTTGCCTTGCTGCTTAGGTTTTATTAATATTGGTGTGTACCTCCTATAGCCACCAGCGCACCTTTGTTCTGGAAGTCATGGGGCGACACTGTGGGTGAGTTCCACTCTGACAAATTTTCTTTCTTTCATAAACTGCTAGCGAATTATAAAAATGGTTCTATTATTCCAGATATCTGGCTTTGGTGTCAGCACTGGCATCTGGGGCGGACTGGCTCTTTATTCCAGAGGCTCCTCCTCAGGAGGGCTGGGAGGACCATTTGTGTTCCCGTCTAGAGGGGGTAAGACACAAAATACAGTCAAGTCAAGACTGTATATTAGCCCCAGGAACATATGTATATTTGTATTCACAGTTAAAGTCACTCAGTTTTGAAATAGGAGAAATATAGACATGCTTTTGTCTTCAAGCATTTCAGGAATAGAGGCTGAATTACCTCTCTTAAAATATGGGACTTAAAAGCAGGATTGTACTAACTGACTTACTGGCTATTGTGTTTGTATCTGTTTACCTCCAGAACCGCGTAACGGGGTCAAGACTCAACATTATAATCCTTGCAGAGGGAGCCATCGATAGAAATGGCAAGCCCATCACCTCAACTTATGTAAAAGACGTAAGTTTAAAGATCTGAGGGCTGGGGCTGATTGATAGCAATGTATGAAACAACTGCTTGTGATGTAGAACTATCATTCAAATGTAAACAGGCAAGGCAACTAGCAGAGCGCAGTATAGTTCACAACTGAGAGCAGTATACTTCCGTGTTCAGAGTTTCCTCTCAAAGGACTTTTCTCTCATAGAATGTCAGTAGTGTATGCATGGTAAATGACAAACCCGTGATGTACTGAAATGCTCCCATGTGTGTTTGAAGCTGGTGGTGAAGAGGCTGGGTTATGATACCAGAGTGACAGTGCTCGGTCATGTTCAGCGAGGAGGAACTCCTTCAGCATTTGACAGAATACTGGTGAGTTGGACAACATACTGAATACTGTTTTTATACTGCAAAAATGCAGGTATGACACAAAAACAAAAATTACTGTCATCATCGATATGACTGATGCGTAAGAGGTGATGCTCTGCAACTTATGTTATCTATGCATGTAAATGCACTTGTACAGCATGGACTCTATTGTGTTTGTAGAGCAGTAAGTTGGGAATGGAGGCGGTGATTGCCCTGATGGAGGCCACTCCCGACACCCCAGCCTGTGTCATCGGCCTGTCAGGTAACCGTGCTGTACGTCTGCCTCTAATGGAGTGTGTGGAGATGGTGAGTCATTCTACTCTCTTCTATAATTGATTTTAATGGACATACTAACAAACAGTGGGAGGTTGCTGTATTTTTCAATTGTACCGTCATTTGCAGACTAAATTGGTGCAGACGGCCATGAACGAGAAAAGGTTTGATGAGGCTGTCAAACTGCGTGGAGGGTGAGAGCTGAGATGTTTTTCATATACAATAGTTATCAATAGGTATCATTATATTCCAGTGAAAAACTGCTTTGTAAGCCCCTTGTAAATATATCATCTATTCATATTAATTTTATCATGCACACAATTTATTTTAGGTTTTTCTATGCACACGATAAACAAGTCCAAGATAAAAATAATGATTTGCTTGCAGGAGTTTTGAGAACAACTGGAACATCTACAAGCTTCTGGCCTTAAAGAAGCCCATCCAGTCTGAGGTAAGTCTCCCTAACATGAACACACACACACACACACACACACACACACACACACACACACGCAGGTTTGTGGCTCTATCTTTGTGGAGACCCTTCATTGACATAATGCATTTACTAGCCCCTTACCCTAACCTTAACCATCACAACTAAATGCCTAACCTTAACCCTTACCCTTACCCTCACCATAACCTAATTCTAACCTTAATCCTAAAACCATAACCCTCAAACAGCCCTTTAAAGTTGTGGGGTCTAGCATTTTGGCCCCACAAAGCTGTCGGGACTGGAAGTATACTGAACTCCTGGTTTTTGGACCCCACATATATAGTTAAATAGGACCACACACACGCACGCGCACACACAGTATTATTATTCACAAGCAAAAGAATTACAACATTTCAGCACAAATGTGCTTTTTAATATCTGACTCATGTTCCCCCAGAGCAATTTCTCCTTGGCTATTCTGAACGTGGGAGCTCCAGCTGCGGGGATGAATGCAGCGGTGAGGTCTGCTGCAAGGTTAGCGCTTTCTCAAGGACACAAAGTCTACGCTGTCCAGGATGGCTTTCAAGGACTTGCCAATGGAGAGGTGAGGGCTTCTACTACTCAGTCTTTACCACAGTGCGGTTGATTTTAGCAACAGGGAACCTGTATGAGACTGAGTGGAGACTGTGCTGACACCTGTCTGTCTGCAGCTTTTTGAGATGGAATGGCACACTGTGGCGGGATGGACAGGCCAAGGAGGCTCACTGCTCGGGACAAAACGGTGAGCATCTGGACACTTTGATTCTATAATAAGAACATATTTAGTCACTCTTAAGTACTCCAACAATTTAGTATTGTACTTTCATAACGTTTGGGGACTTTGGGGAAAAAACAGGCTGAAATGAATGCAGGAGAGGCTACAATTAGACAGTATGACAACATATACAATTTGTTTATTATCAGAGATTTTGTCATCTCATTTATACTGTTTTATGGATCCCTGACATATTCTTGGGTGTACTGGCCGCTGAAGGCAATGTGAAAAATCAATTACAGTAGCAGGTCTGCATTATAGCTAAGTTGGAGTTTCATCATTTTTGGATAAATACGACAAAGTACTTTGATTTGTCGGGTTTTTAATTTGCTAGATTAGCTAAATCAAAATGTTATATTACAAGAAAATCCTTCTCACAATATACATTACTGTTTTACTATTCCTACCTTTTTAATATACCAAATGATCTATGCTGGGACAGAGGATTTTATCAATATTGTGTTACAATGTCCAAAATCCTCATCAGCTTACAGTTCCCATAATGTAACATCTCCTAGTGACTAGCAAAATGTAAAATTGTCAGTGTGCCTCTCAAAGTGATTTTTGATTTGTTTCATGCCCTATTTCAGAACTCTTCCAGAAAAACACATGGAGAAGATTGTGGAAACCATCACCAAGTTCAGTATCTCAGCTCTGCTTGTAATTGGAGGGTTCGAGGTATAAGAACAACCATTCAAAAAAACAGAAATGCAGTACCTGTATTCAATTGTCAATATTGAATCTATCTGCCGGTGACTTTTAAAGGGATACGCAGGTGTGCTGCAGCTGTTTGAAGCCCGGAGTCACTATAATGAGCTTTGCATCCCCATGTGTGTAATCCCTGCTACAATCAGCAACAACGTCCCTGGAACTGACTTCAGCCTGGGAGCAGACACGGCTGTCAATGCTGCCATGGAGGTAATGCTGGGCAGGTGGCAAATCAACTGTGTGACTTTTGATGTTTCAGGATTAACACGAATAGAGACTAAACTAAACCAAGCCAGTCATGTTATATGAGCTGCTGTACTAATAAGGTACACATTGAACTTTGTATAGTTAGTCAAAACAAGGGTGGCAGTGAGTTTATGGACTTGTAGATTTTAACTTTGAGAGGAAGTAGACAGAGATAGTCAGAACTCTAGTTTACACAAACACACTGCATTATGGGCTCTGCAACTGTACACAGTTAGTGGTGGGTGTTGATGTTGACTCTTTCTTCACTTCCAGACCCACACTTTTGACCTTGCCTTCAATTGCCAATGTCTCCTTTCACACTGCCATTTGGATTTCTTCTTCAGGGTTGCGACAAGATCAAGCAATCTGCCTCTGGGACCAAGAGAAGAGTGTTTGTGGTGGAGACTATGGGTGGGTTCTGTGGATATCTGGCAACCTACACTGGTATAGCTGTGGGTGCGGACGCAGCCTACATCTTTGAAGACCCCTTCAACATCCAAGACTTGAAGGTAAGACCAAAAGAAAAGAAAAACCTCTGCTGTTTTTTTTCTTTTCGTCTGCAATGTTCACTGCTTTCTGTCACTTTAATGATCTGGCCTTTTGACAGACCAATGTGGAGCATTTGACTGAAAAGATGAAGAAGGATGTCCAGCGGGGTCTAGTACTGAGGTACATAACTTCTCACTCATTTAGCCACACAGAGCAATGCAAAAGCTAATAAAAAAAGAGAGCCATTGAAACAGCAGCGGCTTCAGAGTGAAAAAACATTACGGCATACATTGATGTTAAAATGTATACAGGTTGGCAGGACAGTCTGAAATGTTTTGCGTGGTCTTTCGCTGGATGTTTTGTTGGTGAATGTGAGATATTCGGGTCACGCGTGTCTCATCTTCATATCAGAAACAAGGAAGTTAATTTGGCAACGTACGTGTGACGTCAACCCGTTCTCACTCCTGCTTGGTCATTGGCTCTCAGAGTCACGTACTGATACAAAGTCTGGCACGTGGGACTGCTGGGATTGGTTGAAGTCGCGGGAAACTCCGGTTATTGGTTAAATGTGCGGAAAAGTTGCGGTGATTGGTCAAAATTGCGGGTCACACCAAAGTCGCATGATTGGTTTAATATGCGTGAATTGGCACGATCGCGAAATCCTGGAGGGACTGTTTTAATCTACATTCCATCAGTACATCACCTTAGCGTGTTAGCATGTTAAAATTTGCTAAAAACAAAGTTCTGCTGATGCTGATGGGAATTTTTGTAGTTTGCAGGCATTTGGTCATAAATTAAAGAATTGGACAGACTGTACGCTTTGACTTGATTATAGCGCCGTATTTTAAGTGAGGATTGCCAAAGTCAGTAGAAGTTATTATTGTTTGTACAAAGTTTCATGGCAATTGATCTAGAGGTTGTTGAGATATTTTCAGTCTGATTTCTTGTTTACATTGTTGATCATTTTCTCTGTCACAACAGGAATGAATATTGCCATGAAAATTACACTACAGATTTCATCCATAGGCTGTACTCATCAGAGGGAAAGGGCATCTTTGACTGCAGAGTCAATGTGCTGGGACACCTTCAACAGGTACAAGAGCCACTGACCCTGGCAAAACACAGCTTAAGAAAGATTTCCGTTACAGTGACTCATATACTGTGAAGAGACAGAGTCTTGCACTGTAATTAGACTCCATTTGTCTGTCTGTGCTCCAGGGAGGCGCACCTTCTCCCTTCGATAGAAACTTTGGCACCAAGTTGGGTGTGAAGGCTATCCAGTGGATTTCTGAGAGATTGACTGACAACTTCCGACAAGGTACAGTTACTGTATTAAAACATAGTTTACATAAATGAATTGCTCAGAAACCCCAGCAATGTATTGATTCTATTGTTTTTTTCCTCACTAGGCCGTGTGTTCGCCAACTCACCAGATACAGCATGTGTGCTTGGCCTCAACAGGAAGGTCCTCTCATTCATCCCTGTCACTGAACTGAAGGATGTGACTGATTTTGAGTAAGCCATGTCACAGTTATATAATAACAAGAATTTGGGATAAATAAGCCTTAATAATTTCATTTATGTCTGTTTTTTAGGCACAGAATGCCCAAGGTCCAGTGGTGGTTTAATCTTCGGCAAATGCTAAAAATGTTGGCCAAGTACCAAACCAGCTTCAGTGAATATGTCCCAGGTGAGCTTGAACATGTGACTCGACGCTCCATCAGCATCGACTCTGGCTTCTAGGCTCTCTTAAATAAGAGTTTACTCGCTGCACTTTCTTTTAAAGCACCCATATTATGCTCATTTTCAGGTTCATAATTGTATTTTGAGGTTGTACCAGAATAGGTTAACGTGGTTTCATTTTCAAAAAACACCAAATTTTGGTTGTACTGCACATTGGCGCAGATCTTGTTTTCACCTTGTGTGTTTATTTCTCTGTTTTAGCTACAGTGAGACATCCCATTTCTATTCTATCTTTGTTGGGAGTTGCACATGCGTAGTAGCGAGGTAATGATAGCATCAGCTAGATAACTCTTTCTCCAACTTTGGTCAGTACAAGACAGGATTAGCTGGGAGACTTCTTCTAAACCGCTGGCACTTGAGATATACCTGCAGAACAAGGACATGGACGTAGTTCTTTTGTAGATTATGGTGAACTAGTGTGTGTTGTAGCAGTGTTTTGCCATTGAGAACAAGTTAGCATGCTAGCGCTAGCATGTGCTGTGGTTAGCCTCCTCATCTCAGCTAGTGATGTAGAAAGCCGAGCAGATTTTGAACAGCTCACTCGGAGACTGAAGGCAGGACACATTCAGAAACCTGTATCTCACTCAAAACAGCATGGATAGTTTTTTTTTTTACAAGTTTGTATGTGCGTACCAGAGACACAAAATAACACCCCAAATCCAAGAAAAAGGGATTTTTTTTCATAATATGGGTACTTTAACCTTATCTGTCCAACCTTTGTTCTTTCGCAGACCACATACTTTAAGTGTTTTTTTAATCCGCTGCTATGCATGTAGACCTTTAAAGCCAGCATTAATCTCAGTCTATTGTCAGTAACATAGGAGTTACAGTATTATTAAATAATGTAAAAACTATTAATTGAATGAGCATTCAATAGAGCAGAATTTGCTATTCTTTTGTGCCAAGCCTCTGTGTAGTCAAATCAATGCAATAAAAAGTCAAGCAGGTGCCACAAAGATGAAATTGTATTAATTACCTACTAAATATATAATATAAAGCAGCTTGTGGTGTGGATTTATATAATTTGATCGTAAACCTAAAGTGAAAGAATTATGCATATCCATGTGATTCCGCAATAAATGAGAGCTACTACATTTTTTGGAGCATTTTCATTTACACAAAAGTAAAGTAGTCTAGTGGTTGGCTTGAGATTGTGATTGGTGCTTTAACTCACTGTGTGTCAGAATGGGACTGTGGCTAAGTTTCCATCCACTCGAATTATCTGAAGTTTGGTAAAGAAACTCATGCGAATAAAGCTGGTTAACATGGGTTTCCATACAACGGCTTTAAAGCCAACAAAAACCTGGGCATAACAACGTCACATGCTGTTTTACGATCAAATCAGTATATCAAATTGAGTTGAGACATTTTAAGGTGTGTCCATTCATTTTCGCACTGAATCGCATTCAAGCAAACAAAGAGACACGTTTTGCTGTTTGAGCGCCTTCCATTTACTCCGACGAACGTCCCACGGATTGTCGTAACCCATTTCCTTCACAAGTTCCTGATAAATTATGGCGTTTCTTAGATTTAAATAGATCTAAAATAGCTGTTATATTTTCCTCAAATTAAATTCAATAAAGTGTCTCGTCTCCTCGTTTGTCCACTTCCATCCGTCTTTGTTGACTCCCGCCATGTGTGCAAACAGAGCGGAAATACTGGGCGGAAATTAACTAAAACTTCCTCTTCTTCGTTTTGTGGCGGGTTGCAACCATAAAATGATCTGTAATTTAATCGCAATTCATTATTTGGCAAATAATGTTTCCATCAGCATTTATTGCGTAAGCTGTATATCGAGCAAGATAAAATCTGATGAAACCGAAAGTATTTCCTTTGAGTTAATATTCATGAAATTCCATAGAATTTTACTTTTTCCATAAGGCATTTTTCATTTGATATCACTTAATTCGGATAAAAACGTGTGGATGGAAACATAGCTAGTGAGTCATTGGACCAGTGTGGTGATTATTTTCTTTTAATTATACACTGTGAAGGATTGAAACACTGCTTCTGTTTTTAATGAATGCAAACTGAAGCAATACACAAAATATGCAGTTTATTACACAGTGTAATAAACTTCACAACTACTATATGTATAATAGAGAAAGCTGTAAAGAAATATAAACATATGTTGTGTATTATTTTGATAATAATGATAAATCTTCAATAAAATGTCATTCAACTGTGAAAATGTTATAAATGTGTTATTTTTAGTGTAAATAGCTTTTAAAATGTCATATTAAGTTAAACAGACACAAAGAAATAACAAACCGAAACAAAATCCTACATGGCAAACTTTTTCAACTGTTGAAGTTGTATTATAGTGGTAAACCATGAACCCTTAGCAAAGGTATTTGTCATTACCTACTATATAAGAACATTAACGAAGAAAATAAGTAACAAACTGGTCTTACAAACACAATTTTCAAACAAATAATTCAGCATTTCAGATGTTTTTCTTCCAACTCTTAAAAGTTGAATGAAAATGGAAACTCCTCCCTGGTGGTATCTTTGTTAGTTGCCTGAGGGCTCTTGGGAGTAAAGGCAAACTGGAAGTCTTCAATTTGCTCTGGTTGGCCAAACAAGAACTCTGGACCTGCAAAATCATATACAGTACATACCTGTAGTTCAAAGCAGGCAATACACATCACACAAATGGAGAGATTTGATACTTACAGGTAGCAGACTTTGATTCTGTGGTTTTCTGAAAAGAGAGGAACATAGTTTAGTATTTTTGTTGTACTAATACTGTATAAACGAAAGAGGATTTACAGTAAAAAGCGGTACCTTCTCGTTGAAAAAAGAGCTGGTAAAATTGAAAGATGACTCCTGTAAAGAAACTGGGAGGTAATTCCAAAACTAAGAAACGGGTCTGTCAAATCCCTTATTCCATGTGCTCGCTCCTCACCTCATCCTGTGGCGAGCACACGTCAAATCCAAACCCAGAGAAGCCCGGGGTGCTAGGATCAGAGTTCAGAGAGAACAGGAAAGCTGGAGATTTGGGATGAGAGGTGCCTTGATGTGGGGAGCTGGCATGGCTAAAGCTGAAGTGAACAAATGAAACAGTTCTCAGTGGCTGTCCTGACAGTGATTCAAAGTGTTGGACAAGTCAGAGAAGGCCTTACTTAAATGGGAATGATGGGGTTGAAGGCACGGCTGTCATTCCTGCCGGGGATGACTGAGGATTTGTCTCTTGAGATGATGAGAGAGGAAAAGCAGTGACTTCCTCGTTGTCCTCTTCACTTGGTGCCTGCTCTTTATCAATAACTACCTTTTCCCCCACCTCGTCCTCCTCTGCCTCCTCCATAACTGATACAGTGGGCTGCTGTTCATATGCATAAAAACACTGCGAGTGTAAAAGTATTCCAACCGGAAAAGTTGAATTGTCTGAAGTAGCATTTACAACATACAACAAATTTCCAGTTACATAAATCAATGCAAAAAAAAAGGTAAATAGAATTTCCACTGCAACATCTCTTTACATACACAATGTAATTAGTTAGTCAAGTATTTCAGGGACCTTGACGGAAAGAGCTTTCATTGGCGGTCATACTTTGGTAGGAAATAGTTCTCAATGAAAACTGTAAACAGTGAAATCTGTGGATTATCGTCGGTTATTTGAGTACACTTGTAGAGACAGGTTTAGACATATTGTCCAAATCCATTCAGCAGACGCCTAGATTACCTGACTTTTAGGTGTGTGTGTGTGTGTGTGTGTGTTGTGTGTGTGTGTGGTTTATATATATATATATATATATATATATATAGTAATTTTAAAACCAAGGGGACTAAGAGGCCATTTGAAGGACAGTCTATGTATAAAAGATAACATTACCAAGACTTGGTCCTCTTGTCCAGTTTCCTGCTCCTCAGTGTGCATCTCATCTGGCTGTGTTTGCTCTAAGAAACACCCAAAAAGTAACATAAACACCCAGACATGGCATCTTGTGTATAACGTGTTGGTATTAAGTGAACTACATAGCAGGGTTTCCGCTACTTACCATCCAACGGATGACATGACCACAGTTCACTGCTTTCTATTTCTGGGGAAGGGCTGAAGGCGGTAGTATGCTGGACCTTGTTTTCCTCATGGATTTCTTCAGTGTTTGCCCCTGTGGAAGTTCTATGACGATTCTGCAAGATCTGTTTAGATTTATCAAAGTGGCTACAGGACATGCTGAAACTTTAACAAGGCATTAGTATTGAGTACCTTTGACTGGTTGAGATGAAGAGAAGAGATGTCAATGGAAAAATTATTTTCCTCCTCTGTCTGAGGTTTCTCTGATTCAGCTTTTGGCTGTTGGCCAGAAACACTATAAAGAAAAGTGAACTCAAACAGAGAAAAACAGAGCTTTGCTAAATGCTAGGTGTCATAATTATTTGTTATCTATAAGAGTCACAGAAAGATACCTGTCTGGTAGTTCCTCATTGGATGAAGAATTGACTGCTGGACCTGGTCAGGCAGAAATTTAATTAACGGTATCAAGAGCTGTAAATATGTCAGCTCTACCAGAGCAAGTTGATAAAAAAAAAATGTTTATTACCAGCAAGATGGTACAGCTCCTTCTGTTTCATTGTTATTTGCTCATCACAAGTCTTGATCCTATACTCAATCTCCTCTTTTTCAGCCTGCAGCGTGAGGAGCTTTTGAGCAAGAGTATTTTGGTGATAATATTCTTTATGCAACTGGAATGTCTTCCTGTAGCTTGCAATTCTCTCTTCGTAGACTTCCCTTGTTGGGTTACAAATGAAAAACAGTTCAGCATTGTTAATTATTGCCCACAAAAATATATGAAGTGCAATTAAACACCACAGCTAACTGAGCCTACGTGTCATGGTTGAAGCTGGCTTTTCTGCTTTCCAGTTCTGCTTTCAGTGTCTGCTCATACTGAAGAAGCAGGCTGTTAGTCACCTTCATGCTAAAGTTACATGGATGACAAGCAGTAATATAATGAATATCAAGACTTCACTGTACTGCTTATGTTGTTATTTTAAATTAAATTGTGTACTATCATCAACTTGGTCCAACATAGTTTGTCCCATTTATTACCTAGTAATCATACCTTCTGGCATTTGCTTTATTATGTATCACAGTGTTCTGTTTCACCCTGATTTCTTCCTCAAGTTTCTTGATATCTCTGTGGATTGTTTCAATGTAAGACCTCCTCTCAGCAGTATCAGCTCTACAAACTGGTGACAAAAGTGAACACTTGGACACATCAACATTAAATTATTCATGTTATTCATTCATTAATACTGTATATGGTAAACTACGTATGTACTTGGTAGCCTGTCTTTCATACGAAATGTCTAGCTAGTACATTACCTTTAATTTGTTGGTTGATTTCATTCTTCTTTTGGGAAAGCTCCCGAGTTTGAAGAGCTGTCAAACACAAACAACAATTATCTTATTTCGAAAGAACTACTATCTATATCATTATAAGTGATATAGCTAAGTGTTATTATCTCCTTTCCTGAATTAGCTAGTTGGACCCCCAAAACTAGCGTTAGCTAGATTTTTACTCACAACGGCATTAGCCAAGCAGCTAAAGTTAAGCTAACGGTAAAACTTGTACTTAACTTAGCTAGCTCGATACATTGAAAGCCAAGCAAACAAAACTACAACTATTAACCTAATGAACTCAATAACTAGATAAACTCACCAAACTGAAAGAGGAGGCTGTCAATAGTATTAACGTTCAGAGAATGTTGGTCGTTCATTTTTAGACCAGTCTACATTTGCTGCTGCTGCTGTCAACGGTTCAGACGTTTCCTAGCTAAAAGAACGGTATTAATTAAAATCGATTACTGGTGTAATTAGGCATTCATGTCATAACCCATTATTTTAATTGGGACAGTTATAACGTTATACGTATTATTTTAAATGTCACTTTCTTTTATAAAGAATTCTTTTGGGCGAAGACGTCAAAGGCGAGAGAGGGGCGGGGGAATGACATGCAGCAAAGGGCCGCCGGTAACCCGGGCCTGCTGCGTCAAGGAAACCTACACATGGGCGCCCGCTCCACCATCTGAGCCATTCGTGCACCCTTAATTGTCACTTTTAGCAAACCTCTGCACTAGCTAGCAATTTAAAATTATACACAGGAAGGTGGTTTTGAGTTCGTTAGAATTGATATTCGCATATATATCAATTAACGTTTGCTATGCTAGCTGCAGGTGATCCCAGGTGATGCACCTGCTGTATCACATATCACATGGCTGTATAAAGAAATTGACTAGTGTTTTGTGCATTCTAGTTATTGCGCATACTATCTCTTTACTGCAATTAGCTTACGTAACATGTAGTTTGCGCTGCTAGCTAATTAATTAACACCTAAACTAGTTAGCCTATATGGACCATACTGTAGCCAGAGTATTAATAATAGCCAGTCTATGATCATGACGCATCGCTGTGGAGTAACGTTAGCTATAGTCTGGCAATGCGAGACTAGACAAGACTATAGCTTGCTAGCTAGCTGGCTTTAGGCTAAACTTTTTAACATAACGTACACTGATGATGTCGTATCACTTAAGTATTTCACTACTCAAATAAACTTTACAAAACATACGGCGCCCAGAGCACATATGAATAGTGAAATGTTGTGAAAAGACATGTTCGTATGATATTTAGCTAGACACGTTAACGTTAGTTCTTGTGCATGTTTTTTTTTTATACATGGCAGTCAGGCTCTTTTAATACATCCATGCAGCCAGGAGGACCATGGTTGAGGGGCGGGTTTAGTGCTATTCTGGAAATCCTTTTGCGTAATGTTAGCGCATCTGTATCGGCAAAAAACACAGCGATGTGTGGCTCTGCCGCTTCGCACACTGTATATTTTATCTAACCTAGTCAAGGTAAGATTTAATTTCAATTGCAGTTCTATTTAGAGTTTATACATGTTGTTCAATGTCCGTCGGCTGGCGTCTGCAGACAAAAGAGCGGACATGGGTGGGATTTATATGGGAGGGGATCAGCTGTGCGAAGAATGGATTGCATTGTCGATTTCACCTCCATCAAATGATGCATTCTTTTGGAAATTCCTCGCAATCCGTCTATCAATTTTGTATTTTTTATGTCATTATGTCCGTAAAGGAGTGGAACGATAGACTGAGCTCGCATATCCACAGAGTAGCCTATCGTTACGCTGTCATGCAAAAGCGAGACAACCCCCCTCTTTGAAGAAATCTACGCTTTGTTTGTCATCAATCTAGAGCGATTTATTCTCTGTCTATTCAGATGCATAATCCCATTAGATGAATGATATTGATGAAATTAATTTAGTAGATTTTTTATTAGTCATCATCACTGAAAAAGTGACTGCTGAATCTAGGCCAGGATTACTGTACAAGTGAGTGCTTTATTGTAACTGTAAAAAAACAAACCGACTCTCCCTCTTTCTCTTGGTGTGTGTGTGTGTGTGTGTGTGTGTGTGTGTGTGTGAAATCGTCATTAGATTGAGCACTTCAACATAATGGGTGTGTGCTGCACAGGACTTTACTGTTAGTCTTCATATATAACCCATCAAAAAGTAGCCTAAGAGTTAAAAGGTTTACTGAATCAGGTGAGAATATGGCACAAGTAGAGGAGTCTCACACTGAAGGAGAGGGTAGCCCTCAGATGATTTCCTTAAGATCAGACGTATCAGGGAACCACGTGGACGATGGAGAAGTGGGACCCTCAATAAGGAGGAAAAGGAGAAAGAAGAAAGACCCGCGTCCAGAATCCTTTATTGTTTACCGCTCTGAAATGGAGAGGGCACCTGGAGAGGACCAAGGCGGCGAGGAGGGAGCAGAGAGGAGCACAGAAGAGGGTGCAAAATTCCTCTGCACACCTACAGGAGAAGGTGAGAGGGGTGTCCGATTTATAGGATGTAAATCATGCCACTTAAGATTACTAAAGGAAAGGGCAGTGATTTGTTCAACATGTACAGTGCAATTTCCTCTATGCACATTGACTACATGTTAAAACTATAGAAGGATTTAAGGTATTAAAATCATCAGTATGGATCCTTGGAAATAATAAAATATGTTTGCACTGTAAAATTTTTAGTTAACCACATTTCTTGTTTGCTTGCCTTGCTATTTTCTTTTTTTGTTGTTTGTCATATAGATAACTGTCTTTCTCTCTTAATTATCTCCTAACAGGAGGATGGAGCCTTCCTCCAGACAGCCGCTACGTGACCCTGACAGGCACCATCACCCGAGGAAAGAAGAAGGGTCAGGTGGTGGACATTCATCTCACTTTGACGAAGAAGGAACTCAGGGATCTGGCTAAGTCAAGGGAGCGTCTTGATGCAGAGTGTGAGGCGGGAGAGGGCTCCAAACGCAACTGCGGCTTAGGTGTGTGCCAGGGACCCCATGTCGTCCTGTGGAGCATCTCCTTCCTCCTCTCCTTCATAACCTCGTTCTACTACGGCACTCTCACCTGGTACAATGTCTTCCTGGTGTACAATGAGGAACGAACGTTCTGGCACAAGATTACAATATGCCCCTTCCTCATCATCTTCTACCCCATGCTCATCATGCCCATGGCGCTCTCTCTGGCTCTATATTCCGCCGTGGTGCAGGTGTCTTGGGCCTTCAGTGAGTGGTGGCAAGCTGTGAGGGACCTGGAGAAAGGCTTCTGCGGCTGGGCCTGTGGGAAGCTGGGACTGGAGGACTGTTCCCCCTATAGCATAGTGGAGCTGCTTGACTCTGATACTGTTTCTGGCACTCTGCAGAGCAAAGCCCCCAGTGAACTTGCCCAGACATCATCAGTGTAAAGTGTGGGCATGTGGGATAGATGAGGGGGGGGGGGGGCTGAGGTCCAAGGCACATTTAGGCCAAAGTCTCATTTAACTCAGTCACGGGAAAGTCAATTAAAGTCGTTTCACAATACATTTCTGTAAATAACAACTAATCAAACACTGCCTGAATTGTCCTAAAATGCTGAACTATTGCTACAATTTTTTTAAAGAATTATTGGATCCATATCACTATAAGTTATTCCTCTGAGCAAGGGAGTGGTAATGGTTTTTTGTCACATCACTGAATCCTACTCATAACATTTTGAGACATGTAGGCCTTGGTGCCTCCTGTAGTAAAGTATAGATAGACTGGCTGTGGATACACACAATATTTTGGTCTTCTAAAGTTAAACCAAGTTTCACTTCATCTGTAAATATCTGTAACTAAATGTATTAAGTTTAAGAGAGGATGCATTTCAAAGGCAACACTGTCTTGTTTTAACTCATCATAATCGCTCTGGGAAGTATTGAATTTGAAGTAAGGCTGGATTACCAACTGGGAAAAGTGGACAACTCCCCCAAGGGCTCCATGTATAAATTACTTTGTGGAAATTAGATTACTGATTTGATTGGAAATATGCACAATTGAGAAAAATATTGACTAAAACAATAAGCACCTTAAGATAAGTAATGTCTTGTTAAGGGATTCTGTGTCAGCATCTAGTTTTTAAAGGGTAATGAAGGAGTTACTTTATATTCATTGATTTGTGATCATTTTTAGAAAACAATGGAAGTGTGTGGCTCAGATAAATAAGCTACGTCAGGCTTCGCTTGTTAGAAGGATTAATCCAATGTAGATTTTGGCCTTTCATAGGTTTTGTTGACAATACGGAAAATATTGAATATTACCAGCTTCATCCTGTAATAACTGTATTATTGTGGATGGTACGGTGCTTACCTGGTGCATATACCTAAAAAGATGTGTTTCATCAAGAAGTACGCCAGCATGCATGTGTGTCTGGGCATAGAAGCTGATTATATTTAAGCTGCCATGTGTTGCTGCTGTGTGCTGTCACCTAAATGTACACATCAAGTACATAGGACATAAACAATGTACAGCGGAAGAGGGGTATCTATTTTTTGGCCCATCAGTTCAGCCATAATTTGAAGCCATAGTCAGAACAAGCTGACACACAGTCTTTTTTTCACATTGAATGCATCCTCCTCACAGATATTTGTGATCTTAAACTACTTGTATAGTCTTCATAGTTTTGTTCCACACACAAGTAAAATGAAGTTCACTGTAATTTTCTACCTGGGAATTCCTGTTACAGTTCCACAGTCATATTTTGAATGTTGATTTAATTTATTTTAAATATTTATGTCTAGTACACTTCCTGAAATTGTTGCGCCTAGGTGTTTTATTTGAATTAATTAAGTCAATTAGGTTTAAATATTTGGTGATTCAAATGTTTATGATCAGATTGGCTGGTTGGAGTTATTGAATTTTGTTTTCATACAGACAGAGACATGGATCAGTGTTTGTGGATTGAGTCTGTATTAAACAGTACATGTTCTGAAACCACAAGATGCAAAGTAAAGAATTACTCAAAGGAAATAAAGTGTTTGTCATTACATCCCTACTGTATGTGAACATTTATAAATCTACATTGTGGAAAAGAAAACAAGCAGGTCACTATTGCTTGTGTGGTTTATAATATCCTAGAAGACCAAGTCAGCCTATAAACCTGAATAATGCACACCAGATGCAGATGGCTGTCTGGGGTTTGGGTGCTTTGAGATCTGATTATTGGCACCCTGGTGTCACACTGGGATATGCTTACTGAAGAAAATCCATATGCCCAAAAACAGACAAAGGCAATGCCAGGGTTAACACCTGTATATCAACTTGTACTTGACAGTTTAACGGTCTGATTGTGTTCAACTAATGTTAAAACAATTCAAGGTTACAGCACAGAACACCGGGGCGGCCTCCAGCTCACCCAGTAAGAGGATGAGGCCTTTTCAGTTGTCCGGGTGGGGTTCAAATCCGACCTGCGGCCCTTCGCTGCGTGTCATTCCCCCATCTCTCTCCCACCTTTCCAGTCTATCCACTGTCACTCTGAGACAAAGGGGAAGAAGCCCCGAAAAATAATCTTAAAAAAAACACAGAACACGGTCTATGGGTCAAAACCTCATAAACAAGCCAGTAAAAACATTTGGGGGAGAGTGAGTGTTTTGGGTTGACTAAGTATTTTGTATTTTTATTGATCATTGTTTGTATTTATACGTTACTCTTATTTAATTGTTATTATCTATTTATTTATATATCATCATTTTTATTTGGCCTCAATATTTCTGAAATCCTGGCTCCAGCCGTGAAAGGAGCTGTTTGTACAAGAGTCCACGCACACCCATAATTTAACTCTGCACAGCGCCATATGAAACGCTGGAGGGAGTTTGTGCTATTACATTTCATTTCACCGCAACACCGCAAATGACGTTATCGCAGCTTGTTACAGTTCCGGTATATTTCGTTAAATAGGTACGGTAATACGGCGAGCGGACAAGCAGCTCTCGTGTGAAGCTGTTTCAGACAACTGCGGAACAAATAGCACCGAAACAGGGACTACAAGGAACTACGTTATCGTTTTTGCCGTTCACAGTTTCTCTCCGGAGCCATAACAGAGTGACACGCAATCTTTAAAAGAGGGAAATCAAGAAGATGGCAGGTGCCAAAGTAAGTTACTTTCTCTTAAATAATGTAACTAGTCCTGTATTCAGCTTGGTTAGCGAATGTCAGCTGTGTTATGGGCAGTTCCCAAGCGTCAGAAACACATTGTTCTCTGTCATTGAGCTTCAGAGCGCTAGCTAAACGTTGGGGACATGTTAAGACATGTTCAGATCATAGACTGTATATTTAATATTAACGGTGTATGGTTGAGATTGAAGCTAACGCTGCCACGATAGGGAACAATAGGGTGCCTTAAGTAACACCTTTGTGAAAAATTAAAAATGCTTTATTTTGTTGGTTTATTGTAGTCAGCGTTGGTGTTGTGCATGGATGTTGGGTTCTCCATGTCCAACTCTGCCCCGGGCGAAGAGCCTCCCTTTGAACTTGCCAAAAAAGTCATCCAGAAGTTTGTCCAGCGCCAGGTAAAATTCAACAACACATTTGGAAAAAATAAAACGAGTAACAAATCTTCTTTGACGATCTCTGTTATAATTGACAAACACGTCTTTTACTAGGTTTTTGCAGAGACCAAGGATGAACTGGCGTTAGTTCTGTTTGGCACAGACTCCACCAAGAACCCACTGGCCAAGGATGACCAGTACCAGAACATCACTGTGCATCGTCACCTGATGGTGCCTGATTTTGAGCTTCTGGATGAAATAGAGAATCAGATCCATCCAGAGAGTCAGCAGGCTGATTGTATCCTTTTTGCGCCATACTTCTGATCAGTTTATCAGTTAACCTAGTAGGTACGGTAAATAGTGAAGTAAGGCTACATCTAATAGTCTTTTAATATCTACACATTGCTTAGCGTTTCCAGGTTACTTTTATCAGACTCACCTTAAGGTTACGGTTTTATTTGATTTGTATGGGATTCTCGCATCAATGGGATTTAAGTCCCTTGTTTTGTTGTGTATTTAATTTTCCGTGAAAGTCAAAACAGACATTTCTGGGTGGTTTATTTTAATCATTAACAATTTTTGAATAGAGTTCTCAGAAAATGTATTATATGACAATATATATATTGATATTTTGATATAAATTCACATACACTATACAGCGATATAGGATGTAATAATGATAATATCTTTCACACCCCCGGGCTTTTGTTTATTTGTAGTAATGCAGTGCTTACAGGAAGTCCTTCAATAAACTTTTATCTCTGCAGACATTTGTATTTGTCTGTAGGTTACAGCGTTCATTAGGTTAAATGTAGTTTTTTAAACTGTTTAGTCTGACCAATAAGAGAAGCTCAGGTTATATTTATCAGAAGGACCAAAATAATTTTTTTAACATTTTTTACTCGTTTAACAACTAAAATTAAATATCAGCAAAACTGGAAATGATCAATTTTACGTTGACTAAAACATTGTTTAGGTGAATATTATAATATAATATATATTATAATAATAGGTGAAAATTAAAGTTTATAATTTGATGATTTATGAGATTAGATCCACTCAAATTATGTCTAGTGTTTTGGAATCAGTTGTCTAAAGTTGGCCTTCCTGTGTGTTTGTGTACATTTTATTTTCACTATGTGCCTTTAATTTAACAATTCTGATAGAGTTGCTAGGTAAAGACCAAACACTTTGACTTTAATCATGCGTCAGATCCTGTTATTGTCCAGCCTCATAATCCGAGATGATGTGTGAGAGTCTGTTACCTCCTTAACTCCTGTTCCGCAGGGCTGGATGCTCTTGTTGTGTGTATGGATCTTCTTCAGACTGCAACAAAGTGAGAAGCTGCCTGTATCTTATACACAATCCTCCTGATTCACAAATGAAAAACTGATGTCCATGCATCTAAATGTTAATTTAGCTGATGGGATTATTCTATTTTTTTCAATGACATTGTGTTTTGGGTTTCTTTTCAGGGAAAAGAAGTGTGATCGTCTCAACATTGTTTTCTTGACTGACCTGAACACTGAGGCCAGCTCAGAGCAGCTGGACGTTATTATTAACAACCTAAAAAAAGCTGGCATTACCCTGCAGTTTTTGTAAGGTTCAGACAAATTCAACAATATGTAATTCTGAAGGGAATATATTGTATATAGAAGCCCCACAAATGTGTCCAGTGAAGTTATAGAATAACGATAATAGTAATGCAGTTGTGTGTGTCAGTTCTCTTGTCATAATTATTCAAATGTCCTAATACTTACTGTACAGTTATTGGAAGTCACTATTCTACTCAAACCTTCCATGGTACTTTCATGGCATTGACACATACCTATGTATCCTTCCTTCCACCAAACCCTTTTCAGTTTGCCTTTCCCTGCGGGGGACGATGTGGAGGGTGGAGGAGATGCGGAAGGAAGAGACCCTGGTCAGCCAGGCACGGGCAAAGGTCTATCCAAGGAACAGAAGAGTGGCCTAGACATGGTGAAACACATCATGCTAAGCCTGGATGAGGAGGACGGCCTGGAAGAAATTTACTCCTTTAGGTTGGCCTGCTTGGGATATTTGTCATGTCTCACTTCTTTCTTCTTCACATATGTTTGTCTCTGCATCACAGGGTGTTTCTACATTTAAAAGTAGTAAATGGTATTAGTTGATGATGTCATATGACATGGCGTCCCACTTTTCCCTCCCTCTGTAGTAAAGCAATTGAGCAGCTGTGCATGTTCAAGCGCATCGAGAGGAGACCTATGGCCTGGCCCTGTCAGCTGACCATCGGCAGCTGTCTGCCCATCCGTATTGTTGGATACAAAGCAGTAAGTTTACTGTGAATGTCACTGGATGAATATGCTCAGTACACAGCTTTATCGAACGAAGATATGTACACATATAATCATGTGGTAGGGTTTTACTTGTTGCCTAAGTATGGTAAACTGCACATTAACTTACTGTATGTAAAAGTAATCCTCCAAATTTCTTTCATTTTACAATTGTCTCATGTAAAAACTCAGGTGACTGCTCATCAGTTATAGTCACATAAAGGTTTTCTCATCCACAAATGCTACTCCCCATGTGTTCCAGGTGACAGAAGAGAAACTGAAGAAAACATGGACTACAGTTGATGCTCAAACTAACCAGAAAGACGACGTGAAGAGAGAGACTGTCTACTGTCTGGATGATGACAATGAGACAGAGGTGCAGAAGGATGATACTATCCAAGGTAAGACAGTTGTTTGAAACAAGATTACTTAATGTTGTACTTATAACTTAATAACACTGTGAACAAATGCTTCTTTTTCGTCCACAGGTTTTCGCTATGGAAGTGATATTGTTCCCTTCTCCAAAGTAGATCAAGACCAGATGAAATACAAACATGATGGGAAGTGCTTTGCTGTTCTCGGCTTCTCAAAACAGAGCATGGTATTATACTGTTTGTGCTAGTGGGTTGTGTATGGCATTTATAACAAATCTCAGATGAAGTAAACCTAAACCTTTTAGACTGAGCTAGTGTTTTAGATTCACCTACTGTTACTCTTCACTGTCTGCCTGCAGGTACGACGCCATCAGTTCATGGGGACTCAAGTCATCAAGATATTTTCTGCCAAGGATGATGAGGTGAGAATGGAGATTCCCTACACATTGCTGGGGACTCTGTGTTGATACTGACCTGTTTCGTTTTTCGTTTTTCTACTGTTCTGTCTGAGCAGCATGCAGGAGTTGCCCTGTCTGCTCTCATCCGAGCTCTAGATGAACTCAACATGGTGGCCATTGTACGTTACGCCTATGACCGGCGCAGCAACCCTCAAGTAGGAGCAGCCTTCCCTTGCATCAAGCAGGACTATGAGGTGAGATCACTCACTCCTAAACATGCTGTTTAAGTAAATAAACTGAATCTGTTTCAAATAGCATAGAGCTAATTGCCTTTCTCTCTCTCACCCTAAATAGTGTCTGATGTACGTCCAGCTGCCCTTCATGGAAGACCTCAGACATTTTGCATTTCCTTCACTTGCAAACAACAAAAAGTTCACTCCATCAGGTAAAAAACAACTCACAAAACAGACTTTAACTAACTTACAAACTCACACAGTCATGGTAAACTGACTGCAGACTCTCCACAAGAGGGAGCCTTTGATCGTCTTCATCATTGCAGCAGCAGCTGCTACAGTAGACCTGCAGTTGTGAACATGACATTGTTGCCCCCTTCAAGTGCAAAAAGATGTTGCAATTTTCACAGTTTCACTAGGTTCCTTGTATGTAGTTTACACACACCACACACACACACACACACCACACACACACACAACCCCCTCATGTTGTCTACATTAACTACCACTGCTCATATTTAACTAGTTTATATGTGTCACTGGTTCAGGATTGCAGGTCTGATGCTGGCCGGCGCTGCAGCTCAGCTCACTAGCACTGTGTGTATCTTTTTAAAGAGATAAATAAGTTCACTAAGAGATGAATGGAATTGTGTGTTATATGATTCGTCCAGACCCCCAGCTGGCTGCTGTTGACTCTCTTATTGACTCCATGATGTTGGTGGAGGGGGATGATCAAAAGGACATGTTCAAGGTCCACCACATTCCCAACCCTGCCTTCCAGAGGCACTTCCAGGTACTACAATACGGTTTGTTTTATTGAGATACACTACTTATTACTTAATTATTCTGAGTTGAAGCAGGTGAGGTTTTGAAGGAAGGGTATCAATTTTTTGAAGTCGGCGAAAAAAGATTTCATCTGTCCGGCTAGAGCTTCAACAGCTAGAGGCTGTTAATATTTAACCTGGATTGCCTCCGTCTTCAGTCTCGGTCTGTCTTCTTCTTTTACCCAACCTTTCTTTCAGTGTCTGCATCATCGGGCAGTAAACCCTGGCACCCCTCTTCCCCCCATGGAGCCATGGCTGAAGGCTGCTCTTGAGCGCCCTGATGTCATCAGTGAACGTTGCCAGGCTCCACTAGAGGAGATAAAGAGGAAGTTTCCTCTGACAGAAGTGGAGAAGAAAAAGGCTCTCAAGACTAGTGCTCAGATTTTTGGCAAAGAGTAAGTTTGATTAAGTGTGTGGTGGTGGGTGTTTGAACGTTACAAACAGGGTTGTTAGTTATGTTGTAGTCTGGGCCAACGGCAGTACATTCCTAGTATAATTGCTTCACAGCCGGTGCGCCGGATATTTGGCCGGATGGGCCCCGCCTTCCGCTCTTATTGTGTTGCTATTCTCCAAACACAAATCCTGGGGAAACAACAACAAACTTTGAGCTAGCAAGCTACATGCTGTATATTGCAAGTTTTGAAGAAATGTGTATGGTGTAACAAGACAAGCCTGCTTGGGTCTTCCTGGGAATGATTGTAAAGATTTACAAGTAATACATTTACGGCTTTTACTTATTTTTCCATGGACAAAATACACAGGGCGATATGCTGGTAAGAACTAAAAACGTTAAAACCATAAACCCATCTTATTTAAATTGCTCACGTTACTGTATTGTGTGAACAGTTAACTTCACAGTAGTTAATATCGTATGTGGCATTTTCTTTTGCGGGGTGCAAATGTTTTACCAAAACAAGACTCCTTCCCGAGACTATTTAGCAGAGCCACCATCTCTGCGTCAGGAGCTTAGAGCCGCCCAACACAGTCTCTCCAGGTCTGACTCCGGACCTCTCTCTGCCCTACTCTTTTATCCTCCTCCAGGTTTCCTCCTTCCGCCATGGTGTCTACTCCCGCTAATCAGTTCTAGTCGCTGACTGAATGACTGTGTCTCCCATTCTGATAATGTTAAAATCAAATATGTGGATGACACAACAGTAGTAGGACTGATTAGTGACAGTTGTGAGTCAGACTAAAGATTTGAAGTGGCAACCTGGTCTAAGAGGAACAACCTATTTTTATATGTTAACAAAACAAAAGAATTGATCATAGATTTTAGGAAAAACAGGCAAGGTAGTGGAGAGAATGTCCGGTTTTAAATTTCTTGGCACTACCATATGTCAGTCCCTGAAGTGTGAGGTCAACGCCAAACTCATTATAAGCAAAGCCCACCTTCACTTTCTGCGCCAGCTCAGGAAGTTTGGTGTAGCTAGGGATGCAATGTTCCAAAGTGTGCTAGTCTTCTCCATCGCTGTTTGATATGGTAACTCCGCCTCTTCAGAGAGGAAGCAGTTAAAGAAGATGGTGCACACCGCAGCCAAAATTATAGGCCATGGTATCCCATCTGTAGCCTCTATCTACGCCACGCGGACCAGCCATAAAGCGCAGAAAGTGCCTGACGACCCCTCCCACCCTGCTAGGTCTCTCTTCCTACTTCCGCCCTCTGGAAAGAGCGTTCAAAGTCTCAGAGGCAAAATATCCCGCTATTGCAACAGTACTTAGCCTGCCTCTATTAGGCTGGTAGACAGGTATGTACTGTCTTTTTGAACTTGATTATCACTAAGACAAATTTCAATCAACTATGTTGACATGGCAATAAAGTATTGAACTTGAACAGTTAGCTCAGACGTTCTGTCTCCTGAGAAGATAGCAAGATGTGCACTAGCCTCAGAATCGCCCTCGCTACCTCGCCCTCTCTTGTCCTAAAGATTTGTCTGTTACTCTAAGATATTTTTTTAGATGCATTCTGTTTTAATTGTTTATCAGGAGCAGTTTGCTCCAGTAATTCTGAAAATGTCTTATCTTACATACGCCAGACAAGAGGAGGAAGCGAGGCCATCCCAGGCCACAGGACATTTTATTCTTAAACGATTTATTTCTTCTATAGACAATAGTCATTGGTTTAAAGTAATGCAAACTTTTTCTTATTGGGGAATGTATGCATGGTAGAGCCAGGCCTTACTCCAAAGCGCTGTGGAGATAGGTCTGGCAATGCGAGACTAGTCATGCTGTAGTTGTCTTCAAAATATTCATCTAGATTGTGTAAAAGCATTGCTTATTTTATTATCTTTCAGTGGTGTTTTGTAAGTGTCTGTGCGGAGGTTCTACTGATTATAAAACTATTTTCAGTATTCTAACTGACCCCTTTTGCCATTTACAGCTCCGAGGAGCCAGATGCCAAAAAGGCAAAAGGAGACGAAGAAGAGGACGAGTATAACCTGGCTGACATTGCCGAAGGCTCTGTGACTTCGGTGAGAATCAGGGGAGCTGGATTGTATAATAATCCTAGAGAGAGAACCACTTTCTATAAAATCATCTATTCCAGATAACATATTTCACCACTTGTCTGAACAGCAATGCTTTAAAGTGTCCATTTTACTTCAGTCCTCACTCATTTTAAACACTTAACCAGGTGGGAAGCGTGGATCCAGCCAGAGACTTCCGTACTCTGATAAGGAAGAAGAGTCTGCCATTTGGAGAGGGTGAGGTCCATTTTTTTTCTTTTTCTGGCGAGCTGGTCTGATAAACATCTTTTCTGTTTGTATTATAAACCATCTTGATTCATGTTCGCCTGTGTGTTTACTTGTGTTTGGTTGTGGTGACCCCCGTGTCCTTTCCAGTCTGTCAGCAACTGACTCGCAGGATAGAGCAGTTGCTTAGCAACAAGAACACACACTACTACATGAAAAGCATCACCTGTATCCAGGCTTTTAGAGAGCAGTCCATTAAGGTAAATAAACATTCACTATCTTCTATTTGGGGAAATACCTGATGATGTGGATTTTTCTGTTATAAGAGTCTATGTGAAATAATCTGGACATATCCAAACGCATAGTATGGGTTTTGCTATGGAGTTTATCAAAAGATCACAGTGAGTCTGTTATATATCTCACGCCTTGAACGGGGGCCAGTTCTTGTCTGGGTATTTGCTTTTTTAAGGAGGCTCATAAATGGATTTTGAATGTTTCATATCTTTCGTAATTCAGCTGGGGGATGCCAGTTTGTACAATGGCTACCTTCAGTCCCTGAAAAGAAGCATTCCAAACAGAGGGCTGGAGGTTTTCTGGGACCTGCTTCTTCAAGGTATGATAAGCTTCTATATTCAAGGCTGCGGGATTTCTCTCAAATCACACCTCCCTTAAGATGAGAACACATCATTTCTTGAGTGCAAAATAAGTAAATGATACAAAACTGGAAGCTGTATGATGTCTAAAAATGCAATGTGGCCCTGAATCAAAAGTCTGCAAAAAGGAGTTTGGTGATTTTGGACTTGATTCTTTCTGTTTGATTGACAGATGCCATCACTCTGATCAGTAAAGACGAGGTTGAAGGAAGCACTGTATCCAAAAACGAAGCTAATCAGGTGACTCCACTATTTAACCCTTGGGTTGTCCTTCGGGTCACCGGGACCGTTCAGTTTATTTGACTTTTTATATTGGTTTGGCGTTGAGCCTCAGTGCCCCCGGTGACCATCGCGTATTATGTCATTTCACATGAAGTGGCAGGGACCTCACCCTTGGGGGTCCCGAGACCCATCCTGCACTCAAACGCGTTAAATAAACCAAACCAGTCCCCGTGACACAAAGGACAAGACAAGGGTTTCACAACTGTTTTACATATTTGAAATAAAGGTGATCTTGAGAAGGCACTCGTACTTACTTAAGCCTATTTTGTCATCAGTTTCTGGTTACTGAGGAGAAGAAAGAAGAGGCAGCTGCACCACAAGTTGAAGATACTGGAGATGTTGATGACTTGGCAAGTGTGACTTTATATTCTGTAACCTTTTAAGATTTTACATGAGCAACTGTTCCAGTGCCCCAAACTCCCATTAAGACCATTTCCTGTATATTTGCAAGACGACCTAGTGAGACCTTTTATGTAAACTCTTTATAAAAACTCTACAGTCTTACACATTTTTTTTCTCTTCCTGTGCAGCTGGACATGATGTAAGAAGGGAGGCAATTGGAATGTCTGCAGTGAACATGCAGAAGAAAGCCATCATTCAACTTGTCATGACCAAACCAATTTAAAAAAAATTCAGCCGTCCATTGTTCTGCCTCCTACTTGGGGGAGCCCTGATACTTGTAACTGGTGATACTGAGTAACGCCATACATACCGCACAGAATGGTGTTTGACCTAGCTAATGTTTACACTAGTACTTTAAACTTTTGCAAGGACTTTATGTTGAGGCTTTAGATGCTTTATGTCCTAAATGTCAAAATGATTGTAATTTTAATGAATATCTTGTTATAATTATGTGATTATTTTCAGTAATGCTGGATATAGTGAGTGCTTTAAATCTCAAGATTTATGTGCACTACATACCCTTTGTAACTTTACAGAAGACATCACTCCAAAATACTGCCAATAAACTTCAGGTTTATTATCTTAAAGCTCAATGGTTGATGATGATTTATTTTGGTTTTGGTACAACATTTTGAAGATGAATACAGTTTTCGTGACTGAGTGGTAGTAAACCAGTAACTCATGTTTAAAAAGCTAGATTAACTAAAGAAGCACCACTATGATGTTCACATCCATGTGTTCTCTTTTTAACACACCCACTGGATGAAACGGTCAAACAAACTGGATTGAGGCAGAGCAGAGAAGTCTTTTGCTTTAAAGATGGCGTTCTGGTCATTCATGGCCAGCTTCACTAGGACTTTTTGGTCAATGTCACTTCTTGTGGCTACCACTGTGGAGACAATCTGGGCTCTGCGCATGGCACTAACCGCTTCGTCCAGGTTTTTGCTGTCAGTGACGCCGTCTGTGATGAAAACAAATGAAACCTCTGCGTTGCGTCTAGTCTGGCGTGCATTTTCTCTACCCAAGATGTTGTCAATGGTGTTGAGGATGGCAGGCCCTACGCTTGAAGAAGAATCCAGATAAGGTAAACGTGCTAAGCCGTCGGCGATGATAGCACGGTCGTGTGTGAGAGGAAAGGCCACGTGGTTCTCGTCTTCTTTGCCAAACTCTATCAGTGCCAAGCGGGCTCGCATACGATCAGTCTGGCTCTCAGCCAGTCCCAGTCTTTCTGCCACCTCCTCCACAAATTCACGTACATGCCGGAAGTTCTCCATCCCCAGTCGCTCTGAGCCATCTAGTAGAAATACCAAATCCACTGGTCGCTGGACACATGGTGCTACATCAGGTTCTGTAATGAAAGAAAAAAAAACACACACTGAGCAGCACTCCTTCATAGTCATACCACTGAACAAATCATCAAGCAATGAATAATACCTACCACTCTTACAGGGAAGATCAGGGCACACAATCTCAGGATCTGTAAGAGAAATCAAATGGATATAGATTAAACAAATGGTCAGAAGGACCAGTATTGTCATCCTGCTGTTTGTACTGGTACAGGCTTACTGGGACAGAGCACAGTCTCCATCTTCTCTATGAAGTCCTCAGCCACCAAGTCAACGTATCGCTTCATCCCAGTGACGCGTTCCTGCTTGTTGCACGCGATCGAACCCAGGATATTATCATCCTGTTTATTTTGAAACATATCACCAACCCCAATGGCATTCACCACCACACTGTTGTTGCAAAGGTAGAGCAGATCTTCATTGTCGCGGGGGTCATATCGGCCATCTGTGATCACCACCACCGATACTTTGGCTTGGGCTCTCTTGCCATCCCTGATGAGTGTATCATAGGCAAACTTGAGAGCTGAGGGTGTGAAAGTGCCCCCGGCAATCCACTTTAGCTCCTTCACTGCCGTTTTAAAGTCAGAAATAGAGTTGATGTTTGGGTCATTGAGGCGAATGGCCTCAAAGGTCCCGTTGTGACTGAACTGTACAACTCCAACTCTTGTGCCTAGAAATGGTAGAGATGGCAAATTTTTCAGATGAGGCTGTAACACAATAGGTTGTTAACAAATCCCACAAAAAGACCACAACTAAAAATGTCTTAATCTGTCTGTCAATACTTTACAAATGCTTTGTCCAGTTTGAAAATCTATAAAAATGGGTCACAAATATGTTTTTATAATAAAAAAATAAAATGCATTTGTTGGGGATTATTTTTGGTCACATATTATTACACACACAGTGCTGTTGAGTATTTACTGCGGCAGGATGCTGGATGTGGAATTGACTCAAAATTAACTACCATCCATGTCCATGGCTGTTTTGTGCGGGTTTTTGGCAACAAATGGAACAAAGAAATGAGCTATATAAGGCTTGGTCCACACAGATAATACTTTTCAGTATCATAAATTAATTGTTGGATTTGGTCTTTTAGATTTGTTGAAAATATGAAAAATATAAAATATTGCCAACCTTGTCCTTTAAATTATTTAGTTGTAGGTGTGTTAACAGAAACATTAATACAACAATATGTCTAATGTTTGGCTTTGTGTTCACATCAGTACAGTATGAAGTTGAAATATCAAGTGGTTACACTTTAGATGTCTGAAAATATGCTACCCTGACTGAACTGTATGAAGAGTGTAGCGCCAACATGGGGTCCTGTATATTTGGCTCTAACTTTGTATTCAATGGTGGATGAAGTGATTCACTCCACTGAAATGGCTAATCTTTTATGGCAATCTCTACTATGTTGTTACTTTAAACTGTGTCTGCAAAAGGATTTGAAGGGACGTCTGTGCTGTGTTTTTGCTCAGCTGTACCGGTTGATGACGCAGGGTCGCTGGCCATAGATCCCAGCCTGTTGACGGTGTTGATAACAAAGTTCTTTTCCAGGGTGAAGTTTGTCAGCCCAACGCTCTCTGAGCTATCAATTACAAATACAATGTCCAGAGCTCCACAGTGCTTCTCACAGTCTGAGACAAAAGACAAGAACAAGATCAGTTTGTTGTAATATACAGAATGATGAAGATGCATTTGATTAGTGATGGTATTTACCACAACAACCACACGTCTCCCTGATATAAGCCATGACATCACAGTCCTGCAGTGATAGGGGAGCATGTTAGAAGTAATACAACCAAGGAAATCTAATACACATGTATAATATAGTATTTTCTTAACTGTAATTCTTTTTTAAGTTGACTTACATTAAGCCCCGGATCGCCCTCTGGTCCTGGGCCCCCCTGCACAGACACACAAAAACAGAGAGCGCAATGTAATTGGATCTCAAATTGCAACTGCACGCACAGAAGTCATTATTTAAGAGGTTGTGCTGTTGCTTACATCAGTTCCAGTTTCGCCTCTGGGTCCTCTCTCTCCTGGCGCGCCTGACTGACCTGGCTCCCCCTACGAAAAAAAGTGTTTTCAGTGGAAGTGACTCAATTCTGCGTGAAGTTCAATTTCTTTGGTAGTGATTTTTTTTTTAATTCAAGATTATTTTTTGGGGTTTTCCGCCATTCATTTTTGACAGGACAGGTGAGAGAGAGGGGGAAGACATGCAGGAAATCACAGGTCATATTTAAACACTGAACCTCTGCGTTGAGGCATAAACCTCGAAGTTCATGTGTGCCCGCTCTACCACTGAGCCAACCTGGCCACGTAAATATTTTTTTGATGGTTTACAGTACTCTGTACATCTTAGATTTCTACCTCAATCCCAATGCAACAGAGGTGAAGGAAACTTTCTTTATGGTGAATAAAATGTACATTAAAGAAATCTTTCCAGAAGCAATGTCTGAGGTTCTCAGGACAATCCACGAAGCTGCCTGGGAAGTTTTCTTTGGAACTGCTTCCTACTGAAGAAAGAGTTCCAGTGAAAAGTGGTCACAGTGATGTTTTTGCGTTATCTTGAGTACCTGCGACATTGTTTTTGGAAAGATGTGTTGCTGTTGAGCTTTCAAAAGTAATAATTAAATGCTGTTAACAACAAATTCCATCCACTTTTAGTGTATTGTAATCTCAGACAGAAACCTAAAGGCTTGGATTAGTAAAATGAAAAACAATTAAGCCACATATACATGATCCACGTATGACGCGCTGGCTGTGCCATTGTTTTCCTATGAGGAGACCAGTGGAGACAACTCAAACGAAGCGCTACCCTTGGCATGGCGCATTGTTCCAAATTGCTGCTGAGGGCTGTGTTTAAAGTCCAAATTATTTCAAATTTCAAATTTGACCTTGTTGCTGCTGACCTTTTAAGGGGCAACAAAATCCAAAAGCAAAAATGATGTTTCTCTGCGCTGCTCTTTGCCTCTGTGCCGCAGTATGCTCTGTGCTTTACCTCACGGTTTTGCCTCTCATTATGTGTACGCAGCTTTAGGGCGAACAGGCCATGTACATTTTAAGGCATTCTCTGCACCTCATGAACATCAATTTTTGTTTTGTCAATCAAAAATACATGTCTCTGCTCAAAACACAGCTTGCTCTGACAGACAACTAAATTCCACCTCCAACATGGTGTTATTAGTCTTACAGGTTCTCCAGGTGATCCTTTATCTCCAGGTTCTCCTTTGGCTCCACATTCACCTCTGCCCCCCCTGGGTCCTTTTCTACCTGGATCACCTCGGTCTCCCTGGAAAGATCAGAGTTACCTTTGACTCAAGTATGCAACACATGCCAACATTTTGTGAGGTAAACATGAAACCGTACAGTGGATCCTCTTGATCCAGGATAGTTGAATCCCGGTCTTCCTTTGTCACCCTTTTAGAAGAAAGAAGAGTGTGTCAATCACAAAATGTTAAAGCATTTTACATGATAAAAGTGATAAACAAAAAAGTTCTACCCACATCTGGTCCAGGGGGCCCAGAGTCTCCCCTTGTTCCTGGATCTCCAGGATTTCCCACGGTGCCCTGCAACCACAGAAGAAACTTTATCATCTACCGCGCATTTCACTCAAATATTTTGTCAATTATCCACTCAAAGCACAAGCTCTTAAAATAGGCAGATAGTGTAGTGTGATGATTAAAATTCTAAAGAACACACATTTCCTCCGGGGGCCCCTGGTTCTCCTGGCTGACCCCTCGGACCTGGCAGTCCTATGTCTCCCTAGAATAGAAAGCAAGAGAGAAAACATTATTACACGACATCCCCCTCTGCTCCAGCCCACATACTCACACTGATGTGAATTTGGCAATGCACAGTATTGGACAAATTTTAATAAAAGAAGCAGTTTTTTCTTTTGCAGAACGATTTCCTCGGAAGAAGTGATTTTATGAGAACAGGCTTGGGTTGTTTTGGCTGCCCACCCACTACATTAAGACTCCATTAGTGGAGTTCTAAGGAAGACTGGCTAAGTTTTCAGGAAGCTGCTATGTTCCTTCTGCCAAAATCCACCCACAGTATGATTGCCTCACCTTTGCACCCTTGAGTCCGTCTTCTCCGGGACGACCTCTGCTTCCCAGTGGACCTCGTTCTCCCTTTCAAAATTAAGAATAAGTGTGCACCAGACCATTAATCATCAACAAATGTATACAAATTATTGTGTTTCAGCAGAATATGGGACACATTTTCTTGAGAATATGGGGAAGAAATTCTTTATAGCAACACAGTGCCAAATCCTAATGGGCAAGTAAATGTTTATGATCTTTCTCTGGAAGAATATTATGTACTGTGACTGTATTGAATATACTCTTAGGAATTGTCTTTCTCACGATCCCTTGCCCCCCCACCCCCTCTCTCGCTGCTGAATTCTTCCACTACAATTTGTTAGTGTTGCACAATAATTTATTTGGCTCTCAGATCACCAGCATCAGCTCTCTCTCCAATCAGGTTCTCTCTGCTGCAACACATTACACTGAGTCATACTTCAGATGAAATTCTGTAGTGTTGTACTTTCTGTAGCTTTGCCAGGTTGGTATTTAAAAAGGTAACTGCTCTCATTGCAACAAACCTGCACCAAAAATAAAAAGTAATTAAAGTATACATAAATATAGTTTTCTCTGAGCCAAACTTACCTTCTCTCCTTTTGGGCCATCAGGACCTTGTCCTCCCTTTGTTCCAGCATCTCCTCTCCTTCCCTGTGAATTTGTATTCAATAATAATTTATAACAAACTAAGTCAAATTCTCAAAATAATATTTAAAGAAAATGAAAAAAGTGTTTGAGATACCCCTTCGCCTTTTGGTCCAGAATTGCCAGGACTTCCCTGCAAGAGGTATTAGTTTAAAATCAGAATCAAGAAGCTTTGTAACATTAACTTACAGTAATATGTAACAAAAGTAATTAGAATGAAAATAATTCATTTGTACCAGAGGTCCCTTTTCTCCCGGTGGCCCTGGATTTCCAGCATTTCCTTCTTCACCCTAACCAACAGAAGTGTTTGATTTGCTTTTTCGGTAAAGGAGAATCTTCATTTTCTGACAATGTTTTCTGTTGTGTTTTAATTTAGAGTTCACCTTTGGTCCTTGGTCACCCGCAAGTCCAGGGGGACCTGGCTTTCCATTGAGGCCTGGGTCACCCTAAACAAACCGTAAAACAAACAAACAAAAAACAACCATGACTGAAGACATTAACTCATTTGCATTAAATATCTAAAAGCCTACGGGAACCATTATATAATGAGATAATTTGCCGTTTCTAGTTTTACATCTATCATGTTGTAAACATTCTGACCTGTTAGTGATTCAAAAGTTATAAAAAATATATTTCACTCTGGGGTAAAATTAGTGCCATCCTTTGAGCTCTAGCATGGCTAATCAGAGTTTACAAAGTTTTCTATTCTCAACAGTTTTTTGATTCTGTAGGCTACCGTTTTAAAATACTGCACTATTTACAGCCACTACAAAAACGACTGAAATACCTCACAATTACTGAAAGATTTGCTATAAAGTCTTGTACAGACATGTTCCCCAGAGGATAAATCCTGCTGAATTTGGTGATCCTCTAACTTCTTCTCTAGTGCTACCAGCAGGTTGACATTTATGGTTTTCAGTAAAATGTCGCAACAATGTTTGGATGGATTTTTGAGAATCTTTGTTTCTTTTTTTATTGTCCCTCTCAGGATAAATTGTAATAACTTTGGTGAGACCTTCACTTTTCTTCTGGGGCCATCAGGTCAATATTCTTATCTGTTGTATACTTTGCTAAATGCCCATAAAACTAACGACAATCCCATCAGCCTGAACTGGACTTTTTGTTTGGTGCTTAGCAAATGTTAGAATACACGCTAAACTAAGATGGTGAACATGATAACTGTGTGTCATTGTGAGCACGTTAGCATTAGCTCAAAAGCACTTTGTGGTGTACAGCTAGCGTTTCATGTTTTTATGTGCCGATATCTTAAAGGGGAGAGAAAGATACTAGTTTTGACCTAACACAGACCTTTACTCCGTTGTCGCCAGGTAGCCCAGTGTCGCCAACATTTCCAGGGTAACCATCTGGTCCCTTTAAGAAACAAAAAACAAAAGTAGTTCAGTAAACCGGCAAACTAATCTTTATAGCTATATGCTTGACATATTGTAAAATTAACCTGCCACATATACATTAAATAGGATGGTTGGAATAGGATTTGACATTTTAATAATCTAACCAAATTACATCACATTTAACTTTTATAAACAGCACATTGACAGCCAAATGTTTAAAAAAAATTGAGTTTAACTGCTAGACTTACCTTGTCACCTGGATCACCTTTGCAACCAGGAGCTCCAATTCGTCCAATTTTACCCTGGAGATTTTCCAGAAACAATGATGTCATATCAGTATACTGAACAGGTTAGATCCATTATATACATTATATTTGACTTTGTCGTATGTAGACTCACCTTTTGACCGTCAGTTCCATTCATGCCAGGTCCTCCTGCCGCACCCTGAGTATTTGGATGTCAGTGAAGACAGAAAATTAACTACAGTACACTCACATTGACATTGACAGAGTCAGATGTGGTAGGGTATTAAATATATGCAAGCATAATATTTATACCGTTATTTACCTTTGCTCCACCTGTTCCGAATTCACCCTGACGAGATAAAGAAGTGCCATTAGTTTAACAGTCTTTTGTTCAATTTGACAGACGAACAGAAAAACCGGATTATGTAAAGATTGATCTCTGACCTTGTCACCTTTCCAACCAATCTCCCCCTATAACAGAGCACATAAGGACATGTTATTGAGATAAAGACGTATAACTTAGTATAATGTAGCTATGTAGCACACAAGACCATCAATCAGGGCCTCAGCAAACCTTTGAACCGGGTTGTCCAATTGGACCTTCAATGCCGGGATCACCCTGTAATGTAATAGATTATAGTTAGCATTAAAATTATGCAGTATTGTGTTTTACAGAATTTTAGTGTAATATCAAAGCTAACTTCTACCTACCTGTTTACCCTTTTCACCACTTGACCCAGGGTTACCTGTGTCTCCTTTCCGTCCCTAGAAATAAGTAGAAATATTGACATTTCAACAAAACAATCTATGGTACAAGCAGGATTATAGATTGTTTATATATTTTGGATTTTATTTTTCCATACTTACTTTTGGACCTGGAAGTCCTGGATGTCCAGGTGGCCCAGGAGTCTCATAGCACCTATGTTTATTACACTACAAGATCGAAGAGGACAACAGAACAATATTAAATGAAGTAATACATAAAAACAAGAGATTTGGGAGCAGAAAATGTGTTTATTACCTGTAAAAAGGCTTGATGTTTCTGCAAAGAACAAACGACAGTAAGTGAAAAATACTTGATAACGATGAAGTAATTTAAACCCAAAATATTTCATATCACCATGGCTTGTATGATGCGATCAATGGATTCAGTCTTTATTTCTGGTCTTCCTTGAACGATGTCCACAGCTATGTAGTCATCGCGGTACAGTTCAGAAGGAGAGCCGACTAAATCCCTCATCCCTAATTCATCGATGTTCCTGGATGCTGCCACTGAGAAAATCTGGATCTCTTTTTCACGGGCCTTCTCTGCCATCGCCTTTATTCCTCCACATGGCTCTGCTGTCACATGGCCGTCAGTGATTACCACAGAGAAGAGGGCGGCTTTTATCCCTGAGTAGTGCTGGGTCATATGCTGAGTCATTCTTCGGATGGCGCAGTCAGTGTGGGTGCCTTTGCCCTCGTATTCAACCAGATTGAGGTTCCTGATGAAGTTCTCTTTGGTTGTGAACTGACTGAAGATATGCTGCGTCTCAGAGAAGTTCAGGCCTCCTAGGGACCAGGAGATCTTGATCTGGCCCCTGTACTCCTCATCACCCAGCCTCTGGGCAAACATCCTGGTGAACTCCTTAATTTTTTGCACTAGGCTCCCAGGAGGGGCCTCTTGTAAGGCGATGGTCTCTGAGGTGTCGAGGGTGAAAAACAGCCTGATGGGACAGTCAATTATCCCATCTGAAGGAGAGAACATCAACAGAAGAATAAACATCTTAATTGCTTTGTTGAAGTGGTGGAAAGCTACTACATTTACTCAAATACTGTATTTTACTAAAGGATGACACGCAGCAAAGGGCCACAGGTTGGACCCGAACCCTTCGCCGATGCAGGACCCAGCCAACACGGGCCGAAAGCTCCCACTGGGCGAGCCAGAGGCCACCCTATCTTGAGAATTGTTGAGTAACTTTGACTAAGCCAAACATTTGACGGTATGGTTAATTTATATCCATGACGTTCCACTCCCGGAATTGCTCTCTTTCGTCTGGAAATTCCGCCGGATGTCATTCTTTTCAGATGTCTAGTTACCTTCTGCTTTCATTTTGTTGTAATTTTTAAACTCTGGCCGTTTTATGAGGACTATGGTTAACTGCTGCTCAGATCTCTGAAGGGTTAATCCAGACAACTAGCTAGACTATCTGTCCATTCAGAGTTTTCTGTTACACGACTAAAACAACCTTTGAACATTTCACCAAAACAAGTTCCTTCCCGAGGCTATTTTGCAGCCGAACTGCGGCTCCACTTGGCGCTTAGCAACGCCCAAGACGACTGTGATTGGTTTGAAGAGATGCCAATGAACCAGAGCCAAACCCTCCTCCACACCATGCGGAGGAGGGTCTGGCAATGCGAGACTATTGTATGGTTCAACCTTCTGAAATGTGAAATGTGTTTCTTATGCTTATGATTATTTTAATCATGTTAATTTACTTTTAATAATTGTGAGTTTGAATTATTGGTTGGACAAAGCAAGCATTGTGAAGGTGTCACAATAATACAACAAGACTTTCACTGACCATTTTTCATCATGTGTAATTTTACTTTTGATACTTTAATTTTTACATTTTGTTGCCAGTACTGCACTTTTACATAAGTAATATATTAAATGATTAAGTATGTTTTTAGTGTGGTATGTTCTACTCTTACTTAATCTTGTATCTTTGTACTTCTTCCACCAGTGAATACATGATAACGCCTCAATTCTTAAAAAAATAACAATTATATTCTACTGAGCTAGAAAGAAACAAATGGAACTTACTCTTGCAATCTTGAGGTCTGGGTGGAGGTAGAAGTGGAGGTGGAGTTGGTCCTGGACTGTCACCTCGCCCTGGGATTGGCCTGGGTCCACGAGGGACTAGATTTTGAGGGATTGCAGCTTGGAGCATGCATAGAAAGACTAACCCTGCAATCATCGCCATTGACTGCAAAAAAAAAACCAAGACAAGGAAAGAGAAGAGAGTCGTTGAACACTAACTGTTTACTCTAACACTCCTTTTAAATGCAGGAAATAGCTGTCAAAACAAGTGAGTCTCCACAGTGCTTAGGAATGTTTGTCGTTGTTTTAAACCATGCAGTGAATACGCGCACTGTGTGGAAAATGAGGTCAATATTTACAGAAAAACTTGTAGTTTAAATGGAAATTTTAGATGTTGCATCCCACCTGTTTGGTGAAACTGACATGCAGAGCGGTGGTTCCCAAACTATTTCATATCAAGAATGATAAAACACAAAAGAGACAACAGAAGCTCAGATTTTGTGTAAGGAGGGCCCACAATGAGCCCTCTAAAGAAGAAGTGTACCGCGGTGTGCTGTAGGAAAGGATTACTTTGACTAAAAGTAGAAAGTAAATTTCAACAAATCACAAATTAATAAGATACAAACTAAAGTGTTGGTTTAGTGTAACCCCAAAGCTCAGGATCCTAAAACATAAAGATGGATGAAAATGATATCAAAGGAAAATGAATCCAAGACAGTTGGACAGTTGTGATAGGACTTCTGTATGTATGGTAATGTAGGTACATTCACTTGAGTTACTTGTTATACTTCACAGATTTATATTTAACATTAAAAACATATAAACATTTTATTTAAAAAAAAATGCATTGCTATAAATTAAAGTAGCCGGACAGTATATACAATAGAAATAAATACTCTGATCCTATACTTTAGTAATGTAGCAATACCAGCAGAGACATATTCTGTTACAAGTAGAAGTCATGCAATCAAATGTTTTCTTAAATACAAGTTGGCTAAAGATGTATTGACATCAAAATTTACTCCAAGTACCAGAAGTACTCACTCCGCAGAATAGCCCATTATATTATAGGATTATAATTATGGATACATGAATATGTTCATCACTTTAATGTTGAAGCTGGTAAAGGAAGCTCATTATTGTTACTTTATATACCTTATCTGCTTTGAATTTCCCTTCGGGGATTGACACATTTTTATCATCATGTTTCGTGTATTTGTATATATTTTTACAATTTATAAAAAAAATTATTTTTATATTATTATAGCCTACATCTGAATCTCCAAAGTAACTAAAGACTTAAAAGAGTCAAGTAAAGTACCTCAAAATTGCACTTACTGTAAGTACATCGGCAGTGTTGCTTATACATCAATTGTAAAAAATAAAGTCAAGTACATATAAACAGAAGACTAATCGCTTCATATTATTAGCTGATCTGGTCGGTGATTACACACAAGTAAACCTTTGGAAATATTTTAAATAAACTGTACTCACCGCAGCGACTGTGCTACCTTAAGTCAAATCTACTGTTAGCTGCAACTCGAGACTGTCATAAAATGCTATGTTTCCAGAGACTGTAAACTAAAGATAATCATCTCAATCACAAAGTTCCCACATCAGCGACCTCAGTCAGGATCAGCTCTTGTTCGAGGAGCCGCCCGTTTTATCTAAATTGCGCAGGGGTGCGCGCACACGCACACGCATGCAGAAACAAATTAATTGGAGAGTTGAGGTTCATCACTTGTCTGGTGTTTGACATAGCAGCTGGAGTCCAAAGAGACAGCACGGTCTACGAAACAATGCTGTGATTCTGGAACTAAAAACGGTTCCGTAAACTCAAATACATATACACAGCATGCGATGGTACATGCATCTGCATGATTTGGCAGGGTTGAAGTGGGAGTCACAGACTGATTCTCTCCTAACAGCAGCTTTACAAACACTTCAACTCCACTGCTTCATATCCTTACATGGAGAGAGCTGCACACACTCGCCGTCTGTTTATATTTCAAGATTATACAGCACTAGAGATGCCATGTTGGAATGTTACTGCTGCAACTATCCAAAAATGTTAGTTTATGAAATAAGGATTTGAAAAATCACTTAGTTGATCAACTGTCAATTAGGCAATCAACCTTATTTGATGATTGATTTAGCAAAAATACCAATGCATTAATCCTGAATTACATTAATTACATTAAACCACACATTTTTCTGTCGCCAGTAAGGGCTTTTCCCCACTTGCTCCACTTTTGTGTGTAGCCTATCCTTGAGGTCTAACAAACACTTCCTTCTTCATAAAACATTTGCAAAGCCTTATTTTCTTTAAAGTGAAACCTGTTTACTTCCATGGTAACTTACTAGCAATTGTCTTCTTCACTGCCTTTCTAGGCCTATTGCTGCATTTCTTGCCACAATACCTCCACTTGTGAATCAGTGGAATGCTGTGAAACCATCAGTCACTCTTATAGTGGTCAAAAACTCCACAAAGGGACATATAAAGATAGGATTAGCTACTTTCAACCTGTAAGGCCATGTCTTGTTACTTTTAGATTACTTTTTTTAAAATTATTATCTTGTTAAGGTTACACATATTTATTAAGTTATGTTTCATGTTGTTTTACTCTGAATTTGATGACACTTCAGGCGCTGCAAGATTAGCTTCGTTCTCACTGCTATGAGACATAAAATCAATTTCTCATTGTCTCCTGGAGGACATTTGTCCATTCAGGCGCTGGAGATAGATTGTAAAAGTCCTGTGTCTTTTCATGCCTCCATGATTTTATTCTCTCTCTCTGTTAAAAAAACAAATAAATCAAGGGCAGAGACATGTCCACTTTGCAGTAACCATGGCGAGGTCACTCAGTGGTCCTCATGACTTTAGTATTTCAAAGCAAGTACAAATACACTTTGGTGAAAACGTTGTGGAGGCATTTCACAGACTGTGGAGTGTAAAACCTCACTGTAAGTTTTCCCTAGGCTGGGGGTGTGGCCTTGACCAACTGCCACTTTGTTCGTTTGAAATCCATGATGTCTCTGTCTCATTGGTGGGCCAAATTCTCTGAGCTGGCAAAGCAGAGAAAGGGGAGGTAACCTTACCCCTCATGAGGTCAAAAGGGGCCAAATTCCACATCGGCCCATCTGACCTTTCATTTTCTCAAAGGCAGAGCAGGGTACCAAAAGCTCGGTTTACACCTATCACCATTTCCAGCCACTGGGGGACCATAGGCAGGCTGGGGAACTCAAAAAAACTCATTATGATGTTGGACTTTTCCACCAGTACATGAATGCACCAAAATAAGGCTTAAAAATAAACTACTGCAAGAACAACATCTACAAATCCACATACTTCCAGTATATACAGTTGCGAGGTAGCTGCGAACTTGGAGAGGAAGGCAAATAAGGACAAAAAAAACAGATGAGAAGATCTGACCCTCACATAAATCGTTTGCTATATCTAATTCCTTGATCACATACTGAACTTTACTATAAGGATGTAGCTATCACACTTGGAAATACCAGATCTCCACCACAACAAACTAAAATATGATCCTCAAGTGAATGGTGAAATCTTCAAAAACAAAACATAGGAATGAACCACATTGAAAAACGTTCTCAAAAACATCAACAACTTGTGAAAAACAGGCGTTTTCCCAGCATGCGGGAAACCCTCACACATGTGGAAATGATAAATACTGTGTAGTCTAATGGCATACCTGATCTGGATTGTGCTCAATTAAGTAGTCCAGATACTGCGTGTGGTTTAGAATAGGTCCCAGTCATGCAAAGTGAGAGGAAAACAAGGCAGCAATGTTAAACAGGGAAATTTGGGGCTTTGACACGGAATTGGACAATTAGAGGCATGTGCCCTAGTTTGAGAGATGTGCCTTGAAGAGGTTGTCAAAAGCAGCAACTCCGGTCTGTGTCTTACATGGAGTGGCCTTCAGGAGAAGGGCTGAGCCCTTTTCAACCACACCTGGGAAGGGTTCCGTTTTTCACGTTTTAGTTGACAACTTGGCTGTACATAGCCTTTTTCAGTTTGTCGAATCACTCAGTGCAAAGTACTGCTGTTGATTTTGTTCACCTGAAAAGGGAGAGATGCAATCCGCTTTCAGTGAAGATCATCCAGGTCAAACTGCGTTCTAAAGCCCTTTGTTCAGAACACTGTACTGCCATTCAACAAAAGCCTGCTTTGTCTTCAACATTTGGTGTGAAACAAACCTGTCTACTCAATTCCCTCCAGCTGTTCCATACTTTAGACATCTGCTTTTTGATCATCTTAAGCTTTTTAAATCTATATCCAGACCAATTTGATTCCAAAGTACCTATCTTGTAATGTATCTAATGATACATTTCCCACAGTGCATTAGGATATTGGGCCACTTGTGCACTGTGCATGTTGTGCATGTAAAGAACTTTAAAAACATCATACAAACACTAAAAAAGATATATTGTAATCAGTTGGCTTTTCATTTTGAGAAGTTTTATTTTAAAAAATTTCAATTTGGCCCCATTACTGAAGTCTTGGTCAGTAGTTTGGAGGGCACTGAACGAAACTGTTGATTTGTCTTCTGTTTTTCCCACAACTTCCTGGGTTCCTGGTAAAAGGAAGGTTGTCCACAACATTTTACACCCTTAGTGAAATTTTTTTACAACCCCCGTGTTACTAAAAGGGGGTTGGGATTTGAGGACGGGTAAAGTAAAACACCTTTTGGCCCGCGTTTTTTTCTCTTTAAGTTGAATCAATCTAATGAGTGGAAAAATATTAACCTTTCAAAAGTTTTTTTTTCCCTTTAAAAAGTGGAGCACATGGGGCACTTTTTTTGGTTTTAGTTTAAAACTTCAAATTAATTTAAACCAGTAACTTTTTGTGTAAAATCTTCTGCCCCCCTTTCCTAATTGATGAGATGAAGTTCAATTTAATGGGCCAAAAAATTAAGGGTTTTTGAGGGGCCAAAAACCCTTTAAAAAACCTTTTATAGTACAGGGAAATACAAAGCACAAAAATAAAGGTGGAAAAACCCAAACCCTTAAATTAACGTGTCTGCAGATAGCTGCCCAGGGTTTCCCTTCCTTAGGCCCCCACGTCCTCTTTCAAGGGAAATTTAGGTGCAAAAATATGTTGGATTTGTTTAAAAAATTTTTAAATTTTTTGGAAAACATTAAAAAATACGGAGGGACAGGGGACGCTCCAGGCTGCAGCCATACACTCTTGTTTAAAACTGGAAGTCCTCAAGAGCAGTACACCAATGAGCCACCAGGGGGAGAACACAAGCTACAAAAATATGTTATTGAGAATCATATCTATTATTCAGTATCCTTTTGACAAGTGAAGTACAGAATTACAGTATGCCTTTCATCTTTTCAATTGGTTCCTCACTTGTAAAAGTCTATTCATGATCCCAGATAAAGTAATTACTAGAAGTAATGGGTGGTTTCAGATTTATAGGACACGGTGTGGTGTTGTGGTGGCTCAGTGGTTATCATCTCACACCTGTCGTTTCATCTCACCTTACTGAAGATGAGCAGCACTTCAAAAAGACTCATTTTATCTTCAGAGGTAGGCTATGGGAGAAGTGAACGTGGTGCTTTCTTCTCGTCTGATTTAGACTTCAGATGACCTGCTTGAGGAGCGCATTAGCTGTGTGCACTTTAGTTTCAAAGCATCAGTGTTGTATATCGTCTGCAAAAATCTTTCTGGGTCTATTTGCTGCAGATGAAAGCAATGTGTACAATGGTTTTATTACACTGTGCAACCCAGGAGAAAGACAACCTGTCTGAAGTCACTGCACGTGAACTTCGTACATGCACGCTTGCAACGTGCCTCAATTATTTGCTTTAGCAGAGAGGCTATGAGTAATACAAGCTTTATCATTTGATTGAAAAACTGATTTATGAGTTTCATGAAAGAAGTTTTATGTTTTCTTCATGTTAAAATTCAGTAGTTCTGCTCTGTTTGGTTTCAATTTTTGCTAAACACATTATTACTGTAATTCTGATGAGAGAAGAGTGTTGAAGTTTCCAGTGATTAAATAAATCCTGTAAACTACGAATGGAAAGCACACCTTCAAAGGGTTGAAGATTTGTATAAAAAATGACCTAAAGATCAGAAATAACTTCTCAAAATTTGAAACAGCTGTATACTCCCGGCTCCAAAATATGTTTCAACATGTATTAGCCCATGATATTTCCAAAGCATTAAATAGATACAATCCGGGTTACATATTGAAACTGCTTAATCCTAATAGACTATAATACAAAGGTAATAGATTCCTATGCGTTTGGTTGTTTTGTGAATATGATCATAGCTACGTGTGTGCGTCTGTGAGTTCAAAGAGACGGGAGAGTGCAAAGAGAACTGAGGCAAACCAATTGACGATGAACTCTCTGCAACCTCCCAGCTCTTTACAAGTTGGTTCCATAAAACAGCTCCCACCCATTGATATCAGCACTTCATGGCTTAAATAATTCAGCAGAAAATCACGGTGATACCTGATTCTCTGCAGATTCTTTACTCCTGGCATTTGATTATGATGAGGAAGAGTAGCGTTTCAAAACAGAACATCCACCAGGTAATGTGAATATTAATTATGAGGAATACTAAAGGCTAAACAGAAAGCAGGTAATGCACTTCCAGATGATGTTTTGTTTTTCTTCGAAAGTCCACAGTAATCATATTCTTTGTTAATAAGTTACCAGTGTTACATTGATGAGACAAGGTTACAGTTGCAAACACCTACAGCACTAAAATTAAATTGCACAACATTAAGCTCCTCATTAATACCAGATGTATTTTGAGCTAATGATGTGTTCTAATGTAATGCATGTTGGAAAAGGCTCAAAGGCATCTGATGCTCCTGAGCTCCTGATGTATGTGCATGCTGTTATATCAGCTTTGGGCTTTATATTGGGTATTATTAGCATCAACATTTTTTTTTGGGGAGAAAAATGAGAGACTGTAAAGTAATGAAAGTGTTCCCTGCACAGCATCACAGTATCAGTCAGTTCAAGTTGTAAAAAAAAAGGGCAACGTTGCTAACCCCCCCCATCTCTGCCTCGCTTTGTTTTTAACAGCGTTTCGTCCCTCCTACAACATGCCTCACAGATTTAACTGTGGAGAGTTATCAAAGAGCATATCTGAATCTGGGACCTAAGACATGAGAAAATCACTGGCTTTGTAAGCCAAATCTGAACATGAATATGTGCTTAATGAACTACAAGTGACACCACTGCTTTGCACGGAGATTCTGGCAGAAGCAGTTTCGCTGATGACCGTCCTTTGTCAGAGAGTAAAATTTGCTCCTCAAAGACAAAGGACAAAAAAATGCATCAAACCTGCATTGATTTAGCAGGGTTTTTAGAATAATAACATAAAATAGTTGTTGCCCCTCTATACATTTTCCTAGCTTATATTCAGCAATCAATCAATCAATTTTATTTGTCACAGGAAATTGTACAAGGTGCAATTCCAATGAAAGGTTATCCAATCAGCTGCAATTTATCTATCTAGTACAGGGTATGCAATGCATCTGGACAATAAAGAAACGTTGCGAACGATGCAGAGAAACTGAATTTTTTACATAATTTTCTCATGAACTACTGCAATTACTTAAATGAAAAAAAATTCTAAATGTTTCCCATTTGTCTCTATTTATATTTGCTTTTATGCAGATGCAGATCCAGATGCCGATTTTAAATTTTTAGAAGGTTCTTTTTCACATCTTTGTATGATCATTGTTGTGTAATACAGACAGATGTTCAGGTAAAAATGTTAGGGGAAAGATAATCTAAAAGTCCACTTTTCTCTCATGAAAAGCTCTGAATCTAAAATAGTAGTCTGAAAATAGTAAGGAGACCTTTGAGCTTAGATTCTCTTCACAATATTTTGTTTCAAAAGAACAGGAATGCACATCTATGCACATGTAAGCAAATATTCGTTACCCCCAAACATCCAAAATAACAATTTTCAAACCAATTGTGCAAATCACACAACTTTGACTTTTATTTAATCCATGTAAGGATATCAGAGATGCATTTTTAAACAAACAACAACATGGTATTAATCCAATGCAATTAAGATAGGACTTTTTTCAAATATCAGCTGGTTCATAAATCCTTCATCTCAGTGTGAGATAAGGTCTCTCAACTGACTCCTCAGACTGTAGTAACTCTCATGACCAGCTCTCGTGTGCTATTGCTGGGTTGGCTGCGGGCTTCCGGCTGCCTGAGGTGGCTGAGGAGGTGAAGGATGTTGTAGGGATAGTGTTGGTCTGGCACTGCACTGCCGTTGTTGTGGTCCAAATGAATTTCCAGTCCTCCTGTGGCAGTCACCGCGGTTGTAGAAGTTGAGCCATCAGCTGTGGAAGCTACCACCATCAGCGAGGAGGTGGAGGTGGACACTCCTACCCCAGTCTGATAGCCTGGGCTGGGCAGAGACAGAGTCCTGTCCGCGGTGGTGTTCTTCAGGTCATCGCTGTCCAAAGACTTATCATAATTCAGGACCTTCCACTGCTGGTTCACGGCCTGCCAGCGGTGGAAGATACGAAACACAGAAGGTCCCTCGTGGACAATTAGTGCTGTGGAAATCAGAGCATCAATTAGAAAATGTCACTGTCTTGCAGCAGTCTTAATGACACCACAATGTGATACATGTCTCTGCAGTGCTCGATTCACTGTGTTAAAGCCTGCAGGACATATTATCTGAGGATATAGCAGAAAAAAACAACTAATCTTTAAAGTATTGCACCATAAACCTCAGATATGATTTTTATTACTTAGAAAAATTGTAGACATGGCACAACTTATGATCCAGCAATACTCTCCACTTTTGGATTTAGGTTAGCAAAAATAATGCATTTGTTCTCTGGGGTTGTTCGATAACATCTTATGACAGTTTAAAATTGCTTATTGATTCATGGTTATTGAACGCAGTATCTGGAAAATTGAAATCAATCTGTAGCAAAATATGCTTGGACCCCAAGATTTTACTGCATTTCGTTTTCATTTTAATTAAGTCGTGTAGAGGAAAAAGAAAAATTTGTTTTTGTAACCTGCTTAACTTAAGCTGAAAACTTTCTATACCATTATCATCAATACAGCCAGCATTCAGAACTGTATCACCATACAACACGATTTAAAATAGTAGCATTTTTTAATTACATGTGTAGTAAAATAGCATCTGCTAACAAATATATAATATACACATATAATTCCCAACCTCTTCTATATTTACAGAGTTTACTGATAAAATCCTGTCTCTCCTCAGCTCTGTTTCTCTCCAACTCTGTGGATAAGTGAAAGTCAGGCCAGGTGACAAGTTAATCTCTGTAAAGTGCAGAGTTAATGACTCCACAATCAATCCTCACCACCAAACCGGAGACAATCAATCTCCTCTTCCTCTTATCCTGCTGTCTGCTGCAGTGGCAGTCAGAGTTTGCTTAATGTGGGATGCCATCACACAGTCATCCAAAACATGCCGGCCCCCGGGCTCCAGAGGAAGACAGCGGGCTTAAAGGGGATGCTACAAATTTAAATTTGGACACCCACACAAATCCAGAAGATGGTTAAAAATGCTTTGATGCACCTTTTTTTCTGTGTTATATCAGCGCGTGGTGGTTTTCAAAAGTTTGCCTAAATTTGACGTTGAAGCTTTTTATTATGCTTGATTAATCAAGTAAACTTTGGTTAAGCATTTCATCTTATTTAATATAGTAAGTGCAATGTAATAAATAGTACACAAATGTTGTTAAAAGTGACCAAACAATCTTGTGTTCTATACAAATATGAGCTAGTATAACGTGATAGAACTCCCCACATACATATTGATAAGAAATGGTATAGATTTGTTGTATTGATTGTCAACAGTGTGAATTGTTCATGCCCCAGCTGGCATTCATAATTATTTAATTCGATGAAAACCTTTGACATTATGTTTAGTTTACCTGTTGAATGCATGATGTACTGTAACTGCTGCTGGATACACTAATTGTCATTCTCAATCTTAAAAGGCACACATTAATTCCAAGAGGAATTATGAGGATCTAATTATATTAAACAAGTAATGAACTGATGCGAAATCTAGCACCTTACCAATGCAGACGATATCCATAAAGCCGTACATGCCATAGCAGATCTGGAAAAGCAGATCTTGTCGCTGCCAGCGGGCCGAGGGGCTGAAAGACGACCACACCAGCCAGGAGATACTGGCCATCAGGAACAGGGAGCCCAAGATGGCTGCTGCTATCTGCACTTTTTCTATCACTGTCAAGGAGATGGCTTGCCACTGCAGGAAGACACAGACCACAGTAACAGATTAGCTCTTTGTAATTCCTCTTTTAACCTTACTGAATACTTAGAAAACACAAAACAAGAACAAGTACATTGTGTAAGAGAAAGATACAATCAATGGGTGCATTCTCTGATAAAAAGCATGAATTAAAAAATTCACATTATAAGTTAATCAGCCTGATAATCAGAAAACTATTCTAGCTAATCTGAAGAGGTGTGTTTTGATTAGTGCTTCTAATGTGTCCAGGTCAGTACAGTCACAGCTGTGGCGGTGGAGCAGGTCTGTGACGTAGGAAGGAACCTGGTTATTGAGGGTTTTGTGGGTGAGGAGAAGGACTTTAAAACTGGATGCGTTGGGGGGACAGGGAGCCAGTGGAGGCTTTGAAAGACAGGAGTGATGTGATCGCGGGAACGGGTTTGTGAGGTGACGGGCAGCAGAGTTTCGGATGTATTGAAGTTTATTTCAGGCATTTGCAAATGGACCATAGAGGTTCAAAACTCTTGGCATCTCATCCTGCTCTTTTCTTTTTAAATGTCTACAGTGCTGCCCTGTACACCTACAGCTCACCTGTAGTGGGTTCTTGGTGCTGATGGCAATGACCTGATATTTGTAGTAGCAGAGCTCACAGGCCCAGGAACCTCTCTCACTGATCCATTTGATGAGGCAGGGATGGTGGGTGCAACGTACTGATCCACTGCACCGACATGGGCTCAGGAGCTCCCCCTGTGAGAGAGAGATAATCAATGCCTGCAACCCCAAGTGTTTTTCATAATTCAGTTCATTTAAATGCATACATATATTTTTCATATTTTTACTTTCAGTAGATAGCTTGTTTAGACAATCTGTGCAGCTGCTGGTAAAATATGAACCCAGCTACCTGTGTAGTGCTGTGATGTACACGAAGAATAATAGAGTCATACACTGATGCATATGGGGTTAGATTTTACAGTGGAAGCACATAGAATGCAACAAAATGCTGCTGACTACAACAACAAGCTAAAATATTCTGCCTCATAATACTGGACTCCACTGAGCGGCCTAAGTAGTGATTTGTGATTCTGATTAAAAATCTCCCTGAATCATTGACTGGCTGATAATCCTTTCATTTCTCATGGCATTTATTCCCTGTAGATGTTTCATACTGAAGGTTACACTATACATACATGCATATATTTGCAGTTCTTTGTGCTGGCTTATTGATTTTCTGAGAGCTTTGCATGCCCCCCACACACACAAACACACGCACGCGTGCACGCACGCACGCACTAATCCTTTGTCTCACATCGAGTTGTCGATTACTATTACAGTTGAAATGTAGAGGATTTGTCACTGAAGCGTTGATTAAAGAGCAAACTGCAAAATACTCATACACCAAATGAACACAGTTACTGCAGCTCGTAAAGGGAATATAGCTGGTACATATAATAAATATTCTTTTTTAGATTTAAATATGGTAACTTCAGACCAAATACTACTCTAGTGTATAATTTAATCCTTTAATTTTCCTTTCTCCAGTTTCTTCTGTCAGTGCCTTCCCTCTCTGCCTGCACCTGCTTTTTATTGCATTAAGAGGGTAAAAGAAAAACGTGTGTCTGGCTGTCCTGCATTTGTAAAGCATTCTTGAGTATATTTGTAACAACATCCAATATTTGAAACAGTTTGTAACTTGTTATAGTGGCCATCTTGCATGACATTTCGGAGCTCAGTCAGTCAGTCAGATGTAGGGGACATTTCAAGTCCCCTACATCAGCATGGTGACAGCTACATTTGAGCAATTTCAAAGAAGGCAGATTAACTTTTATATAGTGTGGTAAACCTCTATGCCGCAGTAGCCTGAATCTTAAAGAGGTAGTTAAAAGAAGACATTCATTTCAGCACCTCAAAAGTTGTTGGAGTAAAGATCTGTTACGAAGAAGCATTTGAGCAGTACCATTAATTTACTCCTGAACTGGGACTTAGAGGGAGATTTGTGAACTCTTGAACCATGTGAATATTTAACAAAACATTACTGAAAAAGAGCATATTCTTCTGAGATTTAGCAGCCTGATGTGTAACTTGACCAACGTGTGTTTTCAGTTTATCCAGTGGGGTTTGACAGGTTTTCAATAAAAATCACGGTATTAGACTCTGAAACCCATCAGCCAAAGTAAGAAATTCAATAAATTTGGCATAATAGGATTTTCCACTTAACAGCAACATGTGCTCAGCCTAACCAGGCCTTACTCATCTGAATAAATAGCCATATTCAGCCTGAGGAACAAATGCAAGATTTAAAATCACCCTGGGCCCCAAGCTCATTAAAATACATCTTGTCATATTTGGTATGGATAAGGACCCAAAAGATGTAGGCCTGCCATCTTTTTGACGTCCTGACCTGCAGTAAAAGAAACTACAATCTCTAAAATTCAAAGCAGGACCTTCTTGAATGGATGTTTTAATCTTAATGGGACTGAACAAATAAAAATTTGCCAACTCCCTCTGCTGCGAGACAGCTCTCCACCTCTCTAAGATGATGCATTCAATTTCTAAACTAAGGTATTGTTAATCCAATATTAAATAACCCCATGTCCTCTACTAAGAATACGGCATTGAGCAGTCAGTTTCCAAATTATTTCTCCACGGCATCGTTGTGCTGACAGACGGAGCAGCACCCTGATTGAGGAAAAGGGAGAGAAAAGCAGGGAGTTAGAGGAGAAAAGGCCCATCTACAGATGGCCAGGGTGGGAGTGTATTGGCAGAAGCACCAGAACACTTCTGCCTTGTCCAATGAGACTCAGACCACACACTGAGACTGGCCTGATTGCAGCCAAGAGCTGAAACCTAGATCATTCCAGTACAAGCGAGGCTGGAGAGAGAGCAGGAGAAACTGATAATCAATGTGGCATTACTGCCCACGCATACAGAAGTGATAACTAATTGTCCTTTTGTTGATCAAACAGCAACGATCATTCAAAAAACTACAATAGAACAATGTTTTAAAAAGATGATAAGACTGATACTGATGTTGGCCATGTTATTCCATTTCTCTGCATTATGCTAAAAACATCTCAGTGCACCTAATTTCCTCCTTATAAAATTGGATCCACTCCAAATATATATTTATTTATATGTACAAATATATATTGTATATATATATATATATATATATATACACACAAAAGTAAATTAGAGATGGCTATTCACATTTCTTAAGCTTGAATCAATGCAAGTGAACTCAATTAACTCTATGCAAAAGGAAATTGTGGTATTATAAAGTACCACCCACAGAAGCTGAATGAAAGCAATTTTTACAATAGCCAATGACGTTCGGGCCACAAGTATTTCTTTACTAAGTGCCTGCAATACTGTAGTCATTTGAAAAATAGCTTCATATGTACATTTTCAACATATTCAACAAGTTAGAGGAAATATAATCACTTAAAAAAATCAAAATACAGGTCAAATATTTATCACATCACAATATCACATTTATTTACTTGTAATGACTGCTCATGAAACATATGCTGGGAGACGTTCCACTCATTGCTTGTTTTGCGGGCACCATTAAGCCTACAGTGACAGTTAATGGCCCTTTAAAAGTAATTGAATAAAAGTGCAACCATGGGTTATAATTTAAGTTCATGAATTCACAGCTCCTGTCTTCAAAGATATCAGCAAGGCCAAAAAAAATGCAGTGTGCTCATGTACTTGTTTATATCCCATTCTAAACAACTGGCAGAGGAGCCAGCCTATGTACATTGATGGAGTACAGAGAGCATAATGCCTCGGCACTGTGGGACCATATAGAAAGAATGATGCTTGACCCCTCGAGGCTTCTCATTGTGTCTCAGGCCAACGCGCCATGCGAGTGCATTATCTGTGTTGCGATTTAGGACGGAAGTCTTTTCTAAGCACCAGGGACTCGCATCTTCTCAACGTTCAGCTCAAGTGAGGACAAAACAGTAGAAGCATCAGACCCAAAGGACACTTCAATGTAATAGCACACAGATATATTCCTTTACTTTTTTCCTTTATCCTTTTTTTTGTGCACTACGTAACTATTACCTGAAACGGCTATGATCTGAAGATGTAGCAGATAAATTGCCTATTCTTTAAGGGATGAGGTCAAGATCAATTTGAAAGCACAAGCTTGAATATAGAAAACGTTTCGTGAAAGCAAGTTCGAGCCTCCTCTAAAGCTTCTCGCTGACCTTTAGCAAAATGGAACCGATGGATTGAAATATGTCTCCGGTTAGCTATCCAAAAATACATGAATACCTGAGCTTTTGATATATTTACATTGTACTGTCTGTGATTGTGGTACTGAGCTGAGCTTAATTAATGTTCCTTTGGGGACAATAAAGAATGTTTATCAGTCTAATGATTACAGCTGTTGATTATACTGTACATTGTATGTATCTGGGAACGGAATTTAACTCCAACAGAAGTAGTTTGGCTTAAAGGATTGGCAAAGATTTTTACCTTATCTTAATACAAAACTCTCATGTCCATTTAAGAGTTATTGATCTCTGTAATCATTCCATGGCCATTTAGATGTCACTTCATTGTGTGTATCGAATGTGACAGGGAGAGAAAATCCAGTTTTTGTTTGGTGCTATCAAGTGGATGTTATTCAAAGTTACAGCCAGTATAAAGAAGAGGAATGATTACAGTGACCGATACCTTCAATGGGCATGCAAGTATTGTATTATGACAGACATGGGAAAAAAGAGGCAAACCTATCCTAAAAAACAGCAGGACTTACAAAGGGATAACAAAGGGCACCTCAAAGAAAATGGCACCAAAAACACAGACAGAAATCCGATTACATAGACTTATTTCATTGTTTGGTGTCATATTAAATCAGACTACAACCATTTTTCAATGATGCCTCTGTCAGACATCCAAGGCCCTTTTCTAGTGGGGTGCTTGAGGAAAGCAATGTCTCTCGCTCCCTTCTTTACTCTGTCTTGAGTATCTCAGCCTTGGGGATGGAAATGTTTTTGAGGTGGATTGTCAGATCAGATATTGGCTGCCTCGGTCTATGTGACAACCCTTAGGCTGGGGTGGGGGCGCGGGGGGGGCAGAGGATAACTAATGTCCCCACTGCCTGTATCACACAGTGACACACAAACAGTCCACTCATCCCTCTCATCAAATGGAGTCTCATTCTCCTTGTATCCATTTACACACTTCCACAGAACTTGCATACTGATAAGACAGCATGGAATTAAGTGCTATTGACTAGCTGCAATGTCTCAGGGAAGCATCAATGATGTGAGTTGGAGGAAGCCATGGGAAACACTGAAGATCCTGAAGGCGGTACTTTGTATGCACTGCAGAGTGTGCTGACTATCTGGAGTTTTTGGAAGAAAAAAAAAAAAGGACGAGGCCTTGTATTCCAATCTCACAACTAGACCCCCATGTCTGTTATAATTACAAAATCTTGCTCAGAGGTGAAATGATGAATTGAATTGCTGCTGGAGTAAGGAGTTGAAACACATGCAGATTATAGACCCTACAATAACCATGAAATTTCAAATTAAATTGGCTGCTTGGGTAAAGGAAAAGCAACCATGAGTACACTGCCAGAGAGAAAGTTATATGTTCTACACCTCAGTTATCATGCTTCACACCTTTTGTAATCCTCCCTGCCTCCAATGCGAATTGGTGAGGTGTGACGTATTTGTCAATGTGGTCGTAAGGCTCTGCCAAACAGTGTAACTAATGTCTCTCCAAATTATTAAGAACTTGCTTCTCTGATCATTTCATATTATTTATTGCAACACATTTTAGCCATCTTTTCAGATTTTTCATCTCCTGATTGATGTATTCTAGTGTGACATTATCATTAATATTACTCCAAAGACAGAGACATGCAGTGAGAAGGCTTTTCCGTCCTGTTTTTCTCCCCATCTCATCATTTTTTCTATTTCAAGGTGGTGCATGCATGAGCATCCGAATGAGAGGTATTATTTGATGTTTTAATGCATACAATGCATCAATATGAATACACAGTGTATGGCTATTATAACTTGTTACTGCATATTTGTGTATCATCCACACTTGTCAACCATGGGGACAAGGTCTGTTATTATCCTCCCACTGCCACAGCTGTCTTTTCAAGCCATGCGAAGGGGTGAGTCCAGAATGCAGTGGCATCTGCACAGGGGGCTCTCCAGTGGCATGGATTCCCTGATCAGACACTGGGACTGGGTTTTTTCACTGGAAAAGAAGCTTGACCAATAGAAATGACAATCATAGAAAGTCTGTATGTAACAGAGGCTCATGTCAGAAAGGGATGTTTTTTTGGCTCTAAAAATTCCTGGTCCGGCTTAGCATTCTCTTACACCAACAGATTTAACAAAGATTTCAGAGAGAAGCTTTGTGAGAGTAATTAAATCATGGATCAGATGGACACTACATGACATAGCCTACATAGCTTATTTCAACATTTAGGGGGGGAGACAATCCTTGACTTACATGTTCTGGTCCCTGGAAGCAGATCCTGCACAAGGGAGTCCTGAAGCCACTTGTGTAGCTGGTGAGAGAATACCTCTCCTCCAGTTTGCCCTTTGAGCAGTCATCAGAGGAGCTGCTGCAGCCGCGCAGGGCAGCCGACAGCTCTGCAGCATCGACCCAACCCGGTCGCTCTCCGCTTGGTAGCCCGGTGGCTCCTGCTGCAGGTGGGGCAATCCGGTCCCCTGCTTGCTGGTGGCTCCGCGTTAGCGTGTTGTTATTGTCGGGGACTGTGACGCCTGTTTCATGGCTTTCCGTAGCTTGGACGCTCATGGGGGTCAGCGGAGGCAGTGGTGTCGGCGGTGGCCCGAGAAGGAGCACCCTCAGGTCACCGAGCAGGACGCAACAGCGGCTCTTCAGCATGCCCTGGCTGCGCAGCATCAAGCTGTATCCGGCCACAAACTCACAGCACCATGGAAAGGTGCAGGAAAAAAACAGCATCTACTGTATGTGTCCCCGTCATGAGCAAACAGTTCTTAAAACGTGTGGGATGGGATAGTGGGGGTGCGTTTTCCAGTGTTTGTTGGGGTTTAAAGCTGCCTTTTCACAGTCGTTTTCTATGTTAGAATTATTTATTCTAATTGAAAGTCTTTTATTGTTTTCCCACGAGAACGTAAATCCAAAAGGCAAACAAATCCCATCGATGCAAACAAGTGTCTGAAGCCATTAAATTCAATAAATGAAACAGCTAAAAGAGGAAAGTCAAATGTCAGATTGATATAAATATGCATTCACATAATAAGGCTATGGCTCGTTCACTCAGTGTCCACTGTCATTGCATGGCCTTAATGGTCTGCCTACTCTATAGAGGCTAAACTATCTAGACAGGCTTCTCCCTCCAGATTCACGACGAGTGGCGAAACCAAGAATCAAATCTGCCTTTGGGCTACAATGGACTGATAGGACTAACAAAATGTCAGCGCTCATTCTTTTAAAATCTAATATTCCAAGAACACCGAAAGACACATTTTAAATCAGCAACGATCAGGTTGCTGTCGAAATCTTAGGCTCTCAAAGCAAATGAAGCGAAATATCTGTCTTACCTGGCGAGCCACCACGATTTTTATACGACTCACAGTTTCAGGATTTTTTTTTTTCCCAGATCTCCTGCCAGACTGCAGGTCGCTGACAAGTCTGCGTGAAGCTTACATCCCCAATTATCGAATTTCCATATTCAAAGAAAAAGCCGATGGGTTTAATTCCCTCCGTTAAAATCCAATACGATTGTCGGACTGTCCTGCTCTGGGTGAAAGCATCCGTAGCCCCGCATTCTCCTGTGATCATTGGCTGCTGAATCGGTGCTGCAGCTTCAGCACCATGATTCCTGGGACAGCTCCCAGACGCCACACGTCACCACCGCACAGTGATGTAAGCAGCCAACTCATTACAACTGATCAAATGCAGTGAACATGGTTAACTAACTTTTAGGCAAGACATCCATTTTTTTAAGAGGCATTACTTTAAAGATTACATTACTGTTCTTTGAAAAAAGGAGATGTGTAATAGGCTACCTTTCAACATGCAAACGGAGAGCAGAACATTTTAAAATTGAACTTTTGTAGGCTAGGCTAGATATCAGAATCAGAATCAGAATCAGAATCAGCTTTATTCGCCAGGTATGAAGACACATACGAGGAATTTTCCTTAGGTTGGAGCAAGCCTCCGGGCCTAGATAGATGGAAAGATTGCGGACTAGATTCAAATTAAGCAGCCATCAAAAGCACTTTCACCAAATTTTTCTCGTCAATATAAAAAAGACCAAAAAATGTAAACACTGGTCAAACCAAGTGTTGGAAAAAGTAGTAAGCCTATGCTGATAGCTTTACTTAGGGTAATTATTTCCATGGACTAATCGCTATCTTAATAGCACAATGTAGGCGTGTTTTAAAGTGAATTGTAATGCATACCTGCCCCTTATATTATTGTCCTACGTTATAGATTAGCCTACTGATGCATCAATGTCTTTTTTGTGGGTTAGCAAAATAGAAAAAGGCCTTGATGCATCAGTAATGCATAATCTAATACTAATAGTCCTATAGCCTACATGGGGCAATTTGCAACAATTCAAATATTTTTTGCTAATAATAAGCTACCTTTCTTTCTTTCTTACTTTTTCTTTCAAGCTAACATATCAAAGATATCTCCACAAGTTGCATGAATACGGATTTTCTAGAAATTAAAGCTATTAAATACGTTGTATTGTGGTTTTTTTGGTGCCGTTTCTTCACATCACCAAGCAACGAACACCTCCACGCATGTACCCCTGACTGCAGACCCGCAGACACGTTGAGGGGCGGGGTCAAACGTTTAACTCCGCCCAGTCTCCAACCGTCCACTACCCAACTCATTTAATACATGTGGGACTAGAAACCTTACTGGATGTGGCGAAATGCAACGATTTAAACATAATGAACTTAATCTTTGGTTTTACTAATTATGAAATACAATATTGACACATTTCACAAACATTAAATACTTCAATATTAAATTAAATGATAAAAAGTAGAATATTTGAATGTATGTTTATCATAATCAATTGCAACCTGATACTTTCTTAATGTTATCAAAATCAAACGATCATGAGACTATAATATATATCAGATATTATATAATGTATATAGTATGTGTATTATTTATAATATATAAATATAATATATATATATATATATATATATATATATATATATATATAAACACCAATAATTATGAAAATAAGTTTAATAACATATAACAACCATAATAACAACAACAATAATTAGATTAGATACTTTATTCATCCCACAGCGGGGGAATTTCCTTGTTACAGCAGCAAAAAAGCAAACAAACAGATAAGTAAACACAAAAGAAAATTATTTTAATCCATATATCTCATATAACGGCAGATCGCCTTCACACAGATCGCCTTCACACACCTGTTATCCTCTGGCGGTCTTACACAATAAAACTCGCTTAAGAAGGAGACCACTGGTTGAGTTGTGGGCTCATTCACTGAAGACATATCTACACTGAAGACATATCTACACTAAAGACAGATCTACAGGCTATCATCCACACGCGAGTCATGGGCGCTAGCCCCTGCACTGGTCGCGCTAACCGCGCTATGCCAGGGGGGACAGAGACAAAGATGTGCTGGGTGTTGTGGATCTGAGCTCTCCTTCATCTCCTGGTTGCAGACGATTCAGAGACCGTCCATGCACACAACGACTGGAACATTGTCCTTCAATGGAAATGATTTCCACACTTTCAGATTACTTGGAGCTAGCAGTTAAAGAAGGGAGTTAGCCTTCCAATCCGAACCTCAGCCTGCTCAACTTGTGCAGAAACATTAAAATAGACATAACAAGCTTTTTTTATTTGTTTTTGAAAACCAAACAACTATAAAAGTCACACTTACTTCCATTATTTATTGACTAAAAAGGGCTGTCCGAAGCGTGGGTGCATACTCTAAATTCACTCTGATATTGCGATGAAATGACAGGGTCAAATGCTGGAGAGTTTAAAGGGGTTAAACGTTGAGGGGCGGGGTTAAACGTTTAACCCCGCCCCTCAACGTGTCTGCGGGTCTGCAGTCAGGGGCTTCTCCCTCCACGTGCCTCATGTTTTTATACGTCACTTCCTGCGCGGCAGACCATCGGCTTGCAAATTGTCAATTAGCTTAAGCTGTTTCGCCCTGCTTCGTTCGTACAAACTTTACAACTTTTGCCGTCTTTAGATCAAACGGTTGTTCATCATCTGCTGTTCCACGAATGAATGCTCATTTATTTCTAAAAGTGCTGTCTATTAATTGCCATGCTTAAGTTGGTTTACTGACGCCACCACGCTAGCAACGTTAGCTGGCAAAGTGGATGTTAGCAGGAGAGGCTACAGTAACGTTACAAGTTGACGGACGTTTAGGATAACGGTAATTGTACTGCTGACGTTAGTCCAGATGGAGGGATCACTTGCTTGTAGGTAACTAGATGTTAGGCCAGCTCGGAGTGTGACAGATAATCATATAAATTTGTGAATGACTCTGAGGTAACGTTAGCGAGTAACGTTAGTTGCAGAAAAGTTCATCATGTCTACTCAGCTGACTGCAGAGCAGCAGCGAAAGATTGAGGAAAACAGACGGAGGGCTTTGGAGAGAAGAGCCCAAAGACTTGGACAGACCATTAGCAGCGATACCCAGACCTCTAAACAGAGCGTTGCTTCGGATCCTGCTACCCTGGCTCAACACACAGCTTCTGCACCAAAACGGTTTGTCCCGCCCTTCAAACAAGACTCACCTAGCTTCAATAACTACAAGCAAGGCCCAAAGCAGCAGCAGCAGCAGCAGTTATCTGCTACTAGCAACCAAATCTACCAGAGTGACTCTGCTTCTACGAGACAGGTAAGATCGGTGCTGTACTGTTTAATTATGCATTGCTTGAAGGAAAATAACAACTTATTTGCCAATATCTTGTCTTTGCTTGTAGATAAAAGTCATTGACCCACTTCCTCACACAAGAAATCAGCATGTGAGCAGCCCTGTTGTGTCTAGTGGAGGAAACTTTGGTGTGCCACAGCCTGTTCGCCCCAAACCTAACCTCCCCTCTAATAGCTCTGGTGGTGCAGTAGGCCCATTCTACAAGCAAACTAGTAAACCTGTCCAAAGTCCTGTGGCACAGCTGCCCTTCAACTCATCAACTTTGAATGCTGTACCTGCAAAAAAGCCTGTCATCTCTGTAAGAGGAAAATGTGCAGCTCACACAGAGGGCCGCTTCAGAGTAGAAGTGGGGTACCACACAGAGCTGATTGCTGTTTTTAAATCCATCCCCTCAAAGAACTATGGTTAGTATGGGCCTGTGAAACTATGTTGTTTTGCAGCTGAGTCTTGATGCTCAATACTTTTTCCATCCCACCACAAATATGGCAAACACTAGATCATAAATACATGAGCAACATTTTCTTTTAGAGTAATTAACCATAAACCCTATCAGTGTCTGAAAATTGAGAAAGATATTCAAAAACAATATCAAGACAAACAGACAACAAAAACTGTCAACATTCTTGAGCTGATCGAGTAATTTATGTATTTGCATCACACCAAAAAAAAACGACAACTCAATAGACGATGGTTATGCACCATTCTGCACCAAATAAGGCTTTGTATCAAACCGTATTAGTTTTTAAGAGGCCAGATACTCAAATCTTTTATCCCACCCAATATCGATTTTCTAAATAGGAACACCAAATTCCAACATTTAGGGATTTTTGTCTGGTTTTGAAAGTCCATCTCAATGTCTGTACTGTCTTTTACAATAATAAAGTATTCTGTTCTGTCTTAGACCCTGCCACAAAGATGTGGAACTTCAGCCTGGAGGACTATCACCAGCTAAGTCTGAACATAAGGGCAATATTCATGGGAACATGCACTTCATTTTTCCTCACTGTAGTAGCCTAAATTAAAGGCATGACAGAATTTTCTTTGGGCTGCTGCTGCATGTCCTCTGTCTTTACCCTGTGTTGCAGTGGTGGAAGCAGCTGCTATTGCCTCTGTGTCTTTGAGGCCTCTGGAGGGAATGGAGCCAGTGGACGTCGCAGCTGCCACTGGCCGAGCTTGTGACGGTGCGACACTGGGGGCGCTGCTGAAGCTGTGCAATGGCTGGCAGAAACCTGGAGCCACTGTGCAGGGCCAGTGCGTCCTGGTGTCTCCGACAAAGTTTGAGGTTAACGTCGGTTACCATGTCGACATCATTGCAGCATTCAAGCAGATGCCAACAAAGAACTATGGTAAAATTATGCAATTAACTTTTTTTTGTCTTCCTGACAATCTTTTGTTATGTTGTATCTGCATTTTATGACTTCTGATACAGGATCTGTTATTTACTTGTTGTGTCAGACATGAAAACAAGAAAGTGGAGCTTTTCAATTGAGGATTACAAGAAACTCTGTGAGTAACCGCATTTGCTTTATTTACTTGCTTTGTCTCTGTTATATTTGCCATCTTGTCTGACTGGGCTGTGTTTCATACCCAGTGGATCTCCTCAGTGGGATAGCAGCAGTGGAGGTGGAGCCTCTGCCTAGGGCAGTAGTCCAGGCTTTCTCTTCCAGGTTTGACGGGACTGAAGCCAGGTCTTTAGCCGTCCCCGAAGCAGACCTCTCCACCATCGACCCCTCGCTCACCTGCAGCCTTATGCCCTTCCAGAGGGAAGGAGTCAAGTAGGTGCCTTTGGGCAGCCATTAGTGCTCATTCTGCATGGTGTAGCCAATAACTTAATATAAGGAAACAGCTATTTGTCTATAATTTACCAGTCTTTTAATAAAATTAAGAGATAATATCATAATAAACAAATATTATTGTGCCATTGCTCTGTGCTGTGGCTTCAAGTTTGCAGATATAAGGTTGGATTAGAGTGATTTCCACTCACTGTCCTGCTGTAGGTTTTAATTTTTAGCACCTCTCTGTGTCCCTGTAGTTTTGCGGTGTCTAAACAAGGCCGTCTCCTCCTGGCAGATGACATGGGTCTGGGAAAGACGGTGCAGGCCATCTGTATAGCAGCCTACTACAGGTCCGAGTGGCCCTTGCTGGTGGTGGCTCCCTCCTCTGTGCGATTCACCTGGGCCGAGGTAAAAAAGCATTCTGCGTGTTAGAAGAAAAATGGTACATTACTTGGTAGATGTTAGTTTATCACTTTATTTCCATTTAATGGTGTCATTATCGGTCTGCATTAAGTCAGCAGGCACCCTCTTAAGGATATTCTTTGAATCTCTTTTGCCAAAAGCTCTTGCTTACACATTATAATGCTGTTTTTTCTGCTAAAGCTCATTTGCATCTGAAGAATGTTAATACTGTTCCCCAAGGACTGCTTGTACTCTGTAGGTCCCTTATCTTCAGTAGGGGAGATGGCAGTATTGAATTTTGTGCTTCCTTTATCTCATGGGGGCAAATGATAATTTGGATTTCGAAGCATTGGTTTATAATGGAGATGTGAACAGTTTATTTATTTGGCTACTTCATGGAATTATTTTATTCATAAAGATCTGCTTCACCTGATATTGCTGATATAGCTTGAACTATACATGTTTTACATTACATGTAATTTAGCTGACGCTTTTATCCAAAGCGACTTCCAATTTAGTGCTTTCAATCTAAGTGCAAGTACATTAGCTATAAATAAGCAAAAATACAAAGAGCCATAGGAAAATGAAGCTTCAAGAGAGAAAAAAAAATATATTATATATATATATATATATATATATAAATAAACCACAGGCTTTAAATGCACAGCCAACCACCAATCACAATCTATGTGGATCAATTTATGAAACAACCAAAGAAGGACTCGCTAGTCGACTACAACCGGAAATTTAGAGGAAGCAACATGCATGTATTATTAATATCATTCACTTTAGCCTGGATTGATAGTATTATATTAATACAATGGTGTCATGTCAGTCAACCAGCGTATTTCTACCTAATTTCCCTCTCCAAAATTGCTTCAGAAGAGTAGTCACAGCACTTACTGGCTTTGGTGTTTGTGAAGCATTAAAGTTCAACAAAGACTGGTTCACATAAGAACATTTTGTTTTTTTTATTTTCTATGTAGATGCACTCCCCAACAAAATCACCCAAGTAGTTGAGAATGATTTAGTATTTCTAAATAGAGCTATTTATGTCATCTTGTAAAAATCAAGCAAAAATTTCTTCTTTTTTTTAGCCAATCTCGTGCAGGCCTACTTTGCATATAATTTTAGATGTTGTTTTTTCTGCCTTTTAATTTGATCTCACAGAAGAAAGGTAGACTTGTGTTTGACCACAAGGCCATTATGAAGCGCACACATTGACATTGAAATTGAAATTACCACCTCTTTGTCCCTGTTTTCCTTTCACAATTTCAATATATTCAAATTTCATCTCAGGTTTCCCTTTTCTCTGAGTGTGTCATGTTTGGTTGCATCTCTTCTCTGCTTAACTCACAGCAGCATCTCCAGGCTGCAGTAGTGGCACATTTTGAGAAGAGCTTTACTTGGCCTTCTGTCTGTTAACAAGAAAAGACAACCGGCTCTCTAAATAGATATTTTGGATCAAACACAGTCCCGCCAATCAGGGGTTGGAATCGCAGAGGAGGGTTTAGTCGCATGATGTTGGCCCATTAAAGGACACTTACTCGTCTGGCTCGGCTTTTATCTGCACTGTTTGTCTTGTGCAGTTGGCCACATCTATTGCACAACATAGGAGCTATAACTTAATGAGTTTAAGCCAGGTTGACAGGCGAATGAAAAGCAAGGATAAGTGGACTGTCAGAAACATTTGGGCCACAGGGGATATTTTTCTTAACTACATGGTTGGTTGGTTTCCAAATGGGAACACTGTGATAGTAATAAATTGTATAATAGAATAAATTGTAAGTGATAAGGAGCAGTCAGTCACAAAAGTATTGAATTTTTCTATGGTGGCCATTAAAAATTTCCGACTCTGACTTTTTTTTCACAGTGGTAAAAGTACTTCCTGAACACCAGTTCTGTTATTCTGAGGAACTCTGTAGGGCTGCAGCTAATGATTATATTTATTGTCAAAATCTTTGGATTTTTCAGCCTAATTAATCAATTAGTTGTTCGGTCTATAAAATGTGAGTAATGGTGGAAAATGTTGATCAGTGTTTTCCAAAGTCCAAGATGACATACTAAAATGTTTTGTTTTGTCCACAACTCAACTATTCAGAGGAGTGAAGAAACTAACATTTTATTTACCTTTTTTTTTTTTCTTCATAAAAAATGACTCGAACTGATTTAATCGATTATTTTTGGCGATATTTGACAGTTGGCGAGTAATTTAATAGTTGACGACTAATCAATGCATCTTTACAGTTCTACAATTTAGTTTCACTCTGCATCTCTGACTTACTGGATATGAGTACGTATCTATGCCTGTAGGCCTTCAGACGCTGGCTCCCCTCCCTGAGTCCGGACCGCATCAACGTGGTGGTGAAGGCCAGAGACAATCTGCGTTCTGGTTTGGTCAACATCATCAGCTACGATCTGCTGAGCAGGATGGACAAGCAGCAGCCAGGGAACTCCTTCAATGTTCTCATCATGGTTAGCTGTGTGATTGAACTGTGCAGTGTTTAGAAATGGCTGGGTTTTTTTTTGCCTTAAAAAGGAATTACTGTATCTTATAGACAAAATATTTGATTTTGTCATTTTGTGCAGGATGAGTCTCACTTTCTGAAGAACATGAAGACTGCTCGTTGTAAAGCAGCCTTGCCTCTGCTGAAGGTGGTTATTCTTCTCTTGTTTATTTCATGTTTTATTTGGATTTGGACTCATTTTGTGACATACACCAAAGAGGTTATATTTTCACTTTTTAGTGACATGAACCTGTCTGTTTGAAGAAGCAGATTCATATGGTGGCAAGGTATAACCTTGCTTGGTAAAACCTGGGAACCCTTTACATTAGGTAGGACTGGGCAATTTATCTATCATATCAACATTGATATATGAAGCTAGATATCGTCTTGAGTTTTGCATATCGTATTGTGATATGACAAAAGTGTTTTCTTTTCCTGGTTTTAAAGGCTACATGACAGTAAATTGATGTCATTTTCTGAACTGACCAGATGGTTTTAGATGTTCTATTATTTGCCTTTACCCACTTAGTCATTATTTCCACATTATTGATGATTATTTATCTAAACTCTCATTGTGTAAATATTTTGTGAAAGCACCAATAGTCAACTCAACAATATCGCTGCAATATCAACATCGATGTGTTTGGTCAAACGTATTGTGATATTTAATTTTCTATATATCGCCCAGCTCTAACATTAGGTCACAAATCAGATTTGTGGGGGTTCCAGGTGGTGCAAGTAAAATTATCCAGATAATTCATTAAAACTCTTAGGACAAGATCCAGATTCACATACAACTGGCTATCATAGCCTTAAACAACATAGGCTGGACCCTGCAGTTACAGTAAGTTTGCAAATATACCAAAATGTACCCACAATCCATTCCAAAGTAAGCATCATTTTCAATGGTCATCAGTTGAGCAACAGAACAGTTATTTCAGCTACATGCCAAGCACTGTATTATAGAGCATGTGAGTATACATGTAATTTATATGGTCATTATTACTGATCTTTGGGCCAAGTAATTCAAGTTGGTATTCAACCGCTCAACACAAAATCTTGTAAGACAGTTGTTGCACTACATGTTTTCAAAAATGTTAAATAACCATTTCAACCATCTGCCACAGGTTCCGATAGGATCCCTGTACTATTGGACAGTTTTCCCTGTGTTACTGTATTTGAGAGGAGAAATTGTTTTGTATATGTATGTTGCGTGGTAACATAGATCCACAAATCCGTTGAAGCCAAAACATTGCAGCATTTGGCTAGTTGTTGGTTTGAATTTTTGCTTTGTCAGCTAGACTCCCTCCGCAGTGCTCTGATCAGAGTTGTTTTTTAATCCTCAGGCAGCAAAGAGAGTGATTCTTCTGTCTGGGACCCCTGCAATGTCCAGACCCTCTGAGCTCTACACCCAGATTCTGGCAGTCAGACCTACACTCTTCCCTCGCTTCCATGAGTTTGGGATGCGCTACTGCAATGCCACACAGGTTGCTTAAGCCTCAACAATTGTCTGTCCAAGTATGATGCTTAATACTGTTGTGCTGTAATTCTAGTACACCTCAGAGAACATAGAAGGTTTTAGGTGTTTCTTTAGTGAATATTTATTTATCCGCCTCACTCATATTTATAGGCTACAGATCCTTGACTGAGATGTCCAGTATTTGCACTGGGGTGGGACAATTTGACAGGTCTGCTGAGAACAGTATGATTATAAAGTTGAAATTTTAAGTCAGGGTATGTTGGTGAACAGTGTATACAAAGAATCAGATTTTGGGGTTTCAGCAGATTCTTCCACTGATTTTCTTTTTTTATCTCCACGCTTCTCCTTGTGTTGCTCTACTCTTGCCACCTAATCTCCTTAATTCATTTTGGTGTATTCAAGTAGGGAACACGTTATGTGATTTAAAGGCCAATTACATATACTTAATTTGGTCATGACTCATTTTGAAGATTGTGGAGGTTTTGCTTTGCTCTGGAAAATGATTTCTACCATTGAAGTCACATTAATATGGTATCCCCCTAGAGACTCTGACCAGCTGGAGTTAACCCAGTTTAATTTCTATGACGAAACCTGAGCTTTTCGGTCTTTTCAGTCTCTGGCTGGCGTTGCATTAAATCTAATCCCTGTGTATGATTATCAAGAACTTTGACGTTGGACACTCCAAGGGTATTGCTACCTGCTCTTGAGCCTCATATACGTATGTTGGCTCCTTTCTTTTATCCCGACATCTTCTATTATTTTACTAAATTCCTCTCACCTATCTCCTTCCTCTCTAGTTGCCTTGGGGGTGGGACTACTCAGGCTCATCTAACCTTGGGGAGTTGAAGCTGTTGCTGGAGGAGTGTCTGATGTTGCGCCGCCTTAAGTGCGACGTCCTCTCCCAGCTTCCCGCTAAACAACGCAAGGTCGTCACTGTGACCATAGATGGGATCAACACCCGCATAAAAGCTGCTCTGTCAGCTGCTGCCAAGCAGTTGGCCAGTGAACAGAGCAATGTAAGTTACAAATGTTTATCACAGTCCCGGGAAAAGCTAGAAAAGACACAAAATTTGTTTTTGATTTTTAAATGGAAGTATTCATAAACCTTAAGAAACTAGGCTCTGCTGAAATTTACAGCCTTCCCATTTTAGAAATGAGTGCAAAATGGATCACTCCTTCCATAAAATGGTTAAATTGGACAAAATGACACATTGAAAGAAAAGTGAATTACAGAAAATAGTAAGATCCTGTAAGACTAATATGTCAAGTTGGCAGAAATTATCAAAAATCTTGTAAATTATCCAATACCCTTTGGTTACCCTAACCATAACCTTTGTTTAGCCCAAGAAAGTTACATGTATTGGTTCTGTCCTCTTCACGTGAGGGAGTCCTTTTCAGGCCGTTAGCAAACACAAATGCTTTAAAACCGTCCCTGAATACTTCAGCAAGTCTTATTTTAAGTATTTATACATTCTGATGGGAGAATGTAGCTTAGCGTGATTGTTAATCCTCACACTGCACACACTAATGGCAGTCTTATCAAATCATCAATCAGAACTTCTTGTCTGTTCTTATCTTGTGCTTTTTTCAGAAAAGGAAAGAGAAGGAAGCCCTGCTCATCTTTTATAACCACACAGCTGAAGCCAAGCTGCAAGCCATTATGTAAGTACAGACCCTCTAATGGTCTGAGATCAGCATGTCAAATCAGCTCAGATGTGATGAGCTCTGAAATTAAAATGTAAAATGGATCTGAACCTTTTGTCAAGCCATTGTGACTGCACTGGATTTAAGATAAGAGTTTTAATAAATACTCAAAGGACTGAATATTTCACTGCTTTTGTTGAAACAGAGCTATGTTGTTTCTGTCACTGCCAGGGAGTACATCACAGACATGCTGGAGTGTGGGAGGGAGAGGTTTCTAGTGTTTGCCCATCATAAGTTAGTCCTGGATCATATCGTCACCGAACTAGTAAAAAAGGTGAGTCAGATGTACTGATAACAGACTGGACAAAATGGCTCAAACAAGATGGCAAGTCGCGCACCGAGTGACCTGGTATCAAAGAAGAACACAACTTCTGCAGTTTGGCAGCATTTGGGGTTCCAACCTAATGAGAAGGGAGAGGTGTTTCAGTATTAGTGTTTGGTCTTCAGTTTCTGAACGGTGTAGGCACAAGCCAACAGTTTGGTGACGCCGTCTGAGCCTTACATGATCCTTTTTAGTTGCGGTAATACCGTATACCGTGGTAAAATAGGGAGGAGGGTTAACGGTATCAAAATTTGGATACCGTCCAACTCGAATGTAATTTTGACATAGAGTCCTTTTTTTTTTTTAAAACCAGACTGGCTCTTTTGTGGGAGTTACACTCTTATTGGTAGCTGCAGGGAACAAGTGTGTGCAGCACATTTGAGCTTAGTACTACTACTACTTTTTGTTATTATAAGTTTAACAAAGAAGGGTTGTTGATTTGTATTGGCCCACTACTCAAATCCATTCTGGCTGTTTAATTTCTCATACAGAATGTCAGTCACATCCGTATTGATGGGTCCACTCCTTCAGCTGAAAGGCAACAGCTGTGTGAGAAGTTCCAGTACTCGACTAAGACCTGTGTGGCTGTGCTGTCCATCACTGCAGCTAACATGGGTCTCACCCTGCACTCTGCTGACCTGGTGGTCTTCGCTGAGCTTTTCTGGAACCCCGGGGTAAGCCATGGAAAATTATTGTCACAAAATAGTGTGTACTCATTGTGACTACTTTATTAGGAACACATTTTATTTTGTAGTATTTTCATTTGGGACTCAATTTTGAAAGAAAGTAAAAAGTGCAAAGAGACAGAATTTTCTCATGAGGAGTTGGGGGTGACCTAAACAGATCTTGTATCAATCTATCTTGTATTCCTCAGGTGGGTAAATTAATGTAAATGTAACCTTTGGTAGTGAATTGTAGAAAACTTTTAAAACCTGCTAGAAGGCTGGAAATGAGGGAACAAGGGAGGATAGTGCTGTCCTTGTGTTCATATACGTACATTGGGATTGAATTTTACTTTTTTAGCTGCTTTTTTTTCATCCAGACATCATGGGAATTTCCCACTTTATGCTAACAGTGGAGTTTGCAGTGAGAGAGATGTGACCATCACAGTACAATCAAAAAGGGCATTCTAAAATTGGGGAGTAAAGGGGAACAAATCTGAAAAAAGGCTTAATTCATTATAAAGTGATTCCTGTACTTCACCTCTGTGCCAGTAACCAAAGCCATGAGGAATCCTATTAGTGCTTTTGGCTGCTTCAAGCCTGAAAAATGCTCAAATGCTCTTTTTTTTTTCCCCTGCAGATTCTTGTTCAGGCAGAGGATAGGGTGCACCGTATTGGACAAACCAGCAATGTAAACATTCACTACCTGGTTGCCAAGGGAACAGCTGATGATCACCTGTGGTATGTGTCAATCAGTGGTCAAAATGACCAAATCACACTAATATTAAAACTTATTTTAGCTTTTTTTACTCCAGTATTCATCAGTCTTTCACCACTGAGCCAAAACTGTAACAGTAGGGGTTCAAGTTAATGTGGGTTGTCTGATATGCATATTGTGACAAGCAGTGAATTGTATTGTATCTGCGCTATTAGTATAAAGATGTTTCTCTTTATTTATCCAGGCCAATGATCCAGGAAAAAATGAATGTCTTGGAGCAAGTTGGTCTGTCTGAGTCAAACCTCTCAGACAAAGCGGTGAATGCCAGCTTCCACTCTAAGGTAAGCTTTCCATCTGTATATAAATACATGTATAAGCTTGTTTACAGTTTTTAAATAGATGAAACATTAACATGAGGCTACACTGTACAACAGAACTGACTTAGCTAAATTAAAGCAGATGTCATATACACCTGATTATTTGGGTTTGTTCAGGACCCTAACCAGAGGAGCATCATGGAGATGTTCCAGAGGTCTTTCACTGCAGATGACGACATAGATGAAGTCATCTTATTGGAGGCTGTGAACCATTGGGAGGACACCCCGCCTTAAAACAGTTCTTGTCAACACCATGGTGTGGTTGGAAAAAGCCACAGCAAAAGGAGCATCAAAGATTATTTCAGCAGATGACAGAACATTTCCTTGTTGACAAATTATATTATATTGTTTTGAAAGTCCCAGTTTTTTTGCCTATCATGACTAAATGCATTTTCTTTTTAAAAGCTTACAAATATATGGAAGCATATTTCCGATTCTGTAAGTTATTATAATTAGAAACTTTCTCAAAAAATGACTTACTTGAATTGAAATAATTACTTAGTATCTCAAAATAATAAGAAACACTCAAACATAATGACATAGTATTTAAAAAATTCTTAAAATAAGTATCTAAAAGTACAAAAAAATTCTTAAATTGCATAGGCCTGTGTTACTTTTAGAAAGTTTCCCATTATTTTGAGATACTAAGTCATTATTTTGAGAATATTTCTCATAAGGACTTACATAAGTTTTTAAACTTGTTTTTTTTCTTTTACTGGTGGAAATGGGCTTCCATACAATGCTTCAGTGATATTAATAGATGTGAAATATACAAACTTATACATTTTTTGTTACTAAGAGAAAAATAAATAAATGTCTGATGTCTATATCTATATCTTGATAGATAGTAACAGTTACTCAGGTTTTTCCTCATAAACCCCGGTACCCATTGATCTACCAGCGAGTTGCTAATAACAACTTTGTGGTGTATTTTATGACTTGATATTGTTAGCATTCTCACATACAGTAGTCACATTGACACTAGTATTATCCTCAATTGTACAAGGAAACACATGCAAGCCTAATTACAGCATAGTAGTATGGTAGTAAAATTAATAGATTCTTGGCTAGATTCAGCTAAAGGCTTCTTTTGAAGTGATCAATTGCTTTGTGGCGACTATATGTTCCTGGTCTTAGTCTGGAGTTTACAGCTGCTGTTGTAAGCCAAGAAAGCTTATAGACTGTCAACTGCTGTCAGCAGTATTACAGAACTCAATAGGTTTGCAAGTACTCCCTTTAAGTAATATGTAGTCACCACCTACGTGTCTATAAAACATCTTGTTTATTTCATGATTTAAGGAGGATTGCCAGATATTGAATTTTTCTATAATGTTACAAAATACGCAAGAGAAACAAGTAAGGGTGCTGATTCAATTTGAGTGGTCTGGATTGTCACTTCCTTCTGTCTGTGGGCTGCAAGGATTCAAATTATGTGGGTCACCTGTAAATTAAAGCGGAAAATTAGCTTCAGTCTTCTGAATGATAACCACCAATTAATTTCCTAGACAGAAAGAACCTGCAACCAATAAAACTGTATTATTGTTAAAATTTGTCAGCCGCAGGACTCCCAGAGCAGAGGTACAGGGGTGCAAAAGTTTGGGCACCCTAGGTAAAAATTTGTATAATGTGCATAAAGAAGCCAAGAAAAGATGGAAAAAATCTCCAAAAGGCATCAAATGGCAGATTAGGCATTTGTATGTCACAAAAAGTTAGATTTTATTTTCATCATTTACACATTCAAAATAACAAACAAAAAAATGGCGTCTGCAAAAGTTTGGGCTCCCTGCAGAGTTCATAGCATGCACTGCCCCCCTTTGGAAAGTTGAGACCTAACCCTAACTAAGAAATGGCAGTCCTCAGGAACAGTGGAAGTTGAAGCAAGATCTGGAAGACCAAAAAAAAATAGAGCGAACAGCTTGCAGGATTGTGAGAAAAGCAAGTTAAAACCCACGTTTGACTGCACGATCCATCCAGAAAGACCTGGCAGACACTGGAGTTGTGGTACACCATTCCACTATAAAGAGATACGTGTACAGATATGGTTTTCATGGAAGAGTCATCGGAAGAAAACCTCTTCTACGTCCTCACCACAAATATCAGCATTTGAAGTTTACAAATGAATATATAGACAAGCCTGATGCATTATGGGAACAAGTTCTGTGGAGCGATGAGGTTAAAAAAAAACCTTTTGACAGGATTGAGCAGAGGTACATTTGGAGAAGAAAGGGCACAGAATTTAATGAAAAGAACCCCTGTCCAACTGTTAAGCATGGGGGTGGATCAATCATGCTTTGGGGTTATATTGCAGCTAGTGGCACAGGGAACATTTCACGAGTAGAAGGAAAAATGGATTAAATAAAATTTCAGCAAATTTTGGATGCTAACTTAATGCCATCTGTGAAATAGCTGAAGTTAAAGAGAGGATGGCGTCTACAAATGGATAATGATCCTAAACACACCTCAAATACCAAGGTGGATTACATCAAGAGGCATAGACTGAAGGTTTTTCCATGGCCTTCACAATCTCCTGACTTTAACATAACTGAAAAACTATGGATAGACCTTTAAAGAGCAGTGCGTGACAGACAGCCCAGAAATCTCAAAGAACTGGAAGACTTTTTTAAGGACAAATGGGCAAAGATACCTCAAACATGAATTGAAAGACTCTTGGCTGGCTACAAGAACAGTTTCCAAGCTGTGATACTTGCCAAAGGGGGCAGTACAAGGTATTAACTCTGCAGGGTGCCCAAACTTTTGCAGACGCCATTTTTTTGTTTTCTGTTATTTTGAAAGTGTAAATGATGGAAATAAAATCTAACTTGTTGTGACAAATTATACAAATGTCTAATCTGTCATTTGATGTATTTTGGAGATTTTTACATCTTTTCTTGGCTTCTTTATGCACATTAATATACATTTTTACCTGGGGTGCCCAAACTTTCAAACCCCACTGTACGTCATGTAAACCTATTAATTTCATCCACAATGCAACTGGTCATGATTTACTTCACTGTACTTGCCAAAGAGACTGGAAGAGCAGTTTACATCTCCGTTTCAGCTGATGTTAGTAACATTATGAAGATCCATGGCCTCATTTTAATCTGAATCAGAAGAGATGCCCCATTCAGCTCATGGAAGCTATCTGAATTGTCAGATGAGAGACGTATTGACTTGCTAGCTACTCTCACTTCCCAAGAAGTATTGCAGTAATTGCAGTGTCCCAGTTCAGGAGCTGGCTCCTTTGAAAGATGCTGATAACACAGAGAAGGTCGGGCCAAACCCTCATCTCCTCCCCAAGTGCAAGTCTAGCATGAACAAAAAACAAAAGTAGCTGTGTTGTCTAGTTTCCATTATTTACATCTTGCAGAGGCTTTTTCATTGGTCTTATTTACTGCTGACTGATGACCAATAACTTACAAAACTGATGAGGATTGCTTGTGCTCAAACTGACTGGTGCAGATGGGATTGTTGGCTACTAAGGGCCGGGGGTGTAAAGAAATTTAAACTGGTTGTGTGTGCCTACATGAGCCGTTGTTTGTTTATGACGTATTCAGTCTACAAATGCAGACATTGAAGGATCAAGTTCTTGCATTGGGACAGCTAACATGTCAATGAAAACTTTCTTCTAATTTACTCACTTAATCATTTACTCACTTACTCATACCTTCATTATGGTCATTGGACAGTTCTTCAGTTAAAGATCTTGCCATTCCTGTGTTTTCATCAGCAGAATAGTCTTGGGCTTTTGCTGCAAATAAAATGTATCTTTATTTGAAGTCTCAAGTTTACAGTATTTTACTTTTCAACCATGAGAAATATAGCTGCATGAAATATTGTTTCTAGCAGAAATAGGCTATAAAAACTAATGAAAACTGTACATTTTTAATCTTCTTTTATTTATTTGAAACAAGATAGCGTGCCAGATGGAAATGTCACATGTCATATGATTACCTAAAATGGTTGTGTCAGTCTCTCCATCATCGGTGAGCTCTGCCTCTGAGCCGATGTCACCAAAGATAAAACGGATCTTCTCCTCTGCATGCTGCTCACTGGAGGAGCCGTGGACTGAGTTGTGGAGGATGTCGGAGGCAAAGCGGGCCCTCAGAGAGTTTGGGGATGTCACCTTAGCTTCATCAGGGTCTGCGGGGCCCATAGTGGCCCTCCACTCCTCCACTGCATTTTCCTTGGTCAGGACGAGCATCATACATGGCCCCCTGAAGAAACAATGACAGGATGTTCATATAACAGAATTTTGTGTAATATCAATTTCATTTTAAGACATTCCTAGTGAAGCCTGACTATTCATTCAGAGGACTGTGCTGCTGCAAATATATTGTGTTGAATCATGAAATACTCATGATACATGCTTGACTAGTATGACCAGTGATTGCTGACACATACTGTATGATTGATGAACCTTACCCATTCACTGTCAGTGTATTCAACACCTTTCAAACTTAGACTGAAAGAGTGATGCACCGGCCCACCTTCTTATTTTGTGTGTTTGTTAATTAATTTAATTAATTAATTTTGGTCCATAGCATCTATGTTCAACTGTCTACTACAGTGTGGTCATTGATGCTTTAGATATAAATGTAGCAACACATTAACACACATGACAAAAGACAAGTTTTACACTGAAATTCTATTACAGATAATGCAATTAAATTGTCAACAGCAACAACAGGACATCTTCTATTAAGGGTAGCAAAAAAACACTGCTCTTCAGCCTGGGGTTAAGTTAATCCTTAAATACAGTACATTGTAGGATGTAAAGTGGTAGCTTAGTTATCTTAGTTAAGAACACAAATTTCACAAATGTAACTACAGTAAAGTAAATTTTTCAAGACAAAGTTCCCAGCTTCACACATCTCTCTGGCCATTGTATCCGAGCAGTTGTGTAACAACCAAGTGAAGGGACTAATCGGAGCGGAAGATAACTCTAAAACCTTGATGTGCGGTGGAACAAAGAATGAAATTGAGATGGACTTCCTAGCCACTTGCTTGAGGCTGCCTTGATTTTAAACAGCTAAGATTACTGTACAAAGTGCTGTTAGAACTTCCAGCAGCAACAGGAATTAGGGCAGGTCTGCTGCCGTCACTTTGCTCTTCTCCTTTGGCTGTGTTCAGGACAGGTATTGACTTACCGACACATGAATTCCACCAGTTGGTTGAAGAAAGGCTTCTCTCTGTGCTCTTTGTAAAACTCCTCAGCCATCTCCCTCGATAGCACCATCTCCTTTAGCTGCGTTACAGAGAAACCACTGTCTCTGATCTTATCCAAAATTTTCTCTGTTAAGAGTGAATAGAAACTACATTATGAAGATTATATGATTATTTGTGCACATCTATACAAACACAAGTGCATTTTTACATTGTTTAAAATGACCAGACAGGACCTCTGTATTCCTCCATGGCATCAGGTTTGATCACTGCCAGTGTTTGCTGTTTAGGGAAGAAGAAGTTGATCTCTCGCTCTGCCTCTTCATGGTTTTCACTGCCATGCAGTTGGTTGATAGGCTCGTTCTCCACAGCAAACTGGGCCCTTAGACTGAGTGATGAGGGATACATAAGTCATCTTTACAGGTATGATTAGACTGTTATGTACCATCTATATCTAATAGCTAATATTTAATGGTTTTCTAGGAATTATTTTTGGACAAAGTAGTGTAATGTATTGTACTTTTTTCTCACTTTGGCTCATCCTGCATTGTCTGCTTCTACTGCTAGTGATTTTCTATAACTTTGAGACTGCCTTTAAGAATTCCCTTAAACTGGAGTGAACATTGTGCATCATAGGCTGAATGACACTACAAGTAGTGCAGTCACACGACAAAGATACATTTTAGAGACAAAGTTCTGTCGGAAACTGTCGGACAATAAACTTTCATCTAGTTGATTTCTCTCTGTGTGATTGTAGGATGGGAAGCATTCTCTCTCTTTAATCACACATTTTTAATAACAGTGAAACTCAAACTTTGCTATTTATTCCACAGTGACCTCTTTTTAACTGTGTAAAAAAATTGAGCCACACATCACTTACCATTCAGGACTCTTCTCTCTGGCTTTATTAACGTCAGAAGGACCAATGATGTTCTTCCAATGAAGGACAGCCCCCGTTCTCGCCAGAGCCAAAGCTAGCACTGGCCCACTGGAAATATAAATGTAAACTTGCAGTAACATTCTTCTCTTTAGATTTTTGTAGAGCATGTAATAGTTACCTGGTCATGCTTCGGAGCAATGCAGGGAAGTAGTCCTCCTCAACATGTTGGAAGTAAAACTGTCTGACTTGCTCCTCTGTCAACATCACTTCTCTTTGGAGAGCCACGATGAAGCCTGACTTGTGGATTTGAGCCAAGATCTCCTCTGCAGAACAATAGATATACAATATACACTCATTTGCCAGTTTGTTAGGTACAGCTAGCTAATGTGGTCTACTACAACATGTCTGCAAGAATTGCTACCTTCATGAAAGTTATAATGTTCAAAAACTGTTTTAGCAGTGTTTATGTATTGCATTGTATTAGACTGCATTAGTTTTAGCTAGTTGTACCTAATAAACTGGCATCTTTTATAGTTTTAATATAGATATATTGACATATTGTACTTTGAAAGTGTGACACATTGGTTTGCAGTGATCAATTACAAAAAAATCTAAACTGCATTTGTTATTTTACACCTTTGTTGTGGGAATCTAGAAGCAGTCCCACCATGTCAACATGAACCACCTTTGCATGTGTACTTGTGCTTGTGTAATTGGCACAAGCCCCACCTCTGTTTTCTCTGGCAACGTCAGGCCGGATAAGAGCCAGTGTCCTCTCCACATGCGCTTCCTCCCCATCCTGCTCTGTTATTGAGGCTGTCCTAAAGTTGGGGAAGAAGAAGGCAAGCTCCCTGCTGGCCTGGTCGCTGTTCTCACTACCGTGCACTGCGTTGAACAGTGTCTGTGTGCCGTATTGTGCCCGCAAGCTGCAGGAAACCAAGGGGGGGAGAAAGGAGAGGAAAGCAGATGGTTACTCAGCTGGTGCTCAACCAGAGAGAGGCATAATGTTTGGGTGTGTCTGACGGAACAGGCGAGAAAGTGCTGTCCATTTGCTTTCCCAGACTTAAGCCTGAGATTGTTTCACACTGTTGAAATAAATGGTGCGTCAACAAATGTCTATGCTATTAACATGTGTTCTTATATATAAAGACACAAGAATGATCTTTTCATCATACTGTATCTTACAGTTTAAATTCCATTGTTGTTTTCTCAACTCTTTTTCTGAATGTAGCATATGTGTAATTTCAGTAACTAACCTTTCTGGTTTATTTCTCCTGGCTTCCTCTATGTCTGCTGGGCCAATGAACTCACGCCATGCTGGCACCACATTAGTTGAGCCCTCAACCTGAGAGATTACCAGAACACGGGATGGACCACTGGACATAAACTGCACCAAGTCCTCAAAGCAAGCCTACAAACCCCCATCACACACACAAAGAAACAAGAGCATACACATATGTACAGTGAACACATTAAACTAGAAACAAATCTTTTTAAGTGTTAAATCAGAGCTTAGATTTACAAGGTGACAAAGAGAAGAATAAATTAGTACGGATTTATTTTTAAAAGGTTCATACCATCCTACTGTATTATTTCATCAACATTATTGCTTCACCTAGCCACCTTTCCTCACATGTTTTGTATTTCTGAATCTCTAATCTTTTAGACTTATCACAAACAGCAGGAATAAGCAAAAAAAGTTGCTTACACAGCAGATCTATTTTGAGCTCTGTGCAAAAATGCAGATGGAAGTGTGATGTATTGCAAACTAATTGAAATGATTTTTGGTCTCCCATTAGAATGTTGACTCAGAATTTAAATTGCCCCGAACTAACCACAAAAACATACACTAAACTGATCAGCAGTTTGACTAGTATGCCAATTAGTGTTTCTGTATCTGTCAAATGCTTTATCTTACATCTTGTTAGTTATTTTCACCATACCTCTTTTGCTTTGTGCTGGTAAAAATCCTGAGCCTCAACCTCAGTTAGCGTGCGTTCCTCGTGGGCCAGGATATCAAACCCAGCGTCTTGGATCTAGCCAGGGGAGTAATGTCAGGAGAATGAACTAATGTCAGCAGGAAGGTTTGAGACAATCTTGTCAGTGTAAGTCTCTGTGTACCTTCATAATGATCTCATTTGCCTTGCCGTGAGCAACAGCATCTGGTTTGATGATGCCAACTGTGTAGGATTTACCGGCAGGAACTACAAGAGAAAAGAACCGCTTGAGTGATGAACGGTAATGCAGGTTAAATGGTAAACGGAATCATGATGATGCTGGTAAATGACTATGGTAATCACAGTAACAACATTTTTTTACACATTACCAATTATGCTTTCTTCATTTTCTGACTCCTGTGGTGTCTCTTCCTCGTCTTTCTTCTCACCATCCACCAGACCATCATCTTCAACCTGACGGACACAACAAAACCAAATAAAAACACTGAATCCCTCAAACATGGGTGTGTACAAACATTTGCATACCTACTTTCTTGAATGAATAAAATACAGCTGCAACTGCTGATATTACTAACTAGTACTAATATTGATTAATATCCCAGTAATTTTCTGTAATTGTAGGGTTTAAAAATGTCCATCCCGGAAACCCATGGTGATTTCTTTTTACGTTTTGTTCCACCAACAGTCCAAAGAAAGTTCCTTTTCTTTCAAGACAAGAAAAGCAGTAAATGGTCACATTTGAGAATCTGCAACCAGACCATGTTTAACATTTTTGCTTGAAAATTGGGTCCATTTATCAGTAAACAGATGGACTCCACTGCAATCTAGTACTGTGGTTGTCTATACAGAACATCTTGCCATGCATGGACAACTATTTGCTACTCTACCAACGGGGGTGTATCAGAGTGGGTGTTTTTGACTTGAGTTTGTTGTCTTTTGGTTCCGTTTTTGTATAAATTTGTTCTACAACATAATAAAATGCAAAAAACAATTATCCCTGGCCTGAGTAGTTAGCCGATTAACTTATGGATAACATAATTAACTAATGGGCCTTTTATACAGCAATACATTTTTACATGTTACAGTAGCAAAAGTACAGGTGTAAATAATACAATCAATGACGGCTGAATTTCATTTAGCTCCTTCAGGAGCCTAATCCTGCCAAAATTGTCATGACTTACATTGCTGGTGTTATTAGTAACACCTGCATTCCCTACTACGACAAATCAAACGGCTGTGAGATAGAACTATTGTTCAGCTCTAAAATGAGCATATGTATGAAGGGATAACTGTCCTGTGTGCCGAGTATCTTACTGCTCACCACTTTGCGTTCACCACCTTGCTCCAGAACCGATTTCTCCTTGGCCAGTTCCTCCACAATCATCCTCTGAAGAAGAGGTGCGTTGGCCCCTCGCAGCACAGCCACCAGCTCCCCACCCTGTTCATTCAACACATAGACCTTTTTGTATTTTCAACCATTCTTTATATCATATTTAACTTAACAAGCAGCGACATACAGATATGCTTTGACTACAGCAGGCCCAGCTAAAAAGTCTGCAACAACAACAAAATAGGTTCAAGGATGAGAATTCTGATAAAACAGGATTAATAACCCAAATGAAATAACGGGCAGTAAATTGCATCACCAATAGAGAGATTGTAGCTCTATTTATGGCCATATTTCCTCCCCTACATCACACCTCTGAGCATGATAGAGTCAGGATAAAATGAAAAATAAAATATAGAAATAACCACAGAGTGAAATTATTAAGACAGAAATTGTATACAAAGGTCAAAAAGGCAAAACACACATAGCTGATTGCTGATGTAAAATGAATCATTAACACACGCACACACATTTACTGTACAAGCATGCACACACACTCACCCCATAAAAGAGAAAGGTGGGCTCACATTTCCCTCGATACTTCTCCAAAGCATCAATGTTGTCTGCCTCGGCCTGCACCACACACACACACACACACACACACACACACACACACACACACACACACACACACACACACACACACACAAATACAAGTTTAAGGTTGCTACCTCACAAATTTTGGTTTGAATTTAAATTCTTAACATTTGAAGTTTACTTGGGGCTTACTGTGGCAAAATGTAATAGGTCATCACCCAGTTCGTTCTTTATTTTTCGTAGGAGACTAACCACAGCTCGACAGGGACCACACCACTGTTGGTACACATCTACAACTATAGACAGTGTGTGTATGTGTGAGTGTGAGGAAGAGTGGTACAAGCATTTAATGTGCAGTTATCCCAATGAACACAGTGGGGCAGCAGCATACAATAAATTAAACTCAGGTCATTCACACATACTGTTTATTTAAAGTTACACCTATAACGTTACAACAGTAGCTAATTGAACAGATGCTTAGTGTTGTGGCGGTTTGTATTCACTTTTAACTTTTTTTTTTTGTTATTTGACATATCAGCAATTCTTTTACTTTTAAAATTCTTACCTGTTAAGCCTTTGGTTGCAAGCATCTCCTCCCACTGCTCTTGGTTTGTGACAGAAGCCTGGGCAAAAAAAACAACGAATTAATATCAGGGCTTCATAAAGACTTATGTTAACATAACAAACGACATTGTTGTCCAACCTGCAGACTCGCTTCTTTCTTCTTGCCTGCCATTTGCTTGGTCAAATTAAATGGTTATATCTTAAAGAGCAAAGCGATATTTTAAAGATAGGTTTAATTAATATGAAGTATGCCGAGTTTCTGATCACGTAATTAAACTTCTCAGATGCAGCTCGCGCTTGTTTGGACCCTTGGTTGCTAAGCAACGGCGCTTTCCGGCTCCGGAGCCATCTCACCGGGGATCTGTCATCTGACAGTAACCTACGTAAGATTGTCTTGTCGGCGTCGCTATTAATTAGCACCAAACCAGGTCGTATTTCCTTAATGCCACGCAGCTGAGCTGATGTTGACTGCCGTGTGCCATTAAACTAATCAGATGGGAGCTACAATGATTCTTCTCTATTTCAACCGCCCCCATGGGTCGCTGTTACAAAACTATCCCTGGAACGTTACAGGAAACAAAACCTCTTTGTTACATTTATCCCTGTTCGGCTCGAGTTTTTTAAAATTCTTGCATAAATTATGTGTTTGTTCTTTGGGGCAAGATTATGCGTCAACGCTTTATAAAAATTGTACAAATCATATACTATGTGCATATGTTTTTAACTAATGCATATATCAAGATGATTTAATGCAGGACTATCATGGATTCCTGTTGCTCCTCATCAACAAATGATCAAGTCTCTATAACTTTTGTAATTAGTTCACACTTAAAGGCCGTATTGCAGATTAACCACCACTGTTGGGTACAACTGTTGGGTACAAAAAGCATTCAAGATATGTAAAGATATGTGTGTGTGTGTGTGTGTGTGTGTGTGTGTGTGTGTGTGTGTGGTGTGTGTGTGTGTGTGTGTGTGTGTGTGGTGCAGGCCGAGGCAGACAACATTGATGCTTTGGAGAAGTATCGAGGGAAATGTGAGCCCACCTTTCTCTTTTATGGGGTGAGTGTGTGTGCATGCTTGTACAGTTAAATGTTTATTACCAACATGCAAATTGTACAAATTTGTTGGAAAATTAAACCTGCAACAGGGGCTTTAAGACCACACTTGAGTTAATTTACAGTTATTTCATGCAGCCAAATTAGCTGGAATATACTTAAGTACAAGTTTATTTCACACTGAATTTAAAAATTTGATAGGCAAATTGAGTATTTTAGTGAGTATAGTGTGTATTGAATTCCCCTGAAAACTTACCTTCAAGTGAAAGTTACCATAGAGTTACATTATTGTAAGTTTAGGATCCAGCATTTTAGAGCTTGTTATCTCACCCTTGCTTCATCAACTTTGACTATTCTCTTTTCTCCTGCATGCCCCTAAACTTTATGGAAGTGCAATACTAAATCACTTGAATACCCCTTTAAGCACATATTTATTTAATAATGCTTACAGTATCAAGAGAAATAAAACACAATGAGCAATCACAATCACAATGAGCTTTTGAAACAGTTTTGTTTGTCTTGCCTTCTTCCTTAGTCATACCTTTTTGTAGTTGTACTGGTATTTCATTCATACTCCTGATATACAGCAAAATAAAGTGTTATGCAACTTTTTTTTACAGTCTTTGCGCAGCCCTAATCGCTGCCCAGTCTTGATCAAGGCCACATCAAATTACCATTACAATTTTGAACATGTTGAGCTACTAAAGAAAGCACTATGTGTGATGTCTGCTAGTTTGTGTTGTTACAAGTGCTATAGTAGTGTATTGAAGTTATTTAGGCAATTTCATCCAAAAAACACACTATAGGAGCAACCTCCGTCTTCTCTTGGGTGTTGAAACTCTCATACTCCCTCACTCAGTGCTATCCTGACACCTCAAATAGGTTTCCCTCCAACTGAAACATTTAATTTAATAGTGAAATAGGTCCTTTAAAGAGATCAGGCCACTTCTGCATGCTTTTCCTGCATGAATTTGAATGAGCTGCTTGCACTTAAGTGGTTCAGCTCCACCAGAAAAAAATCAGCCGAACAATTAGAGTAATTTTGTAAAAGGACAAATCAGAGTGCGTTGCAACAGTGAGCGAGAAAGAGAATCATTAAATGAGACACTCGAATAGCAGCGTCCTTTATGCTCTTGGCAACAGCCCTGCAGTTGGTTTTGCTCTCGCTGTGCTGTATACCGTATGACATGCTTCTATTAGTAACCCTGTGTCTCGCTTGGAGCTCATTATGCAACCAGATGGGATCTACAATCAACTCCCCTCCATCATGGCGGCTGTGACAAGGTCCTTGCCCTCAGAAATAAGATTCATAGTGCGTAATATGCAGGCGGCTATGTTTTTGTTCTACCGTTCATCAGATAGATGCAAGGAAGTGATTGCTTTTATCAAGTCAATGAGAAACATTGTTTGATCCTTTTGTCCCAGGTGCCCAATTTAAATATTGGCCTTTGTTTCATCAAATGTCATCAGTAAACATTGCTGCTGCGTGATTGCAGTTTACTGTGTTGTTACAGGGTATTTAGGCAAGATGTTACCATATCATTCAAAGCTGTGAAGCTGAATTAATTACAGTAAGTCAGTATGGCACATGTTCAGACAAGGGAGAGACTGTGCACTCTTCAAATGAATACTCTGTGCTGTCTATATCTTGATAAGTGGTGAGTAATCATGGCCACAGAGTTTGCCTTCATGTTACAAATATTCCTCAAAATCTGGATGCATCAAAACAAAGAAGCAAATTGTTTTTGCTCTTATTTTTACTATTGCCTGACTCATGCAGTTACTGACAAACTTCTGTGTACTTCTGTGTCCATTTCAAATGTGCCTCAAGGCAATGGTCTTTTAAAAAAAAAAAAAGCATATATTTGCATAAAAAACATTGTGTTTCATAAACCTCAAACAAAATACTTTAAAAGAAATATGTGTAAATCCAACTGTTCTTCACCACTGACCCTCGACTGAATTCAGAAAAACGGATTCTGCAGGATGTCAGAGTTTTGCCACGGGCCATTTGTTTGACAGACTTTGAAGGTCTTTGCTTGAAGCTGGTTAACATACTAATGTAAAAAGGTTTCCATGGTTTAATGCAGGTCCTTCCCCATTCTCTCAGTTAACCCCTCAGTCCCTGTGGTTTTGGAGAAACCACTTATCATTTTCTCTAGTGGATTGCTGTTAATCTCTCCTTGTTGATGAAAGACAGGATTTGAGGCTACGACAGTTCTAAAGATTAATCTCCATTAACATTTTAAGCACAAAAATCAAATTTAAGCCTCATTAGAGGAAGAACTTCATTTGTTGTGTTTATTTTTGGGGAAAAGGCTTCATCCTAGGATTCTCAGCACAGGCTCAAAGGGCTTTGGTCTAATTGTTCAGAAACAAATGAAATCCCAGTTGGTCTGTAGCTTCATGCTTTTAAGGAATTGTTGAAAACAAAATAATTAATTTTTTTTTCTAGGCATTGTATTCTTTCTTCTCTACTGTGAGATACAATATTTTACAAACATTAGACTAAAGGGACTGCTGTAGGGCAGCAATAAACAGTTAGTTTCATTATCAATGAACCTGCCGATTGTTTGACTGATTAATTACCCAATTGTTTAAATTCTAGATTGCTGCAATGTAAAGCAAAATGCAAACATGTATCTTCAAAAAGCAGACGTCTTAATGTATAATAGCTAATTAAAGTGATGGCCAAAGTACACATTCCTAAATGACACAAGGTGTTTTAATGCAGCTCAGGAGAGTGTCAAACTTGTGATGCCAAAAAAGTACATTTAATACCAGTGAAATTAAATAAGAGAAGATGTCAGAAATATTTCATTGACACGTTTGCGAAGACATTAGCAAGACAACCAACAGCAGAGGCTGGTGTTTTTTCTTTTCTTCCAAGAGGGCACTGTTGCCTCAACATTAAAACAAGCCACGCACGCACGCACGCACGCACACGCACACACGCACACACACCACACACACACACAACACCACACACACACACACACACACACACACACACACACACACACACACACACACACACACACACACACACACACACACACACACACACATTGTGTTTTAGTAGCAGGAAAGCCCTGTGCTTTCAATATGCTGGATGCATGCATATCAGCTTTTCCATGCCTAAAACTTATCCTGTAAGCAATACAGCAATTGAATACAGAATAGCATAATTCTTTTGTTGGCCTATTTGTAAAAAAAAGTCATGGTGTATAATGTCAAGTACTGTCAAACTGAAAGAATTAGAAACACTATTTCACCAGGCTGTGTTTAGGAGTGACAGCAATGCTTTCCAGTGATATGGTGCTGAATGTAATGAGACATAGACATTTAGTTAGTATTTCTTTCAGGCAACTTCCCATTTTTCTTTTACATCATGACAATCAGGACTGTGTGAAGCTCTGTGCCTTCATACACAAGTCCAACTGAGAGGTTTGTTTTCTTTTTGCTGCACAAATGGAAAATTATGCAGAGTGAAGGGGAAATAGTTTGCGCCAAAGGGGGTTGAGGGGGAGCGTATACTGGCAGTTGGTCAGTCCCACGTACAGACAGACAGCAGTAGTGATTGACTGTCAGTATGTAGAAACAGGAGGGAGCTTTCTTCTCTTTTCCCTGACAGGCGGCTATCCCAGTGACAGAGGAAGCCAGAATGGAGGAAGTCATCTGCATCTAAATAAAGACTGCCAGTGGCTTTGTCAGAGTCCATTAGGCAAATTGCCATGTTTGATAAATGCATCTACCCCTCTTTTTTACATCCATTCGTACAAATCAGCCTGAAGCAAAAAAAATAGCTTTTTTATGGTTTCCTAGAAAGAGAGAAAACACACTGAGACAAGAGTCAGGATTCAACTGAAATATTATTTTGATGCAAATGATGAATGATCTGTGCATGTTATAATGGGTTTCCTCATGTTAGGTGTGCAGTGAAACAATATCACCCTGGGATGTGTGCAACCTATTTTGATTAAAATGTGGAAATACATGATTACTTTTGCATAGATGCCACTACTATTGTTTTCATATATTTTAATATTTATCTTTTGTTTGTTGGCACAAGCAACAAAGTTGCAGCTGATTGCCCCACTCCATAGTTTGAGTGCAGCTACTTTTTGGCTACTTCTCTTTGCAATTAAAGTGCTAGATTGTTGCAGTGACTCTGTGGCAGCATTTGAGGCAGGTCTCTGTTATCTGTCCCAGCATAAACAACTCCAGGTTAATAGCTGCGGTCACTCAGCCTACTTATTCAGCTGTGCTGCTTCCAGAGAGCCTCATTTCCCTGATCTGCAGCCCACTTGCTCTCCTTCTTCAACATACAGTGTTGGTTCGGTAGTACAGCAGATATCCTTTACATCCATTGGAGTTTTGGGTTAGGTCATTTTTTACTTTACAATCACAATCTCTAATATTGTGAAATTAATAATAATGAGCTTGACAAAGTGCTTTACAGTGAAACAAAGAAACGTTATTGACAGAAGTAGAGCTTAAAGTGAACGGAAAATTAATTGGCAGCTATATTCAATATTAGTTAATAGCTTAATGCTAAACGTTTAATGCTTCTATTCTTGCTTTTCCTCGTTATAGTAAACTGAATAATTTGGGTTTTTTGACTGCTGGTTGGAAAAAACAAGACTTAATGATAAATACATTCTATATCACTTGTGGTTCAGTATAACGACAGTATCTAAGAGAGGAGCATTGAGGTGTTTCGAAGGTGTCATGCTGACTTGTGAATCCATGTGATAACACCTGAGAACGTAGTTTTGCTCATCTCAACTCCAAAGCGGTCATCATCAACACTCCCTACAAAGACATTAAAGCACTATCAGGACCTCCAGGAGATGGGCCGGCCTGCTATCTTGGGATGTGCCTTCAATACTGATAATTCAAAGTGATACCTTGTCCTAGTAGGAGAACAAAATGCCCTGGGGCAGCAGTGGTGGAAGGGGAGAAGAAAAAAGAAGTCAAATCAGACCTATTAAGTGGATTACGAGTTATCTGCAGCACAGCATGTAATTGGTTTTGTCTTATCATTGTAACCTCACATACAGTAGGTGCTAATTGAAAAGCCAGTTTATTAATGGGTGGGTCCAGAGGGTTGAGTTGTGGTTTAATGGCCCTGACACACTAACCCAACGGCTGTTGGCAGAAAAGACTTACTGCCTCCTTGAGTTTGCCAAAAAAAGTGCCTCGGAACACACTGAGGCGATGCCGTCTGCTGACGGCCAACGGCAGCTGATTGGACGAAGGCATCAGGTGGTCTGGTTTTTTGCAGCTTGTTCAAAATACAATCTCATATTTTACTAAAATAGTTTCTGATAACATTTTAAGTGAGAAATAAGCCATGCAGTTGCTGAATTTGTCTTCATACAGATCAACAAGGTCAGTTTAAAGATTTTCGTCTGATTTTGTGAGACTCTAGTCACGCTCATCCTGCTCGTCATTTCCGGGTTAGCACTCCGCCAATCAGATTGGTCATTTGAGTCCGGCTGCCATCCGACCGAGCATGTCAGGTCGGCCAAAATGAAGGCCGCCGGCCCTTCCAGTGGAACACACCAAACAAACTCGAGTCACCAACCTCGCCAGAGTGTTCAGCGGCCAATTATTGGGTTAGTGTGTCAGGGCCTTAAAGGTCTTATTTCCAATAGCCTCCCAAATGATTATACATAGATAACAGACTGCTCCGACTGAAGCTTGCAGCTCTCTCAGATGTTATTCCCAGTTTTTTTTGCAGATTTCATCCTTACTTTGCCTGCAAGTCTAATGAGAATAGAACTTAATGTAGTGATTATAATATGTTTCATCTTGAAGTCAAACTTTTATTTGTAGTGTCATAATCTTCAGCATATATTATTTTACTGCTCTGCAGGGCTCTTACAATAGCAATATACATTGTACTTGACAAAAACAAACTGTCTGTAGTCAGTTGAGGCAAAAAACAAGCAAATCCATAGTTTTCCAATCTATTTTGTGGGACTTTTTGTGAAAGTGAGAGACAAGCATTGTCTCACAAATGCATTCAGTTGTTCTGTCTGTTGTTTGAAAGGTGTCTTGATGCTGCGGGAGTGTTTGGAAACTACGGACTCCAGACACTGTGTGGCAACTGCCAGACCTCTTTGGCCATGACCAGAAAGAGCAAAATATATTAAGAAATGCCTGTCTAAAACTCAAAGCACATAAACCTAAAATCTCAGACAAAGCTGCAACAATTGAAAGATGTGAAACAAAACTATGTGGTGGCTGCAAGAGGTTTTGCGTGTCACAATGTCAAACCACAGAAAAAGCTCCCTGATTCTTTTGATGATGCCTGACGGTATTTAAAGTTGGAGACACGCAAAGAGAATCTGGGGGATTTCTCAGAGGTTGTGTAACCTCGTGGTAAAGCTTCTCAAATGAGCTGTGTGTCCTCAGAGTGCTGCAGATGGCACAAAATGAGCTGCGATCTTTGGCACTCAAATGCGAAAAAAGCGCTTATGTGCTCAACCATCTTTCATTTTTCACATACCTCATCTGCACATGTCTGAAACAGTGAGGGAGCAGTGTACAGCAGCAGGAGAAATCTCTATCTTGCCATGACATCCACTGCTGACAAAATCTTCCAAAACCAGAATTGTTTGGAAGGCAGTTTTCCCTTTATGCAAGTGGGCTATTCAAGCATAAACTTTTTAGGGATGCTGTAGTACTGCTGCTGCTTTTTCCATAGAGGCTTGTGCATCTCCTGCTGATGGATGCGGATAGCTAGCATGCATTATTCAAAAATTGAGTGCAGTAAAGATGATGGGCCTGACACACTGGAGGATGGACTGCCACCACAAGCCCTCATAGTTAGCTGTTTGTCCGAACACTGCTCAGATTCAGCATTTCCTAATCAGCAAAGGGAAGGCTTTCACTTAAAGGCGTTATTGGTCTAATTAAACCCCCAATCACCACAACCACTCACACCAGAAACCATGTATTCCATGAAAAGGTATAACACATGCAGCAACACCATTTTTTGTTATGCTATTTCTTGCTGTAGATGCTGGAATAGCAATGCAGCTGGCTTTCTGTTTACCTCACAACAGAGAAGATCTACTCACACTCTCAGCAGTAGATGTCAACTACCATTTAGGGTGTAAACAGAAAGCGAAGGTTTATTGAATTAGCCTTGTCTTTAAAGTGAATTGGAGATGATTGTCATATTCACTTTCATTCAGCTGTGTATGCTTTTTATCACCAAATAGTGTTAGGAGCACACAGAGCATCTGTAGGCTGAGCTAATCTTCTTTTGCTTCAGCGCTAAGAGGCAGCCTCCACTCCACAGTATTACACACAATGCCAGATCATTTAAATGGTGACATTCCTAAATGGAGGAATTGGTTTGGTGTATAGAATATGGCTGAATGCATTTAAGATCCCTCCTTGATCCCTTTAAAGAAACTGGCAACAAACAGCAGTTAATAAAGGCTGTCTCTAACTGCAGATTGTATCTAAATGGCTTCATAAATCAGATACTCCTCTGAATACAGTTATGCTTTAGGTAAACAGGCTGTCTGACACACCCAATGCATTGAGTGCTGAGCAGCATGTCTCTGTGTCTCTTCTTTCATTACCTGTTGGTAGAGAGATAAAACAACGCAACAAAATAGGAAGTCATAGTGAATGACCATAACCAGTAAGCACTGATTGACAATTTGCAAGATGTCTAGATATTAAAGTTTAAATCTAGATATCTCGGTTTTATCATTGTAACAGCGTTTAATTGATGACATTTCAAGGCACCTAAAAATAATATATAATTACATTATCAAGAGCTCTAACAAAGAACAAAGACCAACATTTATATTCAGTTATGTTTTTAAGAAATTTAAAATATGATTTACTCTCATATGAGCTTTGTTTTAGTCTCCAACTCCTGTCTCTGTCTGTCTCTGTCTCTTTAGCTACTAAATGCTCTTCCATCTGCACCAGCTAGTTGCTAACTGTGTCTGTGTGCTGTTTGGTGGTGAGTGGGTATCAGAGCTTTTTCACTGATAAGGCTGCCTGCTGTGGCAAAATAGTGACCCTTTTCACATCCAGTATTTCTATCCATGTTAATATAACCTATTGATTAGAGCAGCGTTAAGCCTATATGGCACATGCGTTTCTGTAATTGTGTCCACGAGTATTAAAGTGTTTTCCAACACACCGTCACTACTAAACACTACATAAAACTTTGAGATGTACAGTAAAAAGAAGTGAAATATCTCCTATGGATGTTTTATTTGGGCTTTTATCAGCCTGTACACTATGTGATAGACAGATAAGGGTATCTCAGGTTGGACTAAAGCTGCAGAGCTCATTCTAACTAAAAAACTGTTAAGTAACACAATGGGCTCACAGTAGGCCAAGGGCAATGTGCTGTCAGCCAGGACATGGAGGATAATGGTAAAGCGGAGATTTGATGCTGGTTTAGTGAGGTACGCATTTAGCTGTGCATCAAATACTGAGATGAGGAACTCAAAGGTTGTGTAGCTTTAAATATCAATTCAGTACATTGTTATTTCTGAATGTACTGAAACATTCATTCCCTTTTATTTAAAATGTATCTAAACTCATCATCTGTCTCCAAGAAATGATATGTGTATAATACTCCTAATTTGTTTTGCAGTTTATGTTGGTAGGGAATTGTAATTACTGCCTCTTTTATGTTTTCCAGTAACATTTATTTCTGGTGTAGGAAACATGCAGCTCTGATTAGGTTTAGACAGACTGTTGTTGTTGTTAAGCCTTTATTCATTAACAGTTTTGGCCACTTGGGGGAAGAAGAAACAAGTCATGTTTGCGGCCACCTGGTGAATCTCTGTTAGCTCAGTTTTTTCCCTGACGGAAATATTTCTTTAGCTCCTAAATGCTCCACTATGTATGTTCGCCAGCTTTTTCACTGAACAGCTGCCTGCTGTGGCTGAAAACAATGCTATGAGAGCGGTGAGAGTGCAAATTAGTAAATAGACGTAATTTCAAGGAGACAGGGTTGTCACGCTTTGTAAAATTGCCCTTCTCCCCTGAATAATTTCCTCAAGTATAAGAGCAATCTCTACATGTGTTACTTCACATCCCACTTCAACAGAACATATGTTAAATTATGCAAGGTGCTCTCAAAGTGCTGCTACACTGTGAATTTAATATATCTATTTAGTACTTGTGGAGTGATAGCTAAAAGCACTACTTTGAAGATTACTGGATGACTATTTACAGTAGCCTACATTCATAGAAAACTACAATCAAGCCTTTACGAAAGGCATCTCCGGCTGATTGTCTGATTATCTATGAATATGCTGATTAAAAAGCGTGTCCTCCCTGAGCCCTCTCTGCTTCCTGTCTGCCCTCCCACCTTCCCCTCCTCCTCCGCTACCACCATTACCATCACACCTGCCCCTAGTAAAAAGGGAAAATATCTAATGCAGATGTGGAGCGCAAGCTCTCTGGATCAGCTGATCCTGTTTATGTTATGGTTTGGTATTTTGTTATTTATTTCGTCCTTGTGATTGTGTTGTTTTTTTGGTCTTGTATATGTTTTAGTCCTTGGTTGCTCCCTTGTCTTGTCTAGTTGTGGTTTCTGTCTTGTGGTCTCTTGTGAGTGTCTGTATGTTCTGTTTCTGTGTTCCACCTATTTCCCAGCCCTTGTGTCACCTGCCTCTTGTTTTCTCATTAACCTCTGTATTTAGTCTTGTTGTTCCCCTTGTCTGTTGTCAGATCATTGTAGTGTTACTGCGTAATGTTTTGTTAGTCTTCCTAGGTCTTGTTACTAACCTAGCTCTGGGGAGTCATTCCCCGGAGTCCTTATGTTCTTGTTATGAATTGATACTATAAATAAAAAATTGAATTGAATTGAATAGGTCTTGCTAGTGTTCCTGTGTTTTCTGTTTTTACACGGACTTTATTTTTGGTTCCCGGTTTTTCCTGCTTGTTTCCAGGACTCTTTGTGCATTTCTGGATTCATTAAATCATCAAAACTACCTTTAGTTTCTGCCTCTGCATTTTGGGTCCACCATTCTCCAGTCACTCATAACAGTTGAACGTCACACAGCGCAATTAAAACCCCATGAATGCAAATCATCTTCAGTAAACAACTAAATGAAAAAGAGCCTTCCTTTCAAGAGTGCTCAATAGTGGCAGGCTTTTCAAAGCCTCTTGCCCATGTGTGTAGTTTAATGATGAAAGTCAGGGAGGAGACTACATCAGAGGGAGACTGCACCCTGCTTGGCAAGGTTGTTACCATGACATTAGGCAACAATATTAAGCTCATGAGGATGCTGTAACACGCTGTTTCAATGAGTTTAAGGCCCAGTGGAGGATTACAGTGTCGTTCTTATTTAGATATTCTTATTAAACCCGGTCCTGCATCCTCCAGAACTCAAAGTGGAACACATTAGGTAAAACTTAGCTAATTAAGAGAAGTACCTGTAGGGACTCTTTGATTTTGGTGTTTTAAGTCTGTTCATTTCTTAAAGTGTTTGACCTTGCTGCCTCTGTGGGGAAGTATGAGAGCGAGGTAAAAAGCATCTCGCAGGACTCTGGTCACGACTACATAATTCAAAAGTGCCCCACAAGCCCCTAACTTTATTATCACAGTCTTGGAGAAATAACTTCAGATTCTTAAACACTGCTTAATGGGCCTGAGTAAAAAAGCTTATTTTAGTTGGAATGAATTCTGCATCAGTGTATGCTGTGACCTTTTGAAAAACTAATACTCATTTTTATTAGGAGTGGCTTTGTTTTGCATTCTCTATTGCAGCTTTGTTCCTTTTAGCTCCAGGGTGCAGCATGTCTTCATGCTGACTTGCACTCAGTGAACCTCACATGATGCTGACATAGGAACTATACAAAACTTGTTGGCTGTGTTCTCCCCTGGACCAGATTGCTGGTGTCCATGCACTCTACTCCTGGGTCTCATTAATATACCACCATAGTCTGAGCTCACATTTCTCAAGGTGGAAAGTGGAGGTGTGATTCAGGAATATAAACCAAAGCCTAAAGTAATTTTCACAAGTCTCCTGACACCCTGGTGGTCTTGAATTGTTGATTTTAATCAAAAAGAATAGTTTAACATTTTGGAAAATATGCTCATTAACTTTCTTAGAGTTGTTAGATGAAAAGATCGATACCTCTCTCACATCTGTCAGCTCTTTGAAGCTTAGTTTAGCTTAGCATAAAGACTGGAAAAAAGGGGCAGCAGCACATCTAAAGCACACTACTTTACACCTTCTGTGTGAATGTGTTTAAGCCATACAAAAACTAATATGTAATAACAGCTAAGCCTGGGGCATCCTGGTGTTTTTTTGTTACTGTGAGGTTGCTAGGCAACCAGTGGAGTGTTACTTGGACCTACCCCTTGTAAAAACACAACTAGTCGCTTTTCCACTTTGTTTTTTTGTAAGGATTAAACAAATGAGATAAAACATGTTAATTAGTGAGTTTTAAAGGTGCTGGTAGGTGGATTTTGTTACCTTTGGACAGAACCAGGCTAGCTGGTTTTCCCTGGGCCAAGTCTTTATGCTAAGCTAAGCAGCTATCTGGCTGCTGTAGCTCTCATGCAACGCTCTGCTAGAGAGCAAATACGCTAATTTAACAAAATGTCAAACTATTCCTTTAAGACCAACTTAGTAACACATCCACACTTACTTAAAGCGCAGTATGTTGTATTTTCCAGATATCCACTGGATCAGTAACGGCATTGAGACTGACCTTATTAACTGTATTGGGTAAAGGCCAGATGTGACCAACGTTTACCATATTACAGCATATACAGTTATAAACACTGTTATACAGTTTCTTAAACGATTTAATTATACAATTACACATCAGTTACATTCTGTCATAGTGGACCAATAACAATCAATAATATGTGTGTCTTCTGTATAAAAAAAAATGTTGTCTTAATCAACACTTTCACTGATTTATAAACATCCTCCTTTTGGCAGTGAAATGCATTTTATGGATGCAATTATTACACAGGAGGAAAAAAAGAGTGCTGCAGACCGTACATTTGTTAATTATTCATCAGATTATGAAAGATAATGTAAATCTTGGTACAATAGACACTGTGTGAGGGCAATGGTAATGAGGGCACCCAATGCAATCAGGATTTTAATGAGGGTTAAAAAAAGGGAAACCCTCCAAAACCCCATTTTAAAACACCGGTAGATTTGATAAACCCGTAAGAAAACCCCCATGGAACCCTTTATCGGCCCGGAAAGTCCCTGGGACTAATTGGTATTTTGTTTGTTGTTTGGGGGGGTTTTGGGGTTTGGGTGTTTGTTTGAGGGCCCTGGACTTCCCTTAAATTACCGGCCCCAAGCCCGGGAATTCTCTTTTAAAGACAAAAAAATTTAAAAACATTAACATGAATCTCCCCGATTGTTTAATAACAAAAGAGTAATACAAGCTAAATTTTTTCCTGTCAAAAACACTTTTTATATGTTTTTGGAGCCCACTCGTGAAGAAATGAACATTCAACTTAACATTTGAAAAACTTTCAAAAATTTGTTCAATAAGTCCAGACTTTTTTGCCTCACCCCCAGGCAATGCTCCCCAAGTTTTTGGGGTTTTCTAAAACAGTTTCCAAATATTTGAGTCTCCTGAAAAAAATAAACATAATGAACAAAAAGGGTTATGCCAAAAACCAAAAAAAAAAAACCCCCATTCTCCTCTGTAAAAGGGTTTTTTAAAAGGGAAAGGGCAGGGGCAAGGCGGAAGGCAGCTTTATTGGGAGCCCCTTTCAGAAACGGGCCCTTAAAAAAACCTTAAAAAAAAAAAACTTAAAACAAAGGAATAAAAAGTTCGGGGCATAAAAAAAATTTAAACTTTAAAGAAATGAAAAAACCTTTTTAAAGAAAGGAAAACATAAAAAAGAAAGGTCTCCCCCCTTGTTTAAAAAAACGGGTGTTTGCAGCGGATCTCAGTTTTCTTATTTTTTTCCAGATATAAAGAGCATTGAAAATAAAACCGGTTTTCCCCAGGGTTTAGTTTCTAACCGGGGACAAAAAGGGGGGCCGCCCTTTCCCCCGATACCTGAGGGTCTGGGTGGTTTGTATTAGAAGACCGAAATGTTTTTTGGCCCTTTAAACCCTTTTAGTCTTTTGGGAACTACCCAAAAGATTTTTGAAAAATCAATCTATGGGGCACAAAAGCCCAAAAAGAATTTCCAAAACGGGGAGGTGATCCACTTTCTTGGTCATTGGGGCCTCGACCCGCAGCCTGAACAGCTGCGGGGTTTTTTTTTGGGGAGCCCTGTAAAAAACCCCGTCCAGTGTCAAGTTAGGAAGATAAAAGCTTCCCCTTTTTTCCAAACCCTACCCTTTTAAATCCTTGTTATTTTTAAAAGTGAAAATGGGCAAACTTTGAATTGTTTTAAATGTGGGTTTTTTAAAATTTCCGGGGGGGTTGTCCCCGCTAACTATGGTAACTAGGGAAACTTTTTTGGGTTTTTTTCCAAAATCTGACCCAGGGAAGCTTTTAAAACCTCAACTCCTCTTTTTCCCCCGCCCCGCCCCCCCAACACTCTTCCCAAAACCCCCGAATCCTTTGAGGAGCCACCCGGTCTCCACTCCCCCCTTTTCCCCCTTTCCCCTACCCCCATTTTTGGGAGTTCACGCCCAAATGAACACCGGGTAATGCGGGGGAACCAAATTTCCCCCCTTTCCTTTCCCCCCATCCCCAAACCCCCGGGCAAAAATAAAAGGCCGGGGTTAAACCCGGGTTAATAGTAAAACGGGGGGGTCCTGGCCAGGGGGGTAAAAACCTTTTCCCTCAATTTGAAAAGGGGACGCTTGTGGGAAAAATCCAGAAAGCAGCCCGGATAGTCCCGGGGGCCTTGGCCCCAGGCCTAGAGACACTCATGATTTTTCCAAGAAAACCCGGGCCCTGTGGTTTTCAATTTTCCCTAAATTTAGGTTGTGAAGGTAAAAAAAAAAAGAATGGTGAATAAGCACTTAATGCAAACTTGAAAATTTAGCCCATTCCTCGTCAGCACAGCCTGCCCCCAAAAAAAAAAACACACTAACCCCAACCTTCTAAACGTAGGTTTTGGGGCGGGAAAATCCTTTTAATAAATGATTTTTTTTCAAAACCCATCTAGATTTTTTTTTTTTAACTAAAAAAGGGTTTGACCATAAAACAGCGCGGGGGGGTTTCACGATTTAACCCTCCCCCAAACTTCTTTTTATAAAGTGGGGAATTTAGATTGAAAAAAAAGGAGGGGGGGGCGCCGGGCTTAAAAATCATTCCATACCCCAAAAATTTTAGGGAAAAAGGGGCTTTAAAATTTTGTGGCTTTTAAATTAAGATTTTCCCCCAACGATTTTCAAAATATCACACCCCCAAAATTTTGGGAAACCCTTTTTTTTGATGTTTTACGGAACGGCTGTTATAAATTGTTTTAATTTTGATTGGGTAATTTCATTGCGGGGATTTTAAATTTCAGGTTTTGGACGGGCCCCCAGGACGGGGGCCCAAAGAACTGGTTGGGGGTTTTGGAAACTAGGAAATAAACCCCAGCAGTGCCGGGCCCACTAAACCAAAAAGGGGACCACCGGGATTTGAGTGTTTTTAAAAGGGGTCTGAACTTTTCCCCAAGGGTTTGGGTGGGACTGACTTTGCTCTCTTGATAAATCCCTGGTTTTTTTTAAGGGCACTATCTCTTTTCCCCAAAAAAGTGCCCAAAAACAAAGATAATCAAAAAGGGTAATCCAAAAACACCTTTTGAAAATTTATTCAGCTTTTCCCCTCCACACCCGCCCCCCTTGGTATCATCATTGATTTGTAGACTTTAACGGAAAAAATTCAATTTTTGATCCCATTGCTCCCACAAAGGTAAATTTTTGCCCCTTGGAAAAAAAGATCTCCATGGAAAAAGTCCTACGGGTTGAAAAACAAAAAAAAAAGAAAAGGGTGGGAAAAAGCTAACAAAAGGTGGGGGGAAAAAAACTTCCGGGCCCATAAAAACACCTTAAAAAAGATTTTCGCATTTAAATTTGGGAAAACTGAGGAATGCAAGAAGGTCCTTTTCCTGATATTACTCTAGAAAAAAAAATTCACGTGCTTTTTTGGGCTACGTGGTGGGTTTTTAACAAACCCTCGTTTTAACCAGAAACATCGGCCCTTTTACTACCAAACCTGAAATAAACTTTTGCCTCCTTCTTAAAGACAAAATTCGAAATTAAAAACCTTTTTCAGTGCCTCCATAGCAATTCAGGATAGTTTTGGGCCGGGGGTAAAGCAAAACACCCCAAAGGACAAATTTCACAAAATCAACCCTCCCCCCTGGAGGCATTTTAAACCCACCCTAAAACCTCGCCCTTTTCCCTTGGTTTTCCAACCAAACCGGGACTTTTAAAAGGGGGCCCAAGGGTTTGATTTCTGATTTTACAGATTGGGAACACACCCTTTTCTTTCAGGTATCCCAAAAGGGCCCCCCTAAAAACCTGCGTAATAAACCCCCTTTTAAAAAAAAAGGGAACCCCTTTAGAAAAGCACAAATGAAAAACTATGGGCCAAATTTATCCCCCCTTCCTTTTTAAAAAAAACAGGGAAAAAGGGATTTTTTTAAACAAAAACCCAATTTGGGGTTCACAGAAAAACATTTTTGGGAATTTTTCCGGGGGTTTCCCCGGCCCAACCCCAAAAGCCCTGAAAGGGGCCCTGGCCAAAGTCAAAGGACACCACCTTAAAAAGATAGTGGCAAAACAATTTTATATTATTGATCTCAGGCGGCATTTGCCCACGGCAAACCAGGGCATAATAGACCCTTTGGGAAAACGGGGGAGGACTTCCGGGCTTAGTAAAAACGGGTTTGGGGAACCCTACCTAAAAAAAGGGTTTACTTTGTTTTTTAAAAGGGGTTTATTTTTCCCCATCTGAGCCCCCAAATAGGACGTGGGGAAATTCCGAAAGGGCTCCTTTGGGGGGGCCCTTTTTTTTAAACCACTCCCATGCCCACGGGCTCAGATTAGGGGGAAAAAAAAAATAATTCCATGGGTTAGGGGATGACCCCAAAAAATTCCCAAACCTTAGGGGCCGGGGGACATATTAAAAACCCAAAAACCCCCCTAACGCTCAAAAAAATTAACAAACGGGTTGCCAAAACCCTTTCGGAAATTAAAAAAGGGAAAAACTGGGGTAGTTTTTTTTTGGAAAAAAAGAAAAAATTTAAAAAGTCTGCGCTCAGTTTCAAAAAAACCAAAAATAAAAAAAAAACAGAAAAACCCAAAACTTGGGGAGTAAGGCCTCAGCCCAAAAACTTTAAACCACTTTAAAAACCCAAAAAAAAGTCGGGCCTACATCACCTTAAGAATAATAAAGGGGTTTTTAAAGGGGATTTTATTTTTCAACGGGATTTGGGGAAAAACTGGTCCTGTTTCATCTTCGGGAGATTTTACTACTGAAAGGGGGGGCTTTACCGGTTCCCCAAAAAAAATAAATCAGACAGTCCCGTGATTCAAAAACGCGGCTGCTCGAGCCTCACAAGACCCAAGAGACGGATACATCACTCCGTTCTGAGCCCTTTACATGGCTTCCGGTGTCTCAAAGAATTGATTCAAAGTCCTTCTGTTATAAATCCCTTAAGGGGTTTTAAAGGCCCAAAAAAACTTTTCTGTCCTCCCTACACTATGACCCCCCCCCAACCTCTCAGGTAACCCGGGCGGGGCTATTTTCTGCCCCAGGGGCAGAACAAAAACGGGTTTAAAGCAGCTTTATTTTCAGCCCCATATCGGGGAAAAAACTCCCAAAAACCGAAATTTTTCCCGGGCCCCTTTCGGGTCTTTTAAATCAAGGCGGAAGACCTTTCTTTTTGTTGCTCCCTTTTTAATTAAGCTCTTTTTTTTTCTTTGCTGAAATTTGAAACCTTTTTTTAAATTGGTTTTTTTTTATGTCGATGTTTTCTATTTTTTTTTAACTGTTATTAAATGGTTTTTATTGTTTTTAATTTTAGATTTTTAAAAACTTTTTTTTAACTTATTTTTTATCTTTTTTAATAAATTTTGTGTAAAACATTTTGGGAAATTGCCCTTTTTTTGGAAATGTGCTATAAAAATTAAAGGCGGGCCTCCCCTTCCTTGCCTAGAACATTTTAAAACCGAAGGGGCCCCCCAAATGGGGCCTTGGGGGGCCCCGGGAAAGTTCATATTTTTTATCCGGGGAGGGCCCAACTATTTTGACACAAATTTTCCCCCTTTTTTTTAAATTAGGAATTCAAAACCAGTTTGGGTACGAGCCAAAAAAGGCCAACCCATTTTTTCCAAGGGGCCCCGGGAATATGCAGGGGTGGGACCGTGCCCAAAAAGAACGGGGGTTTAAATTAAATTAATAAGCCTGTTTTTTAAAAGGGGGGAAGGGTCTTAGCATTTTTGGGCCCTTTAAAAATTTTATACCAAAAAGAAGGAGGGGTCACAAGAGGAATCAGAAGTCAAAAAATTTCAAAACGTTTTTCAAAAAGGGCCGGATAGAAAAAAGGGCCCAACAGGGGAGGATTTAGAAAAAGTATAAGGGTCCCCCAGGTTTTTAGGGTTTGTGGGTTGAAATTGTATAATTTTGGGAAAAACTAGTTTTGTTTAAAACCCCCTTTTGACAACAAACCTTTTCCCGGGATATGGGGGGCAAACTGTTTGTCTAATTTTCCCTTTCAGGGGATTAAATTAATAATTCAGAGAAGATGGCCCTTGTTGAAATTCCTCACCCAAAATTTAAATAAGTGCAAAGTCTCTTTTTATAGGTTTAAATGGAAAAGGAATTCTTTTTTCTCCTTTTGTCAGCTTAGGACACCTCGGGTTTTCTGTTCCCCACCAGTATGACAGTTCTCAAGGAGGTTTTTTTACCAAGAAAACCCTTTGCCCTTTTGGGGGGAGTTTTATAGCATCAATTAACTTTTGGTAATTTTACATTTTTTTTAAAATGCGTAAGATGTCAAAGAAGTGCCGTTTAAAAAAAACCGGGAAAAGGACAGAGAGGGGCAAACGCCCGTCCCCAAAACCTTTGGGGAAAATTTTTAAAACCCTTTGGAGCCATGAGTCCAGAGGGCCCCCTTTTTTTATTTGGGCGGTCCCCGTTTGGGGCCGTCCAAATTCTCAAAAACCAACACAGTTTTTTTGGTCCCTCTGTTCTGGGGGTTTGTCAACGTGAAGGGTTAAAATCACCCCAAGATTACAAAATCAACGTTAATCCGTTTATAGACAACAGTCGGTAAAGTCATCAAAAAATTTGCCCCGTTTTTAGGGGGCCCGTAATTTTTTAAACATAGTTTGGGGAGGCCCAAAAAATGAGGAGAAAAATTTTTTTAAAAGCCCCAAAAATTTCCCAATAAAAATTTGCTTTACGGGGAATGGGGTCTTTAAAACAAGTTAGGGCGCCCCCCTATTCTTTTCACTCATTCTCTCCCCCCCAAAAAAACAAAGTTGGGGGGATTTACCTGAAAACCCACCCAAAAAATTAAAACAAAAATTGTTTGGATTTAAAAATAAAAACCCTTGGTTTTAAAAAACCCTTTTTCCTCCCAAAGAACCTGACGTTTAAAGGCAGTTTTTGTGGTTTTCTTTTTTTTGGGACGGCTGAGCTAAAAAGAAAGGGGAAAATTTTCCAATTTTGGGTTTAAAGGTGTTTTTGGGCATTTTTTTTTTCTGTTACTTTTTCAAAAAAAAAATTTGGGAAGAATTTAAATACACGGGCCCCGGGGTTGTCTTGGAAAAAGTCATGAGTGCCACACCGTGCAGCCTGGCCCCCAGCCCTATCAAAATACTTGCGGAGTTTCGCACACAACCCTTATCCCCTGGGGAAAAGGGGATTACTGCCATCCGGCAGAAGTCCCTTTGGCTTTTATTTTTGGGCCCGGGGGTTCAAAACGGGGGAAAAAGGGGGGTTTTTAAATTTTGGGTTCCAGCTTTTCCCATGCTTATCTGGTGGGGGAAACCCAAACATGGGGGGGGGGGAAGGGGGGGAGTGGGGGAGAGCGATGGATTTTAAAATTTTTGGGGGTTGGGTTAGGGGTTTGGGGGGGTGGTGGACGGGTAAAAAAGGTATAATGGCTTTAAAGGGGGAACAGACTATTTTTGGATCCATTAAGTCTGCCCGCAGGGACATTTTTCCCCAAAAATATACTCTTGCTTTTGGGCCTCATGCCCACAAAAGGGAAATTTTTTTTGGGGAGGGCCGGCCCCGGGTTTTGAAAAAACAAAACAAACTTGAAAATGCACCCGGTTGTAATTAACCCGGGGAGGGGAGCAAAGGGCTACCAGAAAAAGCCAAAAAGGGAAAATTAAATTGGGAAAAATCGTAGAAACCTTTTTTGGTTTAAATCCCCCAACAAAGGCAAAACCCGGGCGGGAGGAAAAAATCCCTGTAAATGCTAAAAAGGCCCCCCCACCAAAAAAACATTTCCGTGGGGGCAATCTTTAGTTTTTTTGGCAAAAGGGTAAGTTTCCCGGGTCTTTTAGGGTTTATTAAATGTTTTAAAATTTATGCTCAGGGTTTTGGGGTTTTTTGGTCGTATAAAATTCCTTCGGTTTAATTGGGGTTAAGGCCCAAAACCATTTTTAAATTAAAGTGACCCGCTGCACCACAAAAATTCTTATCCCGGGGTTTGTCCGAAAAAAAATGGGTTCAAGATTGATTTTAGAAACAGGGTTGATTTTTTACAAGTTTTAAATGTTTTGGCATGCATAGGTCCGTTCACGGGACCGTTTTTGAGGAAGTGGTGACTTCCCTCATAAAGCAAGCATTAAAACGTCAAAAACAGCCATGCCATACATCATTTGAAACTTAAAGTCTCATGATTCCATCGACCCACACACAAAGCAATAAGTGACTGACAGCGGTTAATCTTGTTCTGAAGTAAGAAAGACAGAAGATTTAAGTCTAATCAAAGTGGTTTTTCCCACCTGTCTCCCGTGTCTTTATCACAGCGGTGAAAAATCGCCAAAAACTTTTTTTTCCTACATCGCCAACACTCCAAGGTATTGAACATCCAAGCCTTGTAATCCCTAATTATCTGGTCCCCTCACAATTTTTGTAGTTTCAAGCCAAGGTTTTGACGTAGAAATCAAGATAGTGCATCATTTCTCGGTTGTGACGCTTGTACTTTTCCCCGGGCGCGTAGAAAGTCACTCCGTACCCACTAGACTTCTGGCTTCTGCAAAATTTCCACTGAACTTGTTCCCAGCCAATAGCTTCAGTCTATCTCGAGATATCCCTGAGCCAAGCCAATCAAATCCCACAGTCCCCATTGGGCCCACGTGGGAAAATTGACAGTTTTTTTTTAAATTTTTTTATGTTTGTAAATGAAAATTGGTTCTCAAACAGTTTCCGGGATAAAAAAAGGGTTTAAAATAAAAAATAAATAAAACAAAGTCCCATTGGGCCCACGTGGAAAATTGCAGTATATCCCACCAGTTAGAAGAAGGGGTCATAAAACTGGCATCCCTGTGTAGCCAATAAGAAGCCCAGTTGATTGATATCAGACATGGCCAGAAAAAAACTAACCCTGTGATGACTCCGCTGTGTAAAAGCAAAATAAGGCCTTCTTTTTGCATTTCACCATTTCATAAAATTATGATTACTTTTTCCCTTTAAAAAATCTATGCGTGTAGTTTTACAGTAGTTTTGTAAGTTGTGGATGTGTTTTGTATTTCAGAAGTATTATATTTTGCACCTTTTGGGTTTTTTTAGAAATAGAAAAACGCAAAGAAAATATCGGGTAGATAACATTCATATAAATCCATTTTAAAAGTCATTTTTTTCTGGATTTTTTCTGTTCTAAGTTGAGACATGTGGCTAGGGTACTACTTTTGAATGTAGCCCATTTGATATGCTTACAGTAGTGTTTTTTATTAATTTTACAGATGATTTACTTGGACGGAAATAGAAATTCTGTGTTCAAACCTTTAACTCTGTGTCAGTAAGGCCTAGTGTCACACTTCCACTAGAAACAAAGAATTGAGAGTGTTAACTTCCCAATGACCTCAGGGTCATCCCAGAGGACCAAAGTATGTGGGAACTGCAGCACTTTTTTGGGGGTAAAAATTTTATATTTTCAAGTGTATCTGAAGAGGTTTTAACTTCCTCAGTGCTGTTAAATAATCGCTTGTAATGTGCAGTGAATCTGGATATTAATGTTCTACATTGGTACACTCTAAAAAGTCCTTGAATGGAACTGTCCGTACGACTTTATTTTAAAATCTATATTTCTTTCAATTAATACATTTCGTTTTAATTTGTTTGCAGATTAAGTTACAGAAAAATGAAAAGTGTGAATGTCCAAGAGCGTGCACCTTTCTACCACAAAATTGATTTTGTTACAATAAACTGACTTCACAAAATTCAGTTTAAGGACTTATTGCAAAAGTACTTGTCAGGACACAGTAACGGGTGAAGGTGTCCGGGCAAATCTTACTTGCTGCTGTATGTGACTGACCTGCTACTGTCCACGTGGTTTTTTCACTGTTTTTGTGGGGGACATTTCTTCAAAAACACAAGTGAGTAACATTTTTTTTTTTAAACATTAAATGGTACACCTTTTTTAGTAGTTTTCAATACCCCAGTCAATAATACTATCTTTGACAAACTTTTGCAAGTCATGTGCGGATTTTTGCTTGTACGTCTTCCCACTCATTATTAGATTAGCCTGCATGGTAACGTTACTGGGAAAACCCTGTGGCATAAAAGAATTCTAAATGAAAGAATGTCCATTTAGGTAAAAAAACGTTGGCAATGCATGTTTTCTGTTTCATGAATAATGTTTTTTCAGTTTTCAGCATCAGCAAACGATTGTACATTGTGCAGATTTTTGTCGTTCCATTTATAAATTCATAAAAGCTTCTGAAGTAACGTTACAAGAACATGTTTTAACTGGAACTTTTTTCTTTAGTCGTAACAGGTTAGTAAATAAAAACTTTTAACAGTAGATAGTAACTCTGGTTTTAAAGATTGCAAAGCAATCGTACATTTTTGTTAACTTTTCCATTTGTTCTAGTCACCTTTTGAGTTTTTTTTCTCAAGGAGACCATCAAATCTACTCCAGGAGCTTGCCGCCATCCCCCCAAAGCTAAAGTAAGTTTTAGCTGAACTTTAACAAGACCTGAACTTTAACAGCCACATTAAGACAAAAACAAAGTCAGCCTACATCCCCTTAAGATATATCAAGGGTTTTAAAAGGACTTATGTGTCAACAGGACTTGGAAAAATGGTCCATGTTTTCATCTTCAGTAACTGACTACTGTAAGGGGGTTTTTACAGGTCCCCCTAAAAAATCAATCAGACAGCTGCAGCTGATTCAGAACGCTGCTGCTCGAGTCCTCACTAAGACCAAGAGATGGATCACATCACTCCAGTTCTGAAGTCTTTACACTGGCTTCCTGGTCTCAAAGAATTGATTTCAAAGTACTCTTGCTATTTTAAAATCCCTTAACGGTTTAGGCCCAAAAATACTTTCTGATCTGCTACTACACTATGACCCCCCAGACCTCTCAGGTAAATCTGGGACAGGTCTCTTCTGTCCCCAGAGTCAGAACTAAACGGGGTGAAGCAGCTTTCAGTTTTATGCTCCTCATATCTGGAAAAAAACTCCCAGAAACCTGTAGATCCACTGCTACTCTCATTTCTTTAAATCAAGGCTGAAGACCTTTCTTTTGATGCTGCCTTTCTTAAATTAATGCTCATTTCTTCTTATGCTGCACTGTAACTTTTATTCTTGTTTTTTATGTGTCCTAATTTTTTCTATTTGTTTTTAACTGTCTATTCATGTGTCTTATTGATTTTTAATGCTTATGACTTTTAACTGTTTTACTTATGTTTTATCTGTTTTAATGATTTTGTGTAAAGCACTTTGGATTGCCCTGTTGCTGAAATGTGCTATACAAATAAAGCTGCCTTGCCTTGCCTTGCCTAGAAGCATGTTAAACAGAAGAGGCCCCAAAATGGAGCCTTGGCGAACTCCGCATGTCATATTTGTATGCTCAGATGCACAACTACTTATTGACACAAAGTATTCCCTTTTCTTTAAATAGGATTCAAACCAGTTTAGTACTGAGCCAGAAAGGCCAACCCAGTTTTCCAATCGGTCCAGTAATATGTCATGGTCGACCGTGTCAAAAGCAGAACTGGGATCAATTAATACTAAGACTGAAATTTTAAGGTGGATGTCATTAGCAGTTTTCAGGGCCTGTGGAAAGATACCTGAAAGAAGAGACGTGTTCACAATCTATAGGAGATCAGAAGTCAAACAATTCAAAACGTTTTTCAAAACACTCGTTGATAGAATATCAAGGCAACAGGAGGAGGATTTCAGACATAGTATAATGTCCTCCAGGTTTTTATGGTTGATCGTATGAAATTGTATCATATTGGAACTAGTTTTGCTTGAACACTGTGACAACACATATCCTGTACTTGATATGGAGGCACTGACTGTTTGTCTAATCTTCTGTCAGAGATTAAATTAATAATGTCAGAGAAGATGGACCTCTTTGCATTCCTCAGTTCCAAATTATAAGTGCAAAGTCTCTCTTTATAGGTTTTATAATGGACAAGGAGATTAGTTTTTGCTACCTTTGTTCAGCTTATTGACACTCTCTGTTTTCTGTTCTCACCAGTATGACATTTCTCAATGGAGATCTTTTCTTACCAGAGACAGCCTTGACCTTAGTGGGAGCTATAGCATCAATAACATTTGTAATTTTACAGTTAAAATGCGTAGAGATGTGCATAGAGATAGTGCCGTTAAAGAAAACAGGAATGATCAGAGAGAGCAACGTCAGTCCCCACAACCTTGGGAATATTTAGACCCTTGGAGACAATTGAGTCCAGAGTGTGCCCCTTATTGTACTTGGGCTCTGTCACATGCTTAGTCAGTCCATAATTCTCAAAAACACAACACAGTTCTTTGGTCCCTCTGTTCTAGGGGTTGTCAACGTGAATGTTAAAATCACCCGCAATGATTACACAGTCAACGTTAATACAGATTATAGACAACAGTTCAGTGAAGTCATCAATGAAAGTTGCACAGTTTTTAGGTGGCCTGTAGATATTTAGAAACATAGCTTGAGGGGAGGACCTTAACTGAAGAGCCACATATTTAAAAGAAGCAAAATTTCCATAATATATTTGCGTACAGTGGAATGAGTCATTAAACAATATGGCGACTCCACCTACTTCTTATTCACTCTATTCTCTCTCACAAAACTAAAGTTAGGGGGAGCTGACTCGATGAGAACAGCAAAAATTAAAAACATAAAATCTAGATTGTGATTAATAATAAAATCATTGATTAAAAACAATTTTCCTGCCAAAGACCTGACGTTTAGTAAGGCTAGTGTTAGTGGGTTTTCTTTTTTTGGGACAGGCTGTAGCTGACAAGAAATGGGTGCTAAATTTTCTAAGTTTGCGGTTAAGTGCTTTTTCGGCATTCTTTTTCTGTTACTTATCAAAACACAAATTGAGGAAGAATTTAATACACAGGCCCGGGCTTGTCTTGGAAAGAGTCATGAGTGCCACTAGCCGTGCAGCCTGGACCCAGCACATATCAGATAATACTTGCTGGATTTCGCACACAAGCATCCTTATCAGTCTGGGGAGAAGGAGTTAGCTGCCATCCTGGCAGAAGTGCCTGGCGTTTTACTTTTGGCCGGCTGGTCAAACAATGGGGTGAGGAAGGGGTTTAAATTTGGTTCCAGCATTTACCAGCTGCTTTATCTGGTCAGTGAACTCCAACATGGGGATGGGGGAAGGGGTGAGTGGAGAGAGCGATGGATCTTCAAAGGCTTTGGGGTTGGTAGGGGTTTGAGGGGTGGTGGACGGGTGAAAAAGGTATACTGCTTATAAAGGGAACAGACTATCTTTGATCACATTACTAGTCTGACCTGCAGGGATCTATCTTTCCCACAATATACTCTTTGCTCTTGCTCGGATGCCCACATAAGGCATAATGTGTGATGGACCTGCCTTCCCATTGGTTGAAAAACAAAACAAACTTGCAATGCATCACGGTTTGAATATACCCGAGATGGTAGCACAGGGCTACCAGCAGAAATGACTAAAAACGTAAATCAATTGGATAAATCTGTGATGTAACAGTTTGGATTTAATGCCCAGACAAAGGCACAAGTTCCAGGCTGGATGAAAAATCACCTGTAAATGCTAGAAAGACACCCACCAAAGACACTTCCGTGAGGGCTATATCTTTAGCTTTTATCTGCAAAAATCGGTAAGTTTCTGTCTTTTATGGTTATTAAATGATTTAAATATGAATCAGAGGTGCCGTTTATGGTCGTATACAATTCCTTCGATTAATTAGGGTTAAGGTCCTACAACCATTTTTAACATTCAAGTGACCTCGCTGCACCACAAATATTCTTATGGCCCGGTTTGTCCTGTAAAAAATGATGTTCATAGATTGACTTTAGACAACAGGGTTGATGTTTTACAAGTTATTAATGTCTTGCATGCAAGGGCCCGTTCACGGGACCGTTTGAGGAAGTGGTGGACTTCCCCCATAATGAAGCATTAAAACGTCATAACCCAGCCAAAATCTTTGAAAGTTAAAGTCTCATGATTCCATCGAGCCCCACACACAAGCAATAAGGTGACTGACAGCGGTTATAATTTGTTTTGAAGTAAAGAAAGACAGAAAAGTCAAGTCTAATCAAGTGTGTTTTCCTACCTGTCTCCTCGTGTCTTTTAACACAGCGGTTTAAAGATCGCCAAAAACTTTTTTTCCCACACGCCAACACTCCAGTATTTGAACATCCAAGCCTTGTAATCCATATTATCTGGTCCCCTCACAAACTTGTAGTTTCAAGCCAAGTTTGACGTAGAGAAATCAAGATAGTGCATCATTTCTCGGTTGTGATCGCTTGTATCTTTTTCCCTGGGCGCGCTAGAAAGTCACTCCGTACACCACTAGACTCTCTGGCTTCTGCAGATTCCACTGAACTTTGTTCCCAGCCAATAGCTTCAGTCTATCTCGAGATATCCCTGAGCCAAGCCAATCAAATCCCACAGTCCCCATTGGGCCCACGTGGGAAAAATTGACAGTATTTTTTTAAATTTTTTTATGTTTGTAAATGAGAATTGGTTCTCAAACAGTTTACCTGGATAAATAAAGGTTAAATAAAAAATAAATAAAACAAAGTCCCCATTGGGCCCACGTGGGAAAAATTGACAGTATATCCCACCAGTTAGAAGAAGAGGTCATAAAACTGGGATCCCTGTGTAGCCAATAGAAGACAAGTTGATTGATATCAGACATGGCCGAAAAAACTAACCCTGTGGGTGACTCCAGCTGTGTCAAAACAAAAAATAAGGCCTTCCCTTTTGGCATTTCACCATTTCATCAAATTATGATTACTTATTCCTATAAATCTATGCGTGTATTATTACAGGTATGTGTGTAAGTGATGTGGAGTGTTTTTGTTTTCAGAAGTATTTTAAATTTTTCACTTTTGGGCTTTTTTAGAAATAAGAAAAACGCAAAGACTTCTGTAGATATACATTTATATAAAATCCATTTTATAAGTCATTTTTTCTGGATTTTTTCTGTTCTAAAGTTTAGACTTGGCTAGGGTACACTTTTGAATGTAGCCCATTTGATATGCTTACAGTAGTGTTTTTTATTAATTTTTCAGATGATTACTTGGACGGAAATAGAAATTCTGTGTTCAAACCTTTTAAATCTGTGTCAGTAAGCCTAGTGTCACACTTCCACTAGAAACAAAGAATTGAGAGTGTTTAACTTCCCAATGACCTCAGGGTCATCCCAGAGGACCAAAGTATGTGGGAACTGCAGCCTTTTTGGGGGTAAAAATTTATATTTTCAAGTGTATCTGAGAGGTTTAACTTCCTCAGTGCTGTTAAATAATCGCTTTTATGTGCAGTGAATCTGGATATTAATGTTCTACATTGGTACACTCTAAAAGTCCTTGAAGGAACTGTCCGTACGCTTTTATTTTAAAACTATATTTCTTTCAAATTAATACATTTCGTTTTAATTTGTTTGCAGATTAAGTTACAGAAAAAAGAAAGTGTGAATGTCCAAGAGCGTGCACCTTTCTACCACAAAAATTTATTTTGTTTCAATAACTGACTTCACAAAATTCAGTTTAAAGGGCTTATTGCAAAGTACTTGTCAGGACACAGTAACGGGTGAAGGTTCCGGGCAAATCTTACTTGCGCTGTATGTGGGCTGACCTGCTACTGTCCACGTGGTTTTTTCACTGTTTTTGTGGGGGACATTTCTTCTAAAACACAAGTGAGTAACCATTTTTTTTATTAACATTAAATGGTACACCTTTTTTAGTAGATTTCAATACTCAAGTCAATAAATACTATCTTTGACTAAACTTTTGCAAGTCATGTGCAGGATTGTTGCTTGTACGTCTTCCCACTCATTATATAGATTAGCCTGCATGGTAACGTTACTGGGAGCAACCTGTGGCATAGAAAAGAATTCTAAATGAAAGAATGTCCATTTAGGTAAAAAAACGTTGGCAATGCATGTTTTTCTGTTTCATGAATAATGTTTTTTCAGCTTTCAGCATCAGCAAACAGATTGTACATTGTGCAGATTTTTGTCGTTCCATTTATGAATTCATATAAGCTTCTGAAGTAACGTTACAAGAACATGTTTTAACTGGAACATTTTTTCTTTTAGTCGTAACAGGTTTAGTAAATAAAAACTTTTAACAGATAGATAGTTAACTCTGGTTTTCAAGATTGCAAAAGCAATCGTACATTTTTTGTTAACTTTTTCCATTTGGTTCTATTCACCTTTTGAGTTTTTTTTCTCAAGGAGACCATCAAATCTACTCCAGGGAGCATTGCCGCCATCCCCCACAAAGCTAAAGTAAGTTTTAAAAAGTTGAACAATGTTTTAAAAACAATGTATTTCTGTACCCAGATTGATTCAATACTGATTTAGCCTTAATTAGCATTCCACTGCTGAACACCAACCCAACCTTCTAAAAGTTGTTGATCAGGTCACGTCTGGCATTTAACATATAGAAAGAAGCCTTTTGGTTCACAGCAGGAAGTAACCTTCTGTCTCCAACCCCCTGGTGTCTTAGACTAGGCTAAGATAATGGAGTGTTGATTCCTGTATTTTTGTGAGTTTCTTATTTACATGATAGAACCTTTTGATCTGTGACCAAAAACAACCCCAAAGAGGCAGAGTTTAGAGCCATGTCCTTCCTCATTGGACAGCAAAGAAGCCAACAAGACGTGTCCTATATTTCGCCATGCCAACGGCGGATCAATGAGAATAAGTTTACATACAACAGGTGAAAAGGAACCTCCCCCAGGTGCAGAGAATATAGATCTGAAACTTAGATTCGGGGCTGTTCGATATGTCTCTGAAGAGGGAAAATGTTGTTCATGTGTTCATGTGTACATGTGTTTTGTTTTTGTGTCTAATTGTATCACTTTCATCATGCTGTTTCATTAAACCTTTGAATTAATTCTACATTGGTACCGTAGCCTCTCTTTGTCCTCATCAAATCAAAGAACACGTTGTTAGTTTTCTCTAACAGTAACATCCATCTTTAAAGGTTTTTGCAATACATGCTTTTGTGTCAAACTGTTATGAGAAATTCATGTAATCCAAAACAGTTTAATTGTGGGGGGGAAATCTTGCAGATAATGAGAAGTTTGGAAGGTGCACTGCAGTTCCAAGTTTGTTGTTTTGTTTTCTTGCTCCAGTTGACATGTGGCAAGTAACTTTGTTTTACAAAAAGTTACAACTGCTTTACAGCTCATGACAAATTTCAAGGTTAAAAAAGCTACCAGTCCATTCCCAAATAAATTTGTCAGTCCTAAATACATACACTGTCTTATACAAACAGTTTTGGAAGTAAGTTTGCATCAACTTTTAAAGCTTCATATACTTATTACACTAATATCCAGCATTCATTTGTGGAGCTAGAGACTGAGTAAGGTCTCAAAAAGCCACGTGCTAATGTAACCTCACACGTGTCAGGTGATCTTTGCACACACATTTAACAATCTGTAAACCAAGGCAAAATAAAAGTCAAGGCAAAGATTATTGGCCTTCTAAGTTCAAAATATGACCATAACATTTTAATATTGATTTAAATGACAATAAATGAGACCGTTTTTGGTATTCTGTTTGTCTGTCATACAGGGAACTGCAGAGAGCAGTGTGCACGAGGACCTGAAAATGCATTGAATGACGTTCTGTGCTTGCCATGAACCAGATGCAGTGGAGCAAGAGAGAGAAACCCAGTGCTTACAAATCTTCAATCTAGCCAGTGCATGCTGCTTTGTACTCAGGGTGACATGCGTGCTGAATCTCCAGCATCCATGCAAAGTTTGAGAACTTTTGAGGTATTTCAAAGGTTTCTGTAGGCTACTGTGGAGCTGTAATACTACACTAATAGTACAAGCTGGTCTGAAAACATGTAATTTATTTCCATTTAGTTTTGCCATGACTGGATTTAACAGCTTTTCAATAAATGCTTGAATCAATGTATAAAAGCAGTGTGCTCCTCTTCGTGCTCTCGCTTTCTACCACTGTGCACCAGATACCTTAGCTTGACTTTTTAGAGATCAGTGCTACCTGTAATCAATACGTTTACTACATGGGAGGCAGCTGTTGTTTGCCACAGACAGGCCACAGCTGAGAAGATAGCAGCTAATCCAAAGGCACTGATCCAACTCACCATCTGCTCATGGAGGCAGAGTGAAAGGCTGCACGAATCAGACGCTCTCCTCTCATCACCTTCACGATGCCCTTAGCCTCTTTCAGTCTGGAGGTGAAGATGTTTGAACTAGTAGCCTGAAAAACAGCAGTCGCAGAGATGATTTTCTTTTACTTTCGTCAGTTTTGGGGATTTATTGAAATTGAAGGTGCTGGGAGATACAGGAAGAATTTAATTAGTTCTTTTCAAGCGCATGAATTCTGAAAACACTCTACTTTTTCTTTCGGCCAGAAGAATAATCTGTTGACACAATATTGGCGTATTGTCACATTACAAAGTCAATGTGGGGAACATGTTAGCAAACAGTTGTCCATTTACACATCCAGCAGACACAGAGCCAACCGGTGAATGTAAGTTCAATATCTAGCTATGTCATTGGTCTCCACCAACTCCTGAAGGAAATATCTGGCTCTTAAGCTGCTAAATGCTCTACTGTGCTAACTTCACGTGTCTATCAATTGACTGTGTATACTGTAGATGGTAAGTTGGTCAAGCTTTCTCATAAAAAACAGCTACTGATGACGCTGATGGGAGCTGTGAGAGTAAACCAAAACAATAAATTATATAGGTAGATAGATAGATAGATAGATAGATAGATAGATAGATAGATGGATACATAGCTTTATTTCTCCTTGCAGGGAAATTTAGGTGTCTTAGCAGCCAGGTACGTAAATGCAGTTACAACATAAAACACTACTATTAATAAAGTACATTACGTTAAAATACTATACAGTCACGATACAATACAAATGCACTTCTCTGTAGGTTGGTTTGCAACCAATTTCACATAATATGTAGTCATTTGACCCATGGTTTGTATAAAAAATGTGATTAGTGCAGCTTTAAATGTACCAGAACATGCTTTCCTACACCTACCAAAAGACTTGATGAACCGCATACTTGGATGTATCAAAAAAAAGGAAAAAGTCACTGAACTGATACATAAAGTCTTTCACAAAACACCCATGAGATGCTAATCTTGTTTCAAAAAATACATTTGTTTTCTTGGCTCTGCTGTTACTGACTGTCGTTCCTTCTTTTAGATTCTCTCTGAGGCTTTCACTCTGTTTTATATGGCCAGTTACTCCCACCTGAGGCAACAACAACACTGGGCTTTGTGTGAAGTGTTAATAAATGTGACAGCCACTGAAACTGTCAAGGGACACTGCAGGATTCAAACAAGTACAATAATTCGGCTGTTCACCTTTTTATTACCTCTGGTAGCGGGGACAGACTTATGCTGCAGGCTGCTGCAATGCCTTTACATTGACGATATTGGATTATAATTTAAACCTGTTGAGCTTTTTCAGCATGTCACACAAACAGGATATGTTCATCAAATTCACAATTAAGGGAAGAAGGTGGGTGTTGGTGTCTTAATTTTGTGGGAATTAGTCTCAAAGAGCATTGTACTGTACTGTGTGTTTTATTATTTAAACACCCTTGCGGTCATAATGAACATTCCTTTTCTCTAATTTACTCTCATACTTATACTGCACTTGACACAGACAATGGAAAAAGCTTTACTTGGCGGGTGCTGCCACATGGGTGGCGGTGAAGGTCAGGGGCCTTGATGGACCAGACCCGGACAGCAGAGGCTGGCTCTGGGGACGTGAAATGTCACCTCTCTGTGGGGGAAGGAGCCAGAACTTGTGTAGGACATGGAGCGCTACCAGTTAGATCTGGTGGGGCTTACCTCTACACACACGTGTACATCTCGGTTCTGGAACCATACCTGGATAGGGGTTGGACTGGGTGTCTAGGGTGTGAGATGTCTGGCGGGTGTGGGGATACTCACAAGCCCCTGGCTGAGCGCTGCTATGTTGGAGTTTATGTTGGGTGGACAAGAGGGTCGCTTCCCTACACCTGAGTACGGAGTACTCAGCCTTTTTGGAGACCCGGAAGGGAGTCCTGTATGGGGCTCCAGTGGGGGACTCCATAGTTCTGCTGAGGGAATTTAACGCAACAACTTTCAGTCAGCACCAAGGTGCTTTTGGAAAACCGTTTGCCACCTCAGGAGGGGGAAGCGGGGAACCATCCAAGCTGTGTACAGTAAGGATGGGATGCTGACCTCAACTGAGGAGGTAATAGACCGGTGGAAGGAGCATTTTGAGGAACTCCTAAATTCAGATAATACACCCTCTATGGTAGAGGCAGCGCTGGAGGATGATAGGGGATTGTTGTCAATTTCCCTGGTGGAAGTTCCAAAGTTAAACAACTCCACAGTGGCAAAGCCCCAGATATTGATGAGATCCATCCAGAAATGCTGAAAGCTCTGGGTTGACACGCCTCTTCAACATTGCCTGGAGGTCTGGGATGGTGCCTAGGGAGTGGCAGACCGGGGTGGTGGTTCCCTTCTTCAAAAAGGGGGACCAGAGGGTGTGTGCCAATTACAGGGGTGTCACACTTCTCAGCCTCCCTGGTAAAGTCTACTCCGAGGTGCTGGAAAGGAGGGTTTGGCCGATAGTCAAACATTGTGTTGAAGAGGAACAATGGGGATTACGTCCTGGTTGTGGAACAATGGATCAGATTTTCACTCTCGCAAGGATCCTGGAGGGAGCCTAGGAGTATGCCCAGCCAGTCTACATATGTTTTGTGGATCTGGAGAAGGCGTATGACCGGGTCCCCCAAGAGATACTGTGGGAGAGCTATGTTCGGGTTCTTGGCAGTAAATTGGACTTGTTTCAGGTGAGGGTTGGCCTCCTCCAGTGCTTTGCTTTGTCACCAATCCTGTTTGTAATATTTATGGACAGGATAATGAGGCATAGTTGGGGTGGGAAGGGGTTGCAGTTTGGTGGGTTGGGGATCTCATTACTGCTTTTTGCGGATGATGTGGTCCTGATGGCGTCATCGGCCTGTGACTCACTGGATCAGTTCGCAGCTGAGTGTGAGGGGATGTGTGGGATGTGTGGGATAAGGATCAGCACCTCTAAATCTGAGGCCATGGTTCTCAGCAGGAAACCGATGGAGTGCCTTCTTCAGGTAGGGAATGAGTCCTTACCCCAAGTGAAGGAGTTTAAATACCTTGGGGTGTTGTTCACGAGTGAGGGGACAATGGAGCAAGAGATTGGTTGGAGAATTGGCGCAGCAGGTGTGGTATTACATTCAATTTATCGCACTGTTGTGACGAAAGGAGAGCTGAGCCAAAAGGCAAAGCTCTCATTCTACCAGTCAGTTTTTGTTTCTACCCTCACTCACCTATGGTCATGAAGGTTGGGTAATGACCAAAAGAACGAGATCCAGGGTACAAGCGGCCAAAATGGGTTTCCTTAGGAGGGTGGCTGGCGTCTCTCTTAGAGATAGGGTGAGAAGCACAGTCATCCGTGAGGAGCTCTGAGTAGAGCCGCTGCTCATTCGCGTAGAAAGGAGCCAGTTGAGGTGGTTCGGGCATCTGGTGAGGATGCCTCCTGGGCGCCTCCCCAGGGAGGTGTTCCAGGCACATCCACCTGGGAGCAGACCTTGGGGAAGACCCAGGACTAGGTGGAAGGATTATATCTCCACCCTGGCCTGGGAACGCCTTGGGATCCCCCAGTCGGAGTTGGTTAATGTGTCTCGGGAAAGGGAAGTTTGGGGTCCCCTGCTGGAGCTGCTCCCCCCGTGACCCGATTCCGGATAAGCGGACAAAGATGGATGGATGTTTGAATACATACAAAAAAAAATACATATTCATCCAAGGCTGCTACATTCATTAAGGTGCCTGCAAGAATCTGTCAAATGCACGCATTTAGTAACAGCGCAACCTCTATGACTAATCTCAATTTAAAAAAAGGCATCCTGTGAAAATACGAGGCAGTGATTTTGTGCAGCCTGTGACAGCCGTTACTCTCGGTGAGCAAGAAAATTCACTCTGGAAAATGACTCTTCCTCCCACCCAAGATCAGATATGTTGATTTTTCTGAGGCATATAAACACTCCAACAGCTCCCTCTCACTCCCACACAGCCAAATTAGCTGTCACAGAAGACATTATTCTGTCATCTTCTGAGGTTCCTATCAAACATGTTTCAAGCATATAGATGCTCTGTGAATGTTGCTGCCCAAAATTTTGGAAATACATGCACTTTGAAAAAGATAGTATGTTGTCTCTCTGCCCAAATAACTGACTGGACAGAGGGATAAATGCATGATGTTATGTGTGGTGTTTACAGCCTTACTGTCTCGAGCTGACTGTGCAACCAACTAAAGAAAAACAACAGCAAACCCTATAGCCCACCATCACACAATGCGACTACAGTGCCTGGGCTTGAAGTTAATTTGCTCGCTGTGTATGAAGATGAAGTGAACGTCATTGTGCATACTAATAGCCCACATAAAGTCTTCAAAATGATAGAATGGTTCTGGTTTGGAGATGACAGTTGAAAGTTAAAATTGGTTTAAGCATGAAAACATCTCTCTTCCGTCAAAGTGGTGATACTTATGTTGATACAAACATGCAAAACAGTAAACAAAGCTAATTTGATCCCAGGTCTCTTGTGTAAGAAAATTATGCTTTTCTGGCTGCAGAGCCCACGGTAAATGTTTATATTTAATTGCATTCTGAATCACTGTAAGTGCCAGTAAAATGTTTACTGTCATCTCAGGACTAAAGGTAAAACAGATGGCTCTCTGCTGTTGCTCAGTACTCATCTGTTGTAAATTTGCCCTGTCAAGCAAATGTTCTTCAGTGCACAAGCCTACACAGTAATGAGAGCTAATTTTAACACGTGCTTTGCGCCCTGTTGAAGTTCACAGATGTCTGAAGGCAGCCACCAAGTTGTTTTCAGAATATGACAGTGTGATAGCTACAGTAGCTGCTGTTTTCTCTGCAGCTGGTGCATGGCTAATGACACCGTTCAGTGGAGTGATGCAGCCACAACAATTACCCATCACCAAGGAAGCATATCGAGGGCAGTGCCTAAGTGGCTCTGTCAGTGATTCAGATGAAAAAAACAAACAGCACTTGTTTAATCACTTTACACTCTGTGTCATTTTAACACTTTTTAAATAAAGAAAGAGTTCATTAATGTGCAAATCTGACAAAAACCATTATCACAGACTTTGCTCTCTTAAATGACTTGAAAGAAATGTTTTTCATCCACAGTAGTTGGGTAGTTTTAGAGATGGCAATGTTGGTCTGTTGGTTTGTCGTTCCACCACTTTGGTCCGGACTGAAAAATCTCATATATATAATGTATTACATTTTTATAACACTCATGACTCTGGTAACCCCCTGACTTTTCCTTTAGCGTCACCAGGTTGACATTTTTGTTTTTAATAAATTATCTCCCCAATTATTATATGGATTTCCAGGAAATATGGTTCATTTATTTTTAAGCCCCCCTCAGAATGAATTGTAATAACTTTGGTTAACCTATATTTTGAACATTATTAACATTATACCTGCTTAAAATCAGCATGTTAAAGGAATTCTTTGACAATTTGTGAAATATGTGTACGCACTGTTTTTTGTACAGACTAAACAAACAAGCCATGATGTGTAAATCAGTGAGCTTCAGAGGTGCTGGCAGGCAGATTTGTTTAGGCTAGCTGTTTTCCCCGTTGTCTTTATGCTAAACCAACTGGCTGCTGGATGATATTTTTTGATTGAGAGAGATTAGATGGTATTGATCTTCACATCTAATTCTCCAACAGAAAGTGTAACAAGTGTATTTCTTAAAATGTTTAAACTGTTGTCCCTATTGTCATTGTGAGTGTGTTAGCGTGATGGCATTAGCTCAAAAGCAGCACTGTGTGTGGCTGGTGACCACTAGTAATATGAAAATAATTGATACAACAGCAAAGTCTGTTGATGTACTGTATCTGGACTATTCAAAACGTCAGTCAACTTAGAAACTAAAGTCACTTAAAAGAACACTATACCACACATACTTTTGAAATTGAATTGTTTCAAACAAATCAAATTCATTCCTAGAAATAATGCACCATATCTATGACCTTCCTCCTCCTGTTACTATATTGCATGAAGCTCCTGGTCATTCATCTTGAGAGCAGGTGGAAAAAGGTCAAATCAATTGTGCTGGCAGCTAGGCTTGTGTCAGGCTGAAGACACTGATCTAATAATGTCCTCATTAGCCAGCCTCAACCTAACGGAAACCACAGCCGGGACCAGGAGGTCTGCTCTGCTGGTGACTGCCATCGCCTCAGGGCTGTTATGGGCTAGATGAGCCCAGGACAACACCTCACACCTCTGGGCCCCATCAGTCACAGCCCATCTGTAATAGAGAGGACGGGACACAGTTAAGAAGCTGCTATTGTTTGAGGATGACTTTGATTCATGTGGTAGATTTATTTAACTATGCAACAGAAATATAAAGCACCTAATATCCTGTATGCTAAGGGCCAACAGCTGTATGTGTTGATACTGTGTTGTTCTTCTCACATATCAACTCCTTCTTTTCACATGAATATTGCAAGCCCCTTTCCTCTCTCTGCCTCTGTCTTATGAAGCATTGCACAGATTCTAAACCTAAAATTCTAAACAGGAAATCACACCAGCACATCTGGTGCTTCAGCTTTGAATACAGCCAGTATAATATTCAAATAGAAAGCTCCACTGTGGCAATAATCCTGCTCCTGTATATGCTACAGCTGCTTGTGTACTTTCTGGTAAGGTTGCTTTGTACCGCCTGTGACAGAGATCAGTTTATAGCCTCAATGTAAAACTGTGGAGGAAGAAAGATCACTCCTACCTCTCTGACTGCCATGAGCAAAGTCAGCATGAAGAGATGCCCCCTGAGTGTGTATACAAACACGTTTGATGCTCCAGGATAACGCTGCCCCAGCTGAATAGAAAGAGCAGGAGAAAGAATATAAAATAGAATATATTTGTAAGAACTAGTAGTACTGAATGCATATTCTAGGTCTTTTTTACATTCATTACAGAGTTCGGTTGTACAATCTATGGTTCCAGACTCTTAAATGTGAGGACCAATTGCAATCAATTAAATCCTTGTACATTTAATGTCTTTGTTGGTTTCTTTTTTACTTTCACGATTAAGAAAATGTTTATAGCACAGATTGATTGATATTAAAATTGCAGAGCAAAGTGCAGGCCTACTAAAGAAGTGTAGGAGAATGGGAATTTAGACACAGATTAATTAGAAATAATTTAACATGTTAATAAGCATTTTAATTTAAATGTTTGTTTCAGTACTAGTCCTAGTTTGGACAACAAGATAAGTATACCAATCAGGTGCCAAGAATGCCACTGTGTGATTTATAATATGATCAATAGATAAAGACTATTATTTTCTGCTGGCTGGAAACAGTTTTTTAGATGTGAAGTTGCAGGTAAATACTGCTATTGAGAGAGAAAAAGAATTCCTTGGCCCTACTGACAGTAAGGGACATAAGTGAAAAGAGGGTGCAGTCCAGCTAAAAGAATGATTGAATGTGTGGCACCTCATTTGACATTTTTCCTTGCATTGATGCTTCCTATGCTAAGGTTTTTGCAATCTGAATATCACTCACTGACATGCCCCTTTTGTTCTTCCTTGGGGAGATTTGAGCATATGGGCAGGATTAGCAGCAGTGAGCCTACACATGTGCTGATCGGGGATCCTGATTGTTTTTCAATCCTCCGCCCTTAAAGATTCCCCCGTACAATAAAGCCTTGTGTGAAGAAAGCCAGCCAGTTCCTCATCGGTCAGCTGTCATTTCCGGCTGCCATCAGCACTAAACACACTGGGCTCATAGTGACTGTGGAGGTTATTTCACATGCATTTCAGTGACACTGACTGTCATGATGTTTTAGGAAAACAGCAAAGGCCAAACAGCCTTTGTGGCATGTTTTCTATCATCTTCAAGTATTGAGATTTTAAAAGTATTTTTTTGCTGAAGGAAGCAGTAACGCTGAGAGGAAAACCATGTAGTGAGTCATGCAGTAGGCGATGAAACTCCCAATGGGACCTGCCTTGTCAGCTGCTTTTAAAGTCTGGTGTTTCTAAGACATTTCAAGATGTTTTAAGTTTGCTTTATTTCCTTTTTTGCTTTTCATGCCAACAGGTGGGAAATGTGATGCTAATTTACAAATGACATTTTGGTCAATTTTGGTCTCAATTAGAGCTGCAATGATTAATCGATTAGTTATCATTAACCTACTATTGAATTAATTAATTAATTTGATAATCGATTAATTGGTTTGAGTCAAAATTCTCTGATTCCAGCTTTCTCAAATGTGAATACGTTTTTTCCACTTCTCTATGACAATAAACTGAACATCATTGAGTTGTGGACAAAACAAGACTTTTGAGTAAGTAATCTTGGGCTTTGGGAAACACTGTTCGACATTTTTCACAATTTTCTGAAATTTGCCAAGTTTTGAAAGACTTTTATTGCAGGTCAAGAGCGGTTAACAAGGCAGGCTGTGATGTTAAAATTGCCATCAGTGATGCAGCACTGGGCGGATTTTGGTTGACTTTTAAAGACAGACAAGCTTGGTTGTGTTTTGCTAGTTTTTGTTCTTGATGTATTTTTATAACAAGGTTTTATTAAATAAATCAATTCCACTGATTTCAAAAGCTGAACATAGTAAACGGTGTTTGATGTCCACATCCACATGTTAAATGTACATCCACATGTTAAATGTAATTTACTAATTTTCTGTGTGGCCTAAAACGGGTTTCACGCTTACAGTCTGTGCAGTGCAGATGGTGCACATAGTCGCCACAAACCACCTTACTGATTATAGTCAAACTGCTCAGAGCGGATGTCCAAGTGGCGGTGGGTCAGAGCAGTAGGTCAAAGTGTTCGGTCAGAGCAGCAGTTGGTCGGAAAAGCGGGGAGAGCGGCTCCAACTTCTTCTAGTCTGCAATCAATCATTGCAACGCGGTCTGTGAGACCATGTTTGCATTACAAAATCTTGACAGTGCACGGCTCAGCGCTCAGACTCTCCGCAGACTCTCAGCACACAGTCACTCATGCCACATTTGCGTATATGGCCATCCACACCGTCCTGACCGCACTGACCGCAAGAAGCATTAAACACATTTAAGCCTGATGTAGCTTCTTCTCTAAGCCTTGACCTTCGCTGTTGTTCAAAAACACAGTTATCCACAATGTTTCATTAGGGGACACGTTCCTTCTTAGGTGACATGTTCCTTGTTAGTCGGCGCTGTAGTTTCTGATTCAATCCCAACAAATACACAATCTGTTCCTGTTTGAGTAATGATTGCTAGTAATGAGGCTCTTTTAGGAAATCCTGCAATCCTTTAAAAAAGCATTTACCTATATATGTATTTGTAAGCCCAAAAGTAGTCTCAGAAAGACAGAATAATGGTTTGGGTCTTATCATGGGAGTTGTTGGCAATAACAAAAATATAGAATAACATCAGCCTTTACTTTAAAAACAGGCCTAATGAAAGCAACCCGACAATGGTGGACATCAAAACTAGGTTGCACACTGAAGATTATTCTGTATTTGTGGTACATGTGTGTGTAATATTCTGTAGGTTTAGTAGCTAATCAAATATTTGCATTTCTTAAGTGCTTTGAATGCAACTGTGGCTCTGAAACTCTCTTGGGAGTGAAACTAGGCTAAATTGAACATAAAATCCACAAAGCAATAAATCTGATTTTAATTATTTTGCAGTCTGTATGTGAAACCTTCTCCCAGTGGGTGAGTAAACTGCTCTGCACACCACCTTATTGTTTGCCTTTAGCATATGTCTTAACAGCCATCTCATCAAAATGCCACCTCTCTGGTATGCCAATCTTTTGCCCTTTTGTAATATTGGAAATGGTGACCACCAATTCTATCTGATGCAGATTTATTCCAAAGTATTTATTCTGCAAAGGTTTTCGTACGATGGGAAACTGCTTTATGACTAGGACATGAAATACATGAGGAAATGCAGTTCTATCATCCAATCATTTCTATCATATTTAATCATGCTAAAGCTTATCTTGATGGACAAACAGTGTGGTAGACATGTCTGCACATGTCCTGCATCGTAAATATTCACAACCAAGTGGGAGGGCTTTGCCAGAGAAACGTGGTTCTGTGCACTTCTTTGTTTCCCCGGGGTTTCCCAGCAGAGCGTTGGCATGGCTCATAGTTATTCTTGCTCACTCATTCATGCAAAAGCTCTCTCTCTCCTCTTGCCTTACATATCTTACAATATTCCTCTATATCTATGTCTCCCTCACTTTGCTCTCTCTTTCCTGCTTTCCATTCCTTCTCTTGCCGACCCATTCATCCGTAGCCGGTACATCGGTGGCCATCCTGTGTGCTGTGTCCAATGCTTACAGGCTGCTCTCATGTCTCTATCCCACCCCTAAGCAACAGCTCAGATTAAATACTTAACTTTATTCATTTTTTCTCTGTCCCACCCTCTCTTGCCTGGCATTAAAAATTCATCCACTCTGTGCTGTGTTAAAAGCACATTACGCAAGGCTCTATATATATCTCCTCCCAGGCAGGAACCGTCTGTCCCTAACTGCCTTTACGTCTCTGCTCTGTCTGTGTGTATGCATACATTGTATGTGTGTGTGTATATGTGTGTGTGTTTTTGTGTGTGCGTGTGTATGTGTGTGTGTGTTTGTGTGCATGTGTGTGTGCATGTGTGTGTGTGTATGTGTGTGTGTGTGTGTGTATGTGTGTGTGAGCTGAAAGCTTTTTCATAGCTCTGTTGCTGCTGTTCGCCTATATCTATCAGGTCCCAGGAGGAGGCCAGCTACAGTGCTCAGGAAAGTCCCTGAGGTGGCAACGGATGATGCAGCAGACTACAAAAACAGGTGAGGTTAAGTAAGGACCTCTCAAATCAACAAACACTGTTCAGTTTTAAAGCAGCACATGTTTTCTTCTGATCATGGAGCTGGTTTACCACATTGAAAAATTGCATATGTGTCTATGGTGCAAGTGCCTTTACCTCTTTTACTTGTAAGAGGTCATAACTGCTGCAGAGTTTGACCGTTCACTCTAAAGGCCGTTTATCACCCAGAGATGGGCGTTCAGAGATGAATAAAGTGTTACTGTGTGCATCAGTCTCTCCCCAGTTGAACCATTTGCTGCTGCCTCCTGGATGAAAAGCCTCGGTAATTGGCTGCTATTTCAAACTGTACGGCATTCTTGACAATGGCAGTGAAAAGAAAGAAAAGAAACATGTTCCCTCTGTTGCCATCTATGAAAAAAAGTACTGTATGTGCCATAGAGCAAAAGAACAAGCACATTTATGTAAATGGAAACTTTGTTTCTAATTTGGTGTTTAATTTGTCTTCTGTGTTGTTCAAACGCAAAATCTCTGCTTGTGTCTAATTACTTAAATCTAGCCCTGCTGTGCTGTTTAATTTGCACAAAATTGTTCCACAAAAATGCTGTATACAGAATTATTCAAATCGCCTTTGTCAATTTTAAAGGGTTGATTTTTTTTAAACGTTTATATACTTTCAGGTCCATAATGTTGGACATTATTGCTTCTGTATTAAGTATGTTTAATTCCCTCGATTGGCTGAAATACAATGTGTAAGTGAGACTCCAATTTCAGCAGTGACATACTAAAGAGCTACACTGCACAGCTACACACACAGCTACACACACAGCTACACGCACACACACACACAAACGCAGTCCCCTGGAGCTCTGTGCAGCTTTTCTGTAGATGTTGTGGTACAAGTTTAGTGGATCTAATCATGATGAACATCACAAGGTTGGCTTTGACAGAATAAGGGTTGTTCTGTTACTCCAATCCACTCCACATATGACACCTTGTGCTTGCCAGCCCATCTCTCCAAAGACAACGACTGCCAGCTCTTCCAGCCAGCCCGCACTGAAATGTGGCATTCCAAACTCGATCACAGTCTGGAACACAACACCTGCAATCGAGAAAGTTGAGGAAGCTGCCAAGTTCCTCCCATTGTGAGACACGTTTCTCTCTCTGCATGTATTTCTTTACTGGCCTCTTTTTTGTCACTTGTCGTCACCATCTGTACCAAGAGGATGAGAGCAACTGCATCGCTTGTCTTTAGCGGGTGCTAAAAATAAATATAAAATAACAATGCATCTATTCCACACCCATTACAGGCTTCCTCTGCTCCACATTATGTAAATAAGACCACCACGTCTTAAAATGACAAGTTGAAAGCAAGGGGATGTAGGTACTGTACATGCTGCAATGCATTGCTCTGCAGCATATACACACATCCTGAATAAGTTAGAGGAACATCTGGTCCCTTGTGGCCAATTCTTCTGCTGGAGCACATTGCGTATCCAGTGTCCCCTTCCTCGCTCTCCTCAGCAGAAGACTGTTTGAGTGACAGTTGTTTGCTGCACAGTGGTCTGTTCTCTCTTCCCATGGGCCTAATTTGTGCAGGCTGCTTTTGAATTGTTGCAAAGAAGGTTCAGGAACAAAGCCAGCTGATGGGGCTGGGGTGTCTGAGACCTGCTGTTCCTCTCTGCCTTTGGTTATGATGCCAATTTATCTGCATTCTTCCTCACCCCAAAGTGCCACCCTTCTGTTCGTGCTGTTTGGTGATGAAGAAGTGAGGTGAAGAGGTGGGGTAAACGGGAGTTCATGACTTTTGTGCATCTTTAAATAATATCTAAATAACATGGAACAGAGAAAAGTGAACTACCTAATGTACATTACTCACATTATTTAGCAGCAATATACAGATATTGCATTCAGTCAATATTCAGAAACCATGTTCCTCAAGGCAGCACCCTGCTTTTAAAGTACACTGTAGTTATTTTCTCTTCAGGTGACATGATGAATCAGCAACATTTGAACACTGCAGGAAAAAAAGTCAAGGGAAAGAGCTAAGACTTTCAAAGTGTTCGTTTTGCAAAAAGTCAAACTAAAGATTAGTTACCTGCAACTTTGAAGAAAGTGTGCAGAGCATCAGCAGTAGAAATGTGTCATTCCCCTGCCCAAGGACAGCTCAGTTCGCCTTTGTATGTTGCCTTTTACACTTCGATCCCCTGTAGCAAGAAAGAGGAACTCCTGTCCTGAAACCTAAACTATACTGAAATGCCAATTTATGACTAGAGGAAATAGGAAGGTTACAGCATGTGAACTGTAGCTGTGACAGTGCTCAGCATCTTTAAACCAGGAATATTGGTGATCAAACTTTTAGTAGTATAGCTTTTTTTGAGAATTTGAGATCCCAAATATTGAACAAATGGTTTCAGGATTTGGAAAAATATGTATATAATAATGATATTTAATTGTTCCCTAACCTAAACCAAAAACTTTCAGGCCTAAACATAACCATGGACATCTTTAAAATAATGTGTTTGCCATAGACGGTAATTGTATTTCTACAAGGAAATGTTGTAGGTAAAGGAAATTAAACATCTTATCAGTGAGCATTTTGCAATAGTGACAAATTAATGAAATGTTGCAACTTTGCCAATAGTACATAACGTAGTATACACATACTTTCTAGGAGACAGGGTTGTTGGCAAACGGTAAAATGATTACCCAAACTGCCTATAAACATCCATCACTGCTACAGTGATGTAGCAACCTTAACCTACTGTACTACTATGTAGTGCTGTGACATGGTTTTCCCATTAAATTAGGGATTATTACCAACATTATGGGTCTGTTTGCTATCAGTTTTACTTCCAAATACAGAGGTTTAGATCATCTGATAATCAAGCTAAAGTGTTGGCCTGTTTACAAGTTGTCTGATCTTCCGGCTGCTCATGTTTCTGGCACAGCAGATCTCAGAAATTAACTTGGTGAATACAAGATTATCATAACTAATAGGAATGATCAAAATGTGAAAAAAAAATTATATTATAATAAATACCTAAATTGCAATAAACTGGAATAAGTCTTTAATTTTGTCAGGTATGATCACCAGAAAATGTTTCTTATTATTCCATAACATGCAGTACAGTAAAGGCTGTGATCTGTGTTGCAGCAGATAGCCTTGATGTATACAATAGGCTACATAAGCTACAGTATATGCTTGCAGTAGCTCAGAGAATCGTCTCTTTGAGAACATCCTTATTTACTCTTTTTCTCTGGTTAGTGTGAATGTAATAAAAGAAACAGCTGCAGTCTAATCAATTTTAAAAACACATCATGCCTGGTGTTGCCCAAAATGTCAACAGCACAACGTAACTTGTTTCTACAAGCCACGAGTGAGAAAGCAAATGCCAGGCAGAGAGATGGTAGGAGGTTTATTACAACATTTGCAATGATCCATGATGAAGAAGAATGGAGCATAAATCAAAGAGACATCTAGCTAGAGACAATGGAAATTAAATTGGTTAATGGAGTGCGGGAATATACTGCGGATAAGCTGCATCAAATTTCAACATGCAGAAAAAACAATTGACGGTAACAAATGAAGTCCTGCTGTGAGGCTGTCAAATGAGACAAAGTTGCATCTTATTTTTTTACAACTACACTAGAAAAACATTGTAATCAGCGGCTGTGTGAGGAATTTCAGTTATGCACATTTAAAACATCTATACAGCTTCCCAGTCCTGGTTGTTTTTTATTTACTTGCACTTGCTGCTCCTGCCCACCTTTAATGATTTTACTGACAAAAATGAGACAGCCACTAACAATTGTCCTATGAGTGTTGTGTGTGTTCTCTACAATTAGCAGGGGCAGTGTATGATGTCGTCCACAAAACAAAATAAGCCTGAAATCTTAAAAAAAAACCTTTACACACATCCTTAGGAAATAGGATGAGATTTGTGAGTGTAAAAGCATCTCTTGGAGGAAAGCTCCAGGTCGTATTCAAGAAATTACATAACGCACCTGCACAGAGAGTACTGTGGTTTTAATTAAAGGAGGCATATTAAAAAAACATACCAGTCTGACATGTTTCCTTCCAAGTGCAGCTGTGTCGTGGTGCCATGTGAGGCAGCAGAGAGGGACGAGAAAAGACTTCCGAGTCACTGACTGAAAGAGTTTAATCTTCATTTAGTCTGTTTTTTCAGCCAGAGGCAATTCTGAGTCAATATCTGCTGCTTAACATTATTGCTCCACAGTGACCTTTGCAACATGCATTCATGCAGCTTGAAACGGTGATAAAAATACAGTAGGCTGGTTTGACAGGATGGATCCAAACCATGAGGGCGATGATGGGTGATGATTATCTGTAGTGAGAAGGATGACAGCAGGCCCCAGACAGTCTCCAGATATCTCCTGACTTGGCGTTCTGTCAGTTTAAAAGGACAGACTGCCAACACTTCCAGTCTGTGTGTGCATGTGGGGATGAGATGGTGAGTAAAATGTTTCGTCCCGTCATTTTTAATTTAAATCTAATTACACCATATTAGTTCAACTGACTTGTGTGCTTTTCTGGACACACCTCTAAAGGTTGAAGTTTTCAACTTTGACAAACTGGGACAGACGCACTGATTAATAAAGAGCAGCATGCAGGTTTTGTACCGGGGATGGTTTTTGGCTGGGACCTAAAGAAAGTTGAATTAAGAAAGTTAAATCTAGACGCTTTTGCACTGAGGCTAGAAGCAACTGTTGCTAGTTACAGCATGAATGAAGATTTTAGCAATACAACTAATAATATTAATAACAATAATAATAATAATGATGAGTGTTATCAAGTGCTTTCCACAGATGAAAGGTATCTCAGTGCGGGGAAGTGGGGTTGCTGGCAGTGAGCCAAAAGGCAACAGAGGTTGAGTCGAGGACTGAGGCTTTTTTTGTATGGACCTGGCTTCGCCCACCATTCTGAAATGCTCTTTAGAGACATAGCTGTCCTCTCCACTGAGATCCTACACAGAGAAGAGGCCATTGTTACTGCCTGGCTTCAGCACATCTTTGGAAACCTTGATTGTTCTCCATTTGCAGCAGGAGTTTCTGAACCAGATACCAGCCTCGTGCTAAAGCAACTACAGCCAAATTTTTTCTGCCATGTTATTTCCGGCATCGGTGCCCCAGCTACTCGTCTGCTTCTTCTTCGGCTCATGGGACACCAAGAGGAGAATCTGTTGGGTTTCCTCAGAGATGGTTGCTGTGTCTTAAATAATTTAGTGCAGCCACAGAAAGCTTAGAGCAGTGAACGACACGGGCACTCACCGAGCAAAACTGATGGTACTGTATCTGCCAGCCATCAAAACCCTGTGTTGTTATGCAATGTAGAGGTGTTTCATACATCGGATCTGTGCGTGCATGCGTGTGAGCGTGTGCGTGCTAAAGAGAAAACCTTAAAAGTTGCAAACATCACCACAAATAAAAGCACAACATAGGTTGTTTTGGGTGACATATAGTTCATCCATAATACCTAATAATACCTGGAGATTCATGTAGCACAGAATGCAGACTGCAATGGCACTCCGATCAGGATGCCAACATGCAGAGGGAAGTGAGGCAGCGGGGTGGATACAGTGTGGGCTGGACTTCTGCAGCAGTCAGAGTGATAAAGATAAGAAGGAGGTTGATCAAAGGAAACTGAATCAAGATGTGAGAAAATGATGTTTGAATACTAAGTTTAGGCTTTTATGTGAAAAATAGCTAGGTTAATGAAACTTACCCATTCACCAGCTCTAAATACTTTATGTTATGAATGTTTCTTTTGGATGGTGGTGGATTGATGCAGGATGTAATAATTATTACGTTTTTTATTTATGCCTGTTATTTGTGTGTGCATACACCTTGGTAGACCCATGCCTGTTATTTTGGTTCAGCAATTAATCAAATTTGTTGTAATTATGCTCACAATGCTCAATGTGCTGCACAAAAATGAGGAGTGACCATCGAGAAATCAGGAAATGGAGCAAAAAATAAAGACAAAGTAGCAGCACTGAAGGCGGAGGAATCAACAGTGGCTGCATGCAAAACAAAATGCTGTTGTTTGCAGGTAAAGATGAAATGACAGTGACTTTATGTTCATAAAAGTTCAGCAAAAGAGGGAACAATCAGAAAGGAAATAGACAACTTACTAGTGCATGCATGTTGATTCATTTGCCCCTTAAAGAGCGGCTTAATGTTATTTGAACTGCTCAAAGAAATCATTGAACATTTTGGGAATTATGCTTAGTGGCTTTCTGGCCGTGAATTAGATAAAAGGGCAAATACCACTCCCACCTCTATATGATAAACATATGTATAAATATCAGCAACAACACTTATTTTACCAAGAAATAGTCTATCCACATATTTTTTTTTACATTTTTACATTTAATGTTATTGTACATATTAAAAAAAACAAGATGTGAAATAGTGAGCTTTAAAGGTGCTGGAGAGCAGATTTAGTTTAGTAGACCTTTGGACCGACCTTTGGCCCGATCCGATCTTCATGCTAAGCTAAGCTAAACGGCTACTGGCTGTAGCTTTACATTCTGAGCACAGACATGAGTGTGGTATCAGTCTTCCCATCTAACTCATCAAAAAAGCAAATAAGTGTGTTTAACGAAAAGTTACTCATTAGACATGTATGTACATGTATGAACAATATCTGCCTGTTTGAATTTTTACAGACGCATCACTGTAATGGTATAGCTCCCATTTTACCTTGACTAAGTGAGAAAAAAAGAAAGACTAGAGAAGCTGCATAGAAACTGGAAATGTCTCTTTGTTAACTGTTTGTCTCCCAGTGACATCTCGTTTTTTTTCTGAACTTAAATGTCAGTTTCTCTTCTTTGTGGTGTTCTGTTGAAGAAATAATTGATTGATAGAACACCTCCTTCACTGCTGCGTCTTAATCCATTCGAAGTGGTGTGAATCCACACAACAACCTTTCATATTCATACCAAGAATCAAGCCAACCTGACTGCTCTACCCCCACCTCCACATAATCCCACAACAATGAAGAAAAACATAATAATGCACTGAGAAACTGGAGGTCTGGTGCAGCCTATCAGCACCCACAGATTGAGGGGCTCAGCTGTCATTCACATGCTAATAGTGTTAGTGGAGGTAGTGAGAATGGGGCCAGGGCAGGGGGCCACACTGTGTTGCTAGTTGAGGCATTTTTTATGGGGTCACAGCCCCATGGTGTGGAAAACCATCGGCTGGTCCTCATCTGGTCCCAACCCAGTATCACGCTTTAAGCGTGTAATTCACTCGCTGGTCCATAGGGTGCAGGTCCATTTGCACACTTCTTAATCAGACGTGTCCATTGGACGCTGCTCCTCCTCCTCATCTTCTGCCAGGCTTCTTTTCAAACACAAATTTGTCCGTCTTATTTCCTACTGCTGAGCTGGTGGCTTTGTGCACCTAGCTTCCACCATTAAATGCAGTTTGAAAAAATCTGTTTTCATTATCCGCATTAGGCTGCCTGCTATTGTTTGTGGACATTTACTCATGTTTTGAGTTGAGACATTAAGATAATCTCTGTATTACACAGATAGATTACAATGTCCTTTTTTATGAACATGCTGTGTTACTGAGAGCAGGATTCAAGGCTGTAGACATAGGCAACCTTTATTTTTCACCCACACTGTAACTGTGTGGTGTAGGTGTAATGTCCTTTATTTAGATGCAATTCAAAGATTGGCGTGGGTATAATGCAACTAAGGCCATCCAGAGAAAAAGGCAACGAATAGCCTCCTGAAAAGAACAGTACACTAAATACGAAGCAGGCAGTAGCTGGTTAGCTTAGTTTAGCAAGAAACAGTCTGGGGCATGACCCTTGTTAAATGGCCAATTTTCATTTTTATTGTGATGTATTACAGTATTAATTAGTGAGATTTAGAGGTGTTGGAAGGCAGATTTTGTTACCTTCAGACTGAGCCAGACTAGTTGTTTCCCCTTGTTTCCAGTCTTTATGCTAAAATAATCCAACAGCTGCTGGCTCAAGCTAAATGTGTTGCGTTTAGGCACGAGAATTGAATTTTCTCATCCAGCTCTCTTTAAAAAAGTAAATGAGAGTGTTTTCCAAAATGTCAAACATTTTCTTTAAATTATTCTTTTTAGAGCACACACTAATCTCTGGATTTTGTCTGTGCATGCAATATGATGGTTTCGGACTGGTTGGCTATTTAGATTACTGCTTGTCTTGACAGTTTATGTGTATAATTGTTCAAAAAATGAAAAGAATTACGTGAAATAACACAATCAAATGTCTACAGTCAGTGCGGAAAATTAGTTGATGTGGTTGTACTGTAACTTTGACCATTCAGAGAAACATAAGTTAAAGACCCAGAATAACCTAATGAAATAATTGAAGTATGCTGGTGACAACGTCAATCACCTATGAAACAAAAAATGATTGCCTGTGGTTAGATGGAAAGGTACTTACTCTGACATTTAAGAAATCCTGAATAAGGAAAATATAAAAAGCATATACAAGTTTCTAAAACTTTGATTATTTCTTTTAATACACTTTATTTAGGACAACGTTCTGCTTCAAGATCTCCATACACATTAATGGATGAACAAAGCTTATCCTGGGGTGCTATAATGGCTAAGATCTCAAAATGCAATAATTCCCCTGAAGCCAATGTTTTTTTTATGGTTGACAAGCTGACAGCAGGCCTTTAGATTTAGAAAGCTTACGTCCCATATTTTTTCATTCATATCTGCTGGAAGCAATCTAGGTGCAGTGCAGACCTAGTTCTGTCCCTCTATTTTGGGCAACCCTTTAGAAAGTATTAAATAGAGGAGAACAATACAATTTTTGAGCGGCAGCATTATAAAATACTCTCACAGATGAGGGCCACATCTGTTCAAAGTGTTGTGGGAGAGGACTGAAGCGATATCAATCATTGTGAAGGAAGAGAGGAAATAGAGTTTTATGATGTTACAGCCTCTTAATGTCACATCTGTAATTTCTCTGTAAATCTATTATTTCCTGAATGTAGAGTTTTTGTGTGTGCATGAGGGTTGAATCTACATCATTTAAAACTGCAGTATTGTGTCCTCAGGGTTAAATGATTCTTAGCCCCCACTTGACACTGAAGCAACCTGCTTCTGATGAATTCCTCAAGTGGGTTTGGCTGTACTAACCTTTGAATTGGGGACATGGTCTCTCCACAGGTGCTTTGTGCTTAATTTCAGTGCCGTGTGAGGATGAAAAGAACGAAAATTGCTCTTTTTTTCACAATTTTTTGATGTTCGAATAAAATGATCAGTATCTAAAGGGGCTAGAAAATAAGGTATACCTTTTATACAATTTTGTACAATTTCTTTCATGTGCAGCTCCAAAAAAATGGTTCAGATGAAAGAGAAGTAAAACAAGTGTGCACATTGATCTTGTTTTACCACAAACCCAAGAATATCTGCCCACACCTTAAGTTATCGGTCATCGGCCTCATCCGGGACGGTGCTGAGTCGGCCTACAGACGGGAGGTGGATCAGCTGGCTCTCTGGTGCAGTCAGAACAACCTTGAGCTTAACACGCTCAAAACCGTGGAGATGATTGTGGACTTCAGGAAGAGACCCCCCACTCTTCTCCTCATCACCATACTCAACAGCCCTGTGTCTGCTGTGGAATCCTTCAGGTTTCCGGGATCCAATCTATCCTAGGACCTGAAGTGGGAGCCCAACAAAGACACCATCATCAAGAAGGCCCAGCAGAGACTGTACTTCCTGCGCCAGCTAAGGAAGCTCAACCTGCCTAAGGAGCTGCTGGTCCATTTCTACACAGTCATCGTCCAGTCTGTCCTCTGCACGTCCATCACTGTCTGGTTTGGATCTGCCACCAAAAAGGACAGGAGCAGACTAGAACGGACAGTTAGGACTGCAGAAAAGATCATCGGTGCCAACCTGCCCTCCGTCCATGACTTATACTCTTCCAGATTCAGGAAACGGGCAGGAACCATCACTGCAGAACAGCTGCCTTCTTACCCAGTGTCAGGTTCAATTCTGGTCAATAACCCAGTAGCACTGCCTCTACAGCACCTGTTTACTGGTTCCACTTATTATTCCACCTATTTAGTATTATTCATCATTCCCATTCTCACATCTCACTTATTATTTATTATTTACTATTTACTCATCATTCCCATTCTCACATCTCACTTATTATTTGTCATTCTCATTTCCTATTTCAGAACTGTTCATAATGTTCCTACTGTTCATCCTGTTCATATTGTAATATAATAACATGATACTATTTATCCCAGTATCCTTTGCACTATGCTCCACATTTAAATCATTTTTATTGAACTCTTCATTGCACTCATGCCTCTATATTGTTTCTGTTTAGAGTATGTATATATTGTGTACATATTAGTGTGTATATGTTGTTTTGGTCGTTTTGTATGTGTAAGCACATTGTGAGCAACGATGCTCCAAAGAAAAATTCCCTGTATGTGTCCTTACACCTGGCAGATAAAGCTGATTCTGATTCTGATTTTGACTCCCTTTGTCCTGTTTCTAAAAATCAAAAGCGCATAAAGAATAAAAGTTATAGGGGAAAGGATTTACAATAACAAACTGAAAAGCAGACATTAGACGCTAGCTATATTATCTGCACTGGCTTTTAAGCTAAAAGCCAGCATAGGCATCCAGAACATCCTTTTACTCTTTGATGTGATTGCAAAAAGATGGATTGAGACTTTCCCTCAGTGCACAAAAAACACACAATTGTTCGATAATGGCCACTATCAAACTCCTGAAATCTGCAGAAAAGCAAGAAGACAACATCTTTGTTTCAACTGAAAACTAGTTTAATTCAGGATTAAGTGATCATTGAGTGAGAAAGTCCACTTTTCAAAAAATGTGCAGAAGGTGTTGCATATTGTATGAGATCATTCATCCAGCACTTTTTCCAACTACAGAATCATCATCTCATACAGACTAATCCACAGCAACAAAGTCAACTAATCACATTACTGTGAGTCACAGGCTCTTCAGCAGAAGTAGTCCAAAGATGAATCACCGAGTAGCTTTAAGCAACAAAAAGGGAATACTTTCAAACAAAGCCCTGTCTATCCAGACTTAAACTTGAACCAGTTGTCTTTTGCAGGGAGTCATGCTCTGTTTGTAGAAGGAAAAAGTGCCCTAAATCCATTTTCAGGAATCAGGAAAAGTAATGAATATTTTACAGGTAGGGAGTGCAGAGCTGCACTCCAGGTGACACTTTGCTTTTATAGAGCTTATCAGAAACACATCACTCATTGAGCACTACCAAGGCAAAGCCGTGTGTCTGATTGTTTATCAGTAGCCTGTTGGTGGTCCTCTGTTACCAGCGCACTGGCTGCATCAGGCCAATCACAGGGACATTATGCTGTATATTGGACATATAAATGACCCTTTTGATGGAGTGCTGCTGCTGAAATTTGGCTCAGAATGCCTCAGATTAGAGACGGGCGATATGAGGAAGCTGTATGCCTGCAATGTAGTGCTGGTCCCCTGTAGGGAGCTGATATGGATTTTCATGAGGTGCACTGTCAAATTATAAATGATAGAAGAATGTTAACCCCTTAACTTCTGGTTTGAGTGGCTTTGAAGTTGAAAATTGTCACGCTTTTTGACCATATCACACAGAACTGTGTTTTGCATCAGCTTGTTCCAACTCTTCTTTTAAGGTTTACGACGTTTCTATGATGTAAATGAAAATGCTGTGCATCATTTTATAAACAGTTACAGAAAATGTTAATCCAATTCAAAATAAAGCTCTGTGAATTTAAATAAGGTATGGTTTCACAACATGCATTTATGACAGCATGTCATGTAATTACAAGGGGTTGTTTTGCCCAATATTCCTACACACCATGATGGTTAATTTTTTACTCTTACAGATGTCATTAATATGCCACTATTTAAAAACTTATCAATAACTGTTAACATTGTATCTATACACAAATGTACTGTTTACATTACAGTACCTTACACAATTAGTCAGCACAGTAATCCAAAATCATTGTCACTGTCGAGTGGTATTTGTGACATGGTTGTGTGCACAGTCAGGCCAAATTAAGGCGAAACAGGACAACACTTGCTACCTACAAATTGTACCATGTCTCTGGTGTCTAAAACCCAAACAACTTTTTAGAGAAAAGCATAATAAAAAAAGTATTTTAAATCATTTTAACAGCATGAAATTGTCAAAAACAAATACTTTAAGCTGGAATAGAAAGGACTTTAACTAAAGATAAATAAATAAAAGTGCAATATGGCCGGTTTTTGTTACGCAAGACCTGAGGCATGCCATCAAAAACATAAATGGTAAGCATTTTTAATAGTGTATTTTGTCATTATTAATTTGTCTGCATCTATTCCACCTATCTGCGTACACAAAATAAATAACAAATTCTCCATTAGAGACATTTTTTTGTTGATTCACTCTCCTCTTACTCAGGCGAGGCACTGCTGGTGCTCCATGTTTTCATTTTGTCACTTAAATGTCCTCTGAGTATTCGTGGCGTTTGCTCGTCTAAAAACTGGCCTCTGGAGAGAAAGTGCAATTGTATGAAATTAAAAGGCAACCTCCTGAGGAAGGTAATGTGTTTGTACATACATCAAGAGAAAGAATAAAGAGGAGCTGACAACATCTCTCTACAGCTTGTGTGACTTGTGCTGTGCCAACCCTGCTTGTAAAGCGGTCCTTAAACAAGGGCGTTTTTTGATTTGGCTGTTCCTTCCTGCGTGTGTGTGTGCATGTGTGTGTGTGTGTGAGAGAGAGAGAGAGAGAGAGAGAGAGAGAGAGAGAGAGAGAGAGTTGAGAGTTCTCCACTGCTCAAGGAGCCTGCAAATTGAATGACTTTGCTGGGAGGGATTAACACTAACTGTGATCTATCTCTTCATGAAATCTGTCAGGAGCTCTTTTTAAAATAATTTCAAAATGTTGAATTACATGCAACCCTGTGTGCCTATTCGCATGCACACACATTCAAACACACACACACACACACACACACACATACACACACACACACACACACACACACACACACACACACACAAGTCCATCCAAAGACTTTACATGTGCTTGCATCATCATCCTTTTAATTTAGCTTCCTCCGCCTAGCCCTGCAGTCCCTCAGAGCACTCCTACTTTCTTCTCCTCTCCCACTTGCACAGCCAGTAGCACACTTCTTCATCACCTAGCAGATTAATGAATGTACACTTATAAAACAAAAAAATTAACAATTCATCCCAGCCTTGTTTTTCTCTTTTTTTCTTTACAAATAATCGATAGATACAGTGAAGCGGGTAAAGAGAAACATGAAGAAATCTGGTCTCAAAGTCAAGGTGAAAAAGGCCCTTGCATGGTCTAGCTGGACTTTTGCTGGTGTGGATCAATACCAGGAAGCATGGGGGTCAGAGATGGAGTGGCTTAACTCTAACCTGTACTGCCATAATTGTATCTAATACTAAAATTGAGGCACAGGACATTTTAAAACCATCTCCACTATCACATCAGTGATACATTAAAAGCAAGTTTTTCTCTTGCTTTAATGTTATTTTTCTGTCGGAGCAGTGCAAGAAAGTAAAGGCTACATATGAGGGAATGTGAGAAAGAAACACAAAGCACATTTGTCAATACATTTCTGAGGAGAAAGAGCTAAAGTAATGGCTCAATTTAAGAGTATCCCTCACTTTGCTTTTCTATTCCACTCAATCTCTGAAGAGCATTAGTCCTCTGTGTGTCAGGTGGAGGAAGTTTGAGGGTTTTTCAAAGACGATTTAAACACTATTTTTGCAGAAAATGCCCCACACTGGCAACAAAAGACAAAACGAGGGAGAAAAAGTGTGAGTTTCATTAAGATTTATTCATATGAAAATAATATAACATTGATAGAACATAATATATGTTTTAAACTGCATGAAGCTGGACTGTGTTCGGTGTAATGTCAAGGGCTGTCCCTGCATACAAAAAAAAAGCATTTTAATTGATTGACAGATACAGGATTGGTTCACTCTTTGAATCACACATTTGTTAAATTGTTTTTTGACATGAGGGACTTCCGCAAATGAGTGCAGTCATGCAAAATTGTTTTTTTTTTAATCTAGTGTATCATTGCAGCACTACATATTTGTGAATATTTCAGTGTTTTTTTTACAGATAACTCTCCAGGAAACACAATAAAAAAAATGTTTTTTTAATTTTACTAACTGACTATTAAGAAGCTATCTCACCTTTTATATTTGAGTGCATTTCTTATAACATTATGTCCAACATCACAACACCTACCTCAGAATCCTATTCCATACTGTAATCTCTATGCATTAAGTGACATTTTTCTGCCCCATAGCACAACATTAGTTACATACTAGTCTAGCCTGCACACCTTCTGGGAAAGGTCCCCTTTCAGCTGGCCTCACAAGACATTTTCCCATCAAGCCCAAGAAGCCAATAGCAATGAAGGTTTACGTATTATTGTATACGTTTATATGTCTGTGTTAGATATAGTCCCTCTTCACTAGGTGTCTTGCCATTTTCTTTTTGACAATATGACTCCTACTTTTGTCACTGTAGCTCTGCCAGAGACACGTGCTATTTCATTTCTTGGCTGCTAATAGAAGTCAATACAAGTCATGTTTTTCTTAACGCCTTTTTCAGTCCACTGCAGTTCAGTCCAGCTTGACCAGAAAGGTTGGTCAGAACAATGTGTTAATGTCTGATAAATGGTTTCAAAAGAGTATCCTTGGCCCTCGCTGGCAGGTACAGTACAGGAATGTGCTTCTGCGTAATCCTTGATTGTCGAACACTGACCTACCTCTCGTGTTGGTGTCAGTAAAGTGCACACAAACTGTGGACCGGGAATCTTTTGATTAATGTGACAAAAGCAGGTGTGTCCCAGCAGTTCAGGGCCATCCAATTAACAGGTTACAAGGGTAATGTGCTTTAGGCTCATGAGAGGTAGCTGGCCTCGTAGATACATGTAATATGCTGAAGTGTCAGAATTACTTTTACGTGTGGGTGGAACCAATGACCAGAGAACAAGAAATGGAACGCTTATTTGCCACTTAAAATTTGAATTGGGATAAAGTTTGACTGCCAGATTGATGACTGGAGAACTCTTGAGAATTACTTAACTGCTCATCAGTATCAGGAAACCTATGTATACCACCTTAGTTCATACAAGATTTAGCTCCAGTAATATTTAGGAGAAAACTTGGAAAAAAGCTTTTCCTCTTATGGAAGTGCACCAACTATTGATTTGTTTTGTATTTTAGATTTTCACTGTATAAGTAGTATCACATACAGAAAGTCTATTTGGTCGTCTGTGAATATGCTTGATATTCTTGTGCTTTTCTCCTGTACAGTATTGTATTAAGTTCTAGAAATTCACTCCATGCAGGGGATGTGGACAAAGGCTGGGTGTGAGTGCAGACATATAGTCCTCGGCCACCTGCAGGAAAACATATTCAACTAACCAACCCAGCAAAGCCCTGCTGAAGCAATAGAGAGGGGTTTGTGTCCTATTGGTCTACGTAGAATAAATCCCCAAGTGTTATTCTCAATAAGTCTGCTCTGTAGCTCACACTCCCTCACACCTGGTGTCCATGTCGATGTTGTGTCAGTTACACAGTTGTTTCAATCTTTTCAATGATCTCTATCATTGACTTGGAAGGGGAGAGCAGAGAACAGTCGTCCTGATCCCAGAGGCTGCCAGGGCTGGAGTTCCCATCTGTGCTCAACTCGTCGTCCTCCTCCTCGCTCTCCTCCTCGCAGGACTCCAGGTAGTGCAGACCTAGCGCATTGATGCCAGAGTCCTCGGAGCTGGACGGAGAGGAGCAGTGGTCCATTTTGGGGCCTTTTATCTTATCCACGGGGGTAGGATGTTTGTGTTCACTGTACACCTGCTGGACCTGCTGGACCGGCTGCACAGGCGGAGTTGTGTGTTGGGCTGGCGGTGCAGGCTTCTCTGGTTGCCGTGGCTGAGAGGGGTTTCGGGACATCTGAGGTGTCACAGGAGCAGGTGTGGGAGAGGTAGGAGGTTGAGGTGGTTCTGGTAAGGGAGGTGGGGGGCGTTGCACATAGCACATCTTTCCGTTGATGCGTTTGACAATGTAGTCATCCACAAACAGATCCGCGATGACGCAGTACTTGGGTGACTCCAGGTGAGGCGGGGACTTAAAGCAGGGGGCAAGCTTCAGGAAGCGCTCAGCCAGAGAGACGGACAGGTCCATAGTGTTACTGTACTCTGTCCCAACAGCTGGCACGGTTGTGCTGGGCAGCTGGCACACATTGGTCATGGGTTGGTACACATACTTGCCTAAAGGGAAAAAAAAAAAGGAAATGCTTTGATTAACTCACTGTGCACTACCTGCTCAGCAGCAATCAGCAGACTGACACAGTTACAAGCTGGTGAACATAGTGAAGCATTTAGCTGAAGAGACAGATATTTTTGGAGTTAGAAACCAAAACAAAACTAAAAGTGTATAATATGTCAGTGTTGTGTTCACAGCTTGTTCCGCTGCTCCGAGGTGACAAAAAATCAACACTCGATGCAGGTTCAAATCAATGTGAAACTAGATAAATCTAAACTATGGCACCATGTGAAGACCTTTGGCAGGAATCCCCACAGCAGCATGAAAATGCACTCTGAAAACTGTAATTCATGTAAATAAGCTTTTGACACATTTTACAGCTCATTTTCCTCTGTCTCTGCATTAATTGTTCTGTTATGGTTTTGATATGAACCAAATAATTGTCTCCAAGAAAGCATTTTTGAGCATTTACATATCACAATTCCTCTCTTTTCTCTTCCTGTCAACTGGAATATATTTGATGACACTAAGGGGGCGTATAACTACCTAGCAATCAAATGTGAACCCTTCTCATCATTTAAAACCTTGACACTTGACCCTTAGCTCATGGGTTGTTGCAGCTAGCAGATAAATATAATAGTATTGTTAGTAATGAAAAAACAGCTTTGTTTTCAGCCAGTCTCGACTAAGGACAGAGTTTTATATAGTGTGTAGGAATATAGTGTGTCTGTGATAACTTATCATCTGTCCTTTCTAAAAGGTGGTAACAATTTTCACATCACAAAGCAATTTGTACTGCCAGAGGCAAAATACCTGCCTTTCCATTAACTGAGCAGTGGATCAGCAGCCAGAGTGTAACATAGTTTCCATTTCAGGCCTTCCAAAGCACTGCAGCAATCATTTTTTGACCCTAAGAAGCTGATTCAAGACTTGATTCAAAAATGAAAAAAATAACACATTGGATAAAGGCCATCCAACAACGGTGTGCTGATTTACACTATATTTCTAACATAATAATGGTGTAATATATCGTGTCACATAAATCCTTTATGAGATAAAGGCCATACATTTGTTCAGGAAAGTTTCCATATTTCCTACACACATTTTCTGACGCCTTCCATTTCAGTTATGCCTCCCATGTTGGCAGCTCAAATACTGGTGGTGTTTGTGCAAAATGACTGCTCCCAAATGTTACTCATTGTTTGCAGCCCACTGCCTCCAACTCTGAGCCGTGCTGCCTGAATAGTGCGGCTCAGATGTGTGTTTAACTGGCTCCCTGGAGAGAGGGAAGATGACAGGCCTACAGTACGCATCACTTCCTCTCACTGTGTCCTTGTCTTTTCTTTCACTGGCTGGGAGACTCATTCAATCAAAATCTGCTCCCAAGTTACATTGAAAACATCAAATTACTTCAAAGTAAGGAAGTGTCTCTGTTGAGAGTTTGCTGATGAGACATTTTTGCACCACACAATTATATTTTGTTCAATTAAATCTTTTTTTCTGTCCACGATAGTTAACTGTATTCGCATGACCACCTCATTATTTAAGGACAAAAAAACGGCGTCATCGACACATGTGAAGCAATAAAGAGTGGCTTGATGTCCGTAAACTTTGTAAACACTGTAAACACAGGAGCAAATGTGGATACAGACAAAAGGGGGAACAGTAGCCATCCTCTGTTTAATGAAAAACTCAATGGTCCATGTTCAGACTGAGACGAGCCCGTTCAGGCAGACACAATAGCGGCAACAAATGACAGCTAAAGCTGTAAAAGGCAATGTGTTGACATTTAGTTTATAGCATATTACATCTAATTGCATTCATCCATCTGGAGTTTGAAATACTAAAAGCAATACTGGGGGACAGACAGATGCATGGGTAGACAACAAAACAGACAGACATACTGTACGACGTAAACACAACACCAACACCAGTTGTCCAGTCTTGCAGAAGGAACACAGCCTGTCTGCAGATTTACAAGGTGTGTGTGCAGAATGCAGAATTAATTTGTATTAAAATAAAAATATCAATGTTTCCATCAGCCCCAGAGGACTGAACGTTATGTTATATGTGAGATTGATCTCACTTAGTCTGGCAACAAGGAGAAAAAGAGAATGTTCACATGTTAAGCAACACCATGCATTCTTAAACTGCAAAATGAAACTGAAGAAGTTTTTAAATTAACAATAAGACCTGTAGTCACATATTGGGGTGGGACGACGTGGGGTGGTGTATGGACACGGGGGGTGTGGGGGCGGGTACAGATGTAAAAATACATTTGAGTAAAATCAAGAGTTCATTAGGTTAACGAGACGCCGGAAGAAGAAGCAGCTCTGTCCTGATAAGTTACAGATTGCTCTCTGGCGGAGGGAGTAGAGCAGAGGATCTACAGTATGAGGAGCTCCAACTCCTCTGCTCCCCCCTGCCTCCATATTGCATGCCTTCTCCCCTCTCTCCAGGGCCTTTGTCTGGCCGACGGCAACACAGTCTGGTTTAATACAGGAGATAGTCTCTCTAAATAATGCAGCTTGTAGCTCCTCAATCTTGCACTCTCTCTCACAACGAGCTTTGGTATCCCTCCGTCCAAATTTCAGCTTCACGGTCGCTGTTAAGACTGCAACTGGAAGAAAATACTTGGAGAATGGGGTATTATTGTTAAAAAACTCAACATGTATTGATAGGCCTTGGCACGACTGTCTGACACAGATCCTAATGTTGGCTTATATCAAAGCCTCAGTGGAGGCTGAGTCATTAAAAAATCCCTCAGTTGTTTGAGCTAAAGCCAGAAGTCTTTATGTGCAACCTGAGCAGACCTTCTACTTCTATGCAACACACCAATTCAAAGCAGCATATTGGCAAAATCAGGTGAACAAAAAGCAATTATTTGAGCAGATTGTTTTTCATTTATCAACAGCTGCTGCACCCATTTGGCCAGTGGTTACGGTCCGCTCACACATCCGCTGCTCTTTGTGTTTAAATCTGTCCAACAAAGAGGCTGCTGCAGGGGCAACAAAGTCAGTTTCAGGTTTCAGCGATAGGGTAGAGTCTGACCCAGCATCATGTGAAACGCCTTTCCTATTTCCTGTTCCATACCTCCAGAAGCAAAAGGATTTTCCTGACTTGAAGCCAGTATAAAAAAAACACTGTTTAGTTTGCTACCATAATGAAAAAAAGCAACTCTCTGGAGTGTTTATCCTGTACATAGTGAATATGTTGCTTAATCGCTTTAAATGATAGGTTGAGATTTCTTCAAGTTTGTATTAATACAATACTTACATGCCCAAACACACTTGATAAAAATGTACTTTAAGCACAGTGATCTGCTCTGTTGATCTACAGTATCAGTAGGAAATAGGCATTTGAGCCACCGGCTCACAGGGCAGTGTGGCAGGGCAGTACCAGTGTGTCCCTGTAAGCCATGGCTGTGTGACAGTGAGCCAGCATGAACAATACCAGGACCCTGAAACTGAAGCAGCTAAATGGCCTTAAGCCGTCACTCATTTTATTAGTTACACCTGTGCTTTTGCTATTGTGGCATGTCTTCCTGCAAAAAGTGTTGTTCTCTCCATTTATGTATGATGAACATATTGTTATGACACCAGAAGTACCAATAGGATTTAACAGCATACATGGAAAATTGTGGATAAAGGTGAGGCTGTTCGCTGCCTTTTCAAAAGGCTGTTTGTCACTACAGTGAGGTAGCAGTCACCAAGAATGAACGAGACAACAATTAGGTGGGTGGATTTCTTTGAAAAAGTGACCTTGTTATACGCAAATATGCATTCTAAAGCTCAACTCAAAGCTATTACAAGACTTCAGTAGTCTAAGTTAGCCAAATCAATGTGGTTATCTTATAAAGTTACAGACTTTCTTGTACATAATTCCTTCTTTGTGTTTTCCCCTACTTTCTGAACTGTGTTGAGGGGATAGTAACATAAACAGGCAATGTGGTGTTGTATTAAAACAGACTTCTGCAATAATTCTTTCTAAACTTGTTCAACTTTTTAGTTAGCGTGGTTTCCAAATATGAACAATCAATCAAAAAAACATCCCCTCTGGCCAGTGCTAAGAATGTATCGAGCCTTTAATAATAGCAGAAGATTTTTAAGGTTCAGCACTGCGGCAAATTTTGAATTGGTCAGCAAATCGATCAATATAGGGAAGAGCTTTATCCAATAAGTCTCCATATTTCCCTTAAGAAGTAGATTCAAGCCCCAGCTGTGTGATGACAGATGAGATGAGAACGTCTGACAGAAAGATCCGCATTTCTTCTATCTACAACAACCGTACAAGTTGTAACATTTGTAACGTACAAAATTGAAGCTGGCAGAGAACGAGCAGACTGACAAGAGTGTTCAGGACTCATTAGGATCTGTTAGACTTTCTTAATGAGTAATTCCTTGCCCTGCCCTGTAATTGTAATCAGTTAGTAGAGGATAAAGAGAGAAAAATATGATTTAGACCAGGTGGTTCCAGCGTTGCTGTGAGCAGAAGCTCTCATCAGACATGACATATTGGCGGTGACACTAAATACAACTAATTACCACTAATGAGAGGCTTGGACTGATGTCACCAGCTGGGAACACTGCATCCACATACATCCAATTCCAGTTTCCCTCATTTTTTTAGCCAAAGGTTTCAAACAGCTACAACTAAGTAGAAACTACTAGAAGGCAGTCAAATCATCTTTTTTTTGGGTTGTTGCTGTAGCCTGCGAAGACGATAAGCGTCGGCGTCTGAGAGCAGAAACTGAGGAGGACAACCTAAAGGTGTTTACTTTGTAATGGCATGTAGGAAATAGGAGAAGCTAGTAATGAAGTCCCAGGTAATCACTGCTCCACAGGTAGGATAATGGAAATAATGTGTTTGAGAATTAAAATGCTGAGCCAAAGTCTTATTACACATTGACCTTTTGTATTTGTTTGCCTGGGAACCTATTAAAAATGTAATTAAAAAGGCAGACTAGCAAGGCTCCCTGTGGTGAATGCACAATTATAAGCCTCAGAACAAGTTCATACTCAAGGCGACAGTCATAGGCACATTTAAATTAAAACGTTATTAAGGCCTTACAACATTTTCACTCTTTTGCATCCAACGCTATGATGTATTAGCTAGAAAGAAGGGCGTGAGCCAGGGAGCACAGGCGGGCATTGCATACAGAAGCACACTGCTGTACTTTTCTCACCGGGTGCCCTGTTTCTGCCTGATTCAGCTGATTTATTCTCACTGTGGTGCATGAGTATCCAGCGAGGGGAACCTGCAAATTACAGCGGGAAGAGATGTGAGAAGAGAAGAGGGTGAGCAGCTCCATTAGGATGTGGCTGGTGCAGTCTTCTATAGCATGACAAGCCTGAATGAAATAATGGGGACAAAGTGCTCCATGTCAATTGTGCCACATAGTTTCTGCCAGAGTGATACATATTTCAAAGCAGAAAGGAGTAGCAAGTCTAAATGTTTACAAATAATGTAACACTAAACAGGCTTTGCTGAGCACCTCAAATCCCAGATGTGGCTCCTAATAAACATCGGAAAGAATTCCTCATTTTTCTGCCACATCAGATATTCCAAATAGCTTGGCTCATTCTGGATGGAGGCAAGCATCTAAATCCAATGATTACATGGCAAAGATTACAATGTGACTTGTGCAGTTGCACACTATAAGCCTCGACTGAGTGGTGCAGATTGGAGGGTGATTGTGTTTTACACTGATCTGAGGATTTTCAGAGCAGTCAGAGATGGGATGAATTAGGGCAGCACAAAGAGATGGACATCCTGTCAGGTTCAGACAGAGTTACAGCGGTTCTTCGGCAGTGTGGAAGTGTCACATCAAGACAGGTTCAAATGGAGAGAAAGTGTCTGAGGTACAGTACATGGGTGGTGAAAATGCACCAACACTCCTCAAAGTGAATGATAGGAGCTGCTGTCCTGTACTCTCTTACCAACATATATTGTGGTCCTACTATTGAGTTAAGTTGACATTATCAAATGTTTGGCTTGTAACTAAAGAATATCAGCCACTGAACTTAACCAACTGATTGACTTTCTCTGAACATGTGAGGATTTTGTGGCCATAGGTCGTACTTTAACAGTGCAATGCTAAATAATGACCTAATTCTTTTGAAAAAATTAATATTTCTTTTTAAAAAATTATTCGTTTTGAATAAAATGATATAATAAATGTTTCATATTTTCCATAAACCCCATGAAAAGTCCAAAACAGTGTGTTAATTAACCTTTTTAACATCCCTGCACTGTCTGTAGCACTCAGCCCCAAGCCCTTTCCTACCTACGAAGTTTGATTCACAACTACATAGTTTTCTTTTTAAAACAGGCTAGAAAGCATGACTCAAACAGGAATACATAGTGCATCTATTGGGGACTATTTTTAAGTTGTGAATTAATACATATTTGGTGCCCTAAAGACTATTTACCACACTTGGCTGGTGTGTGAAAATTGACGAAACGAATTGAGAAATTATGTGTTTAAAATGGTCTATGACACCGAGGATTAAGGTCCCATTTCAGGCTTTGGCTACACAGTCAATACTTGTTAGTAGAATCAATTCATTGTTGAATTTGGTCTTTGAGTCTGTTGACGTTAAGAAAAATATCACAAGACTTATTCTTTAAAGCAGAAATGAAAGTGATGACAAGTGTGACGTCATTGCGCATTTTCTAAGTATCTCCACAAACGGTGAAGTAAAGAAAGGCAGATTTAATTAAATGTATTTGATTTTATGATTGTTTTTCGTCTGTGTGCTCCTTTTGACTACATAATATACATGCACATGTTCTCTCGTATTGTGTAAGTCAGTAAAATGCATTCCTAACCAGGCTTGCATAGCTTAGTCGCAGGCCTGTACTTGGAGTTCAATACAAAGTGAATTAGAACACATGGGAATATGTAAGATTTAAGATTATTTTAGTAGTTTCCACTTCTTAATACCTTTAAACTTGAATTAGTTATCATTTACAGTAGATACATGCACTTACAGCAAAATCATTTAACATCGTTATAATCCGCCTTAACATAACATTAGAATTGACATCTAAAAATTCAATATACCATTCAATATGTATACCGATGGAATCTGTTTCAGTCACTACATTTTCATGGCCTGCTCTGAACTACAGTATACTACTATGGACTGACAGTTGGGTGTGCTTCTGAATTGTGCAGCCTCCATTGTTTAGACTATAAACTATCCATAGGGCGTCTGTTCGAAGGTGTCCGATAAAGGATGTCTTTAATGTGACACTAAGTTGGACATCGAGATTATTTCAAGGAAAAACAAACGTGTTTGGAAGTTTTATCAAAAGATGAATTACATCACTGGGGCAGTCACTCAAATCGCGTCAATATCGAGTTCACATCTGCTACATTTTGCCCTTTTCAGTCGAGACACAATGCGAGGTCTACAGAAACTGACACCACATTCACAACACGGCCATGAATAGCACACTTTGCCACCACGGTGACAGTCAAAAAATTCTGTTAATATACAGAAAGCTATTAAATCACATAAACCAAACTTACAGTGACACCAGCCCAAGTGGCAGCACCAGTGCAGCTTGAAGCACTTTCCGTGGCTGTGGGTAGCGCAGAGGGAGAGTCCATCACAAGGCAGGAAGTCTGGTCTCCCGGCGCAGCTCTTGGCCAAAGCCTGCGCCTCGTCCAATTTCTCATTCTTCTGACACTTCTGTGCTCGCGAGGCGGCCATGCCAACATTTCCTGAATCAAAAAAAGAAGAAGCTCCGAGTCCGAGTAAACTACAACATAACCGCGAGGGACCGAGCGGAGGTTTTACGGACCACGCAGCCCACGAAGCTTCTCAATTTGGAAGACAAACGCGAAAGGCGGTGCTGGATCTCCTTCCAGACGTCCAGAGCAGCTGGGTTAACGCTCTTTCAAAGGTAGGGGGGGGGGGGGGGGAGATCCTGTAAAAGTAGAAGAGCGTCAATTAGCTACGTGTAATGTCACATTCAAAGCCTCCCGTGGTCGTGATCCACACGTCTCTTTATCTTCCCGTCGCGTCACGAAGCTCCTCTGTGTGCTGGTGACGCCGTGAACAACGGCGCGCATCTGAACTTCATCACACAACGGGAGGAGTCCACAAACACAAAGCCAGCTGCTCTGCGCACTTCAAACACACATCCAGTCTTTCATCGGCCCCTCTAAAAGCTTCAAAACACCAGGGTCTGGATCTTAAAGAAATACCAATTCACCTCAATAGCTCATATTCACAAATAGGCTATATATATATAATCTGGGTAATATTTCATAAGCATGTAGATTCTTAAATCTTAAATCCAATTTTTAGGGTCATGCATTAACTTGCTTTGAAACAATGAAAAGTTCAGAAATAGTGTTCTTGCAGACAAAATGGAGCATCGTAGGCCTACTGTAAACCTAATCCAGCTGTTCAGTTTGGAGACTACATCCGCTAGATGGCAACCCCAACAACACCTAATCATTGCTGGGGCGTTGGATTTATTCGAGAGTGAGCCATTGATTTATACAAAAGCAGTTAAGCGCTGTGTGTCTCCCTCAGCTCTGCTCTGTCACCGCTGCAGCTGAGTCAGCAGAAAAAACAGAAACCCGAGACGAATGCGAGAAGAACGTTTGACCGATGAAACAAATTAAATAAAGGGCCACAAGCCGTTGGTTGGATACACTCATGGTAAGGTTAAAAAGCCAAACAATTGCTTAAGTTAATACTATACATTGTGTTCCAGCTGCACACACATATGACAGTATAAATCACACAAAAAAAATCAATACATGACTTTATAACAGATCTTTTATTGAGGTATTAGATGGTGATAGATGACATTGTGTACATACAGTAAAAAGTGTACCAACATTAATTAAGCATATGAATAGGAAATATAGGAAAATAAGTCAAAGCATCTCTTTGGCATGCAGATGTTGCAATTCTGAATGGGATTTATCACATTTTGGAGCAAAAAAAAAAAACAAATATTACAAAGTTTGTTGATCACATCAATATTTCAGTAAGCCTTTCTTTTTAATTCTGCACTAATCTGAATTACCATTTTATTGGTTACGTCTTTACAATTTAATTCGATACAATAGTATTTTGACCACCTGCCACTTACATACATGAGGAAGACAAAATACTAGAAAAAAATTATACAATAGATACAGTATATTGCAAGCTGAATCAACATCCCTGATACAGTGTCAACAACAAAAACTCTATACGCTTCACAAAGATAGGAGCTATCTAATATCATTTCATTGTTCATTTGTACCTAATGCACTGGTAACTCAGTGTACTGTAGGCCCACATCCAGAGACATTATGATTATAAATTACAAAAACCGCCTCTTACAGTATCATCCATAATCACAACATACATTAAAAAATCAGCATTATTATTATATATAGCACAGTCCTTTTTCTTTTTATTAAAGTATAAGACTCATTATTAAAGTGAACATAGAGATTAAGGCTGATATACTTGAGATTTAAAGTTGGCTTTGGCGTTTCTTGATGACTTCCCCCCACCTTTGGATAGGTGGACTGCCACTGGCCACGAGCCTCCTGAGGAGGCTGCAGGGCTGCAGGTAGGGCACATCAGGGTGGACCTGCTGGTAGTGCTCCAGCCTCTCTAGGACCTTTGCCAGCCCTACCATGCTGGCATAGAACATGGGACCTCCACGGTGCCTGGGCCAGCCGTAGCCAAACACATAGATGACATCGATGTCTTCAGGTCCTGCAGCAATTCCATCCTCCAAGATGCGAAAGCCCTCGTTGATCAGGGCATAGAGGCAGCGCTCCAGCACCTCCTGGTGGTCTATGCTGCGTGGCACTAGGCCATGCCGGGCTCGGTACTCCACAAGAAAGCTGTGCAGCCAGGGGTCAGACCTGGCAACCCGACTGCCGGGTTTGTCATACTGGTACCAGCCCTGGCCTGTTTTTTGGCCAAACCGTCCCTGCTCACAGAGCAAGTCTCCCAGGGGGCTGTACCTGCTGCCTTGTCGGATTCTAGCTGATTGCCCCGATGCCATGTCAGGCTCCACCAGCTCCTCTCTCTTCCTGATTCTCCAGCCTACGTCTAGCCCAGAGAGGTCTGACATTCTGAACACGCCCATGGGAAAACCAAACTCCTCCAGCGCTTGATCTACCAACTCAGGTGTAGCTCCCTCCTCTAACAAGAAGAAAGCTTGTTGGAGGTATGGCATCAGCATGCGGTTCCCCACAAAGCCCCGGCAGTTGCCAACTGCCACACTCACTTTGCCCATTTTCTTTCCTAGTTGCATGGCTGTGGCCACAGCTTGAGGAGAGGACCGTGGTCCATACACCACCTCCAACAGCTTCATGACATGGGCTGGTGCAAAGAAGTGCATCCCAACCACCAGCTCCGGGTTGGGCATTTCAGAGGCTAGTTTGTCCACATCTAGTGCAGAAGTATTGGTGCACAGCAAAGTGCCTGGTTTACAAACCGCAGACAGCTGGTGGAAGACGTCAGTCTTCAGGGCCATGTCCTCAAACACAGCCTCGATGACCAGGTTGACATCTGCTACAGCCTGGATGTTTTGGCTGTAACTGATCCTATCAAGCCTAGGAGCAACCCCATGTCTCTTAGCACCTCGCTCCAACATGCCAGATACTGCCTGCTTTGCCTCCATCAACTGCTTCTCCTGGGTCTCCACGGCGACCACAGACAAACCTGTCTGAGCCAGGGCCACTGTTATGCCTCTCCCCATGGTGCCAAGACCTTTGTGGACAAAATCCCATGGTGACTACATAAATATAACCTCAGAATCATCAGTGACATATCACAGACATTTATGACCGATCGAAAACAGTATAAACAGTAATACAATGGATGTATAAATCACAGAAAATCCTTTTTTCATGCACTCTACACAATACTAGACTGTAAATAGCTTTAGCCTGGGAGCATGACGTTTTTCCAAAGTCTGCAATTTTAATGCACAAGCTGCTGAGCTTCACATATCCAGATTGTCAAACATCCAATCCTCCCTGCAGAGAAGACAGAATTCATCCACTCTCAACCAAAATATACTGTAATTGAGGGCTTAGTTTCCATAGGCAACATGACTTTGGAGATTCCGCACAGATAGCTTAATGAGTCAATGTGCATGTGCTTATTGAAAGCTTAGACAAATAGCAATAAAAATAAAAAAACGAAGCTCTTACCGATGACAGCTGCTTTATGTACGGGCCTAGGCTTGCTGGTCTCCCAGCAGGCTCCACTGGGCATCCTCCACCTGCCAACCGCTCTCTGAGCAAAGAAACAGTACTGCTGGGCACGGGTCTGGCCTGAAGTGAAGAGAGTGGCCATCAGCTCTTGCTCTCGCTCCATACCCTTAGTATACGGCAGGGTGGCTGCCGCCCGCACTGCCTGGACACATGCAACTGGTGCTATAGCTCCACGGGCACTCTGACGCACCTTCTGCATCACACCCTCAAACAGAGCATCGAAATCAGGCGGAAGTGGACACGGATAAGTACTTATACGACGAGCATCAAGTGACTGACCTGAAATAGAAACATGGAAGAAACAAATCAAAGATTTACTCTCGAGTAACATTTTTTGTACATGTACACCTGCATTATTTTATTTTATTATTTGAATAGCGCTTTTCCACTTCTTTTTCTGTCAGCCAGCACTCAGGCTGGGCACAATTGGCCATTCAATTACTAGAAAACCCAGTAAAAGAGTGATTTGACAGACCAATTCCAACAAAAGTGGAGGGGCTTCAGCATGAATGCATAATACCGATCTGAAACTAAAAGAAAAGAAAAACTATATTTGGTTCTGGGCAAAATAGTTGGTAAATTTCCAGAGCAAAGGGGGGGAACGCTGAATTTTTGTGATTCTCAGGCCTGAGAGCAACAGGACAATCCTGGAGCAATTTTGCATGTGAAACTACATGAGAAGAGTTAATATTGGAGCCTAAAAACTTTACAACACAAAAGTTCCTGTCTGTAGTGATTGAAGCCTGCGAAAAATGAGAGGGAAGAGAAGAAGGCCACTCGGCTAAAACCTTGTTAAAAGCATCTTAATTCCCATTCCTGTCTCCTCTGACATGATTACATGAGACAGCAGACAGAATCCTTCACAGCTCCAATGAATATACTCAGCCGTGGGTCTGGGCCAGAAACTGGGTCACCATGGCAAAGCTTAAAGGGACAGCAGTCACATCTGATCTGTTATTTCCACTTAGTCCAATAACTAACAATTTTGTCTAATAAAGGCAGTCTCAATATATCACAGTGGAATGAATGGTAAAGGTCATTTCGGGTCAGCAAAAAGTACTTTCTGGAATGTCAATGACATGCTGTGTGGCAGTGGAATGTGATTCCAATGTACTTTAGGAGGGCATTATTGCAGCGGTTAATCTGTAAATGGTTGAGCTGTGTCGATGGATTTGTTGTGCAGCAAGTGGAAAGCCTGGTCATCCTGACAGATGTAGCGGGCAGATGTTGCAACTACTGGGGTACAAAAGATAATCTCGTCACCAGCAGAGACTTGAATCTGTGTGTGTGGGTTGTGTGTTTGAGTGTGCATAAATATAAACCCATGCGCCAGCTTTACTGCTTTGTAGTGTTGTATGGTTGCATGTATGGATGTGATGGACTAAATCTATTCTGTGTTGGTTGACTCACCAGCCGTGCATCTCAATGACACAAACATTCACGCGTTTTGTTTGTAAATTTAGACACACATTTCCTGTCCCAATTTAACACCGCCGCTAATCAACTCAAGAATGGAGTATCTGTTAAAGTCTCCACAGATTTCAGTCCTATCACATCTCCCATCTTGCACGCTTCTCTATCTCTCTCTGGCTTCTCTATCTGACTCATTTTAAAGCCTCAGTATTGCTAACAACACTCACTTTCTCACAAAACCATTTGTAAGAAGACTGCAATCATCTTTTGAAATGTTTTACACGCAATCCTGAAGACTTACTATTGACATTTTGCAGACGTAGCGAGACTGTTTGCTGAAGGCGGAGCATTAGGCACAAACTAACAGGTTTCATACGGACTTTAATATCTTAGGGAATGAGCTGTTGTAGTAAAGTAAGCAAGCAACTAGAATGGATCAACGGAAGTACATTTGCAGAATAAAGCCTGACATCTGGCACGTGATGTCAGAACTTCAAGCTAGAAAACTACACACTGAAAATGGCAAGTTTTGAAGACCAGCACGCCCGTGGGCGCACACATGGGCACAGGTGCAATAAGACAATAAAGTGTATTTAATTTCAAAGTATTCCTTTCAAATAAAAAAAAAATGTATATAAATATGGCTGTTTTTGAACTGTTTTGAACAAAAAAGTCATCCTCTACACAACAGCAGCTGTGGAACATTTAAAACATGTCACAATCAATCTTAAATGTTTCATTTTTTAATTTTAATTTTTAATTTTTTTATCACGCAGCACATGGCAAATCGGAATGGGTCACCCTTCACACAGACATGAAATACAAGAAATCATTTATTAATGATTTACAATAAATCCTTCCTGGTAAACTTTAGGGACGCGGCACACTTTAGCAATCCATTCAGTGTGAGTGATGAGTGTGATTCACGTGCACAGAGAAATCCTCATCCTCCTGAATGACTGGCAAGGGCCCATTATTAATAGTCTAGGAAGGTTTGTCCCTTTCCGCCCTTCTGAATAATACAGCAAATGCAGTGAAGACATCAGAGCAAATCTGACAGAGCCATGAAACATTTAGGGTGTCTGTGGTGGTGGATCCACTTGCCGTGTAGTCTGCTTCCTTTGACTTCCACAAACCTACATGTCGACACTTCTTGATGTCGGACTTGCCAAAAATAACTGCTCTGGGGAGGAGTTTTTCTTCCTTCCACTGAGTTAATTTTAAAACTAGTGAAGATTGAGTGAATGTTATGCCAGCGGGCATCCTCACCTGCAACACTCAGAGAAAACTTCACAGCGACATCCACAGCATTGTGATCAGTAACCTGATCCACTATGCCAAGTTGAAGTGCCTGAGCGGCAGTCACGTGGCGCCCTGTGGGAGACATGAAGGGCATCAAAGGTCTATCCGGATGACATGTGACATTTCAAATTATTACTACATAAGGAATAACGAGCCGTCCAGGCATTCAATATACCAGCAAAATGTTAGATTCTGACATTTATTAAACAATGGAACAAAAGGAGTCTTGAAAAAGATGAAAAAAAAAATAATCACAGTTTGCCTTAATCCTAGAATTTGTTAAGAAAATTTCAGAACAGAGCAGCGAATCACAGAAAAGGCTTCTCTGGCAGTGAGCATGGTAAAACTAAACACCTACTGATCTCTGCTGGTCATCAGAGTAAACTACCAATCTTTAAACAGCAGCTGCACTCTTGTGCACAACGTTTATGTACAATCAACAGATCAGTCAATGTTAATAGTAGATTTTAAGAACTACAATATGTAGGGACATCTGCATGTTGCGTTATCTGCGTGTTAATCTTTAACCACAACTAAATTAAAAAAAAAATATGTTGGTGCACAAACAAAAACCTGTTTAGAAAAAATGACCAAGATATATGGTGACTTCTTCAGTTTTGATACTTTGTATCTGGTTTGGTAGTTTAAATACAGTCTTAATTTCTACTACTAACTCTGTAATAGTGAGGCAGGTTAATCTGTCTTTGCTACCTGTGGTGATGAGGTTTAAGGCCGCTGGGACCCCTATGAGCCTTGGCAGACGCTGAGTTCCCCCTGCAGCTGGCAGCAGACCCAGAGTCACCTCTGGAAGCCCCAGTCTGGCCTGAAAGGACAAAAAAATGGATGGGTTTTTATGAAATTAACAGACACAGTGTTCTCTGGCCAGTTCATGGACTATTACATGGCCTAGAAGGGTAAAAAGCCTTATTTTACACCACTAAATGAAACCATCTAAAACATGTGTCATGGTCAAACAAGGCTGTGTTTCAGTCTGAACTTATTTATAATGACTCTTGAAACAACAAAAACAAAAATAAGACAACACTGTCAGTTAGACACTGATGCAGCTTGACACTGACCTTAGAGAGACAGAGAGAGAGATCTGAAGCATGAACTAACTTTAGAGTGTGCGATTCGATAATGACAGCCAAGTGCCAACTCAAGGCCTCCACCTAAAGCGATTCCCTCTATGGCCGCCACCACCGGCTTGTTCGCAGCCTCGATGGCGTCGATCATCGGTACCAGTGGCGGTCCAGACATGTTTGTACCAAACTCCTTGATGTCAGCTCCTGTTATGCAAAATGAAATTGATGCTGTTATCCAGGGGGGTTAAACAGTCAGTAAACATCACTGTAATATTAAGTGCATCTTATTCCACGAAGATGTTTGATTCTGGATGTCTTCATTGAGGGAGTCAACAAATACTAGGAGGGCTTGTATAAATAATTTGTAATAGTTCATGTTTATTTCACACACTTGCACTTTTTATTTAATAATGATTAATTTTTGATTTTGTAATATTTGTCATGTGAATCCTGCTCTCATCACCAACATTTATATGAAACAAGGGTAGTAATATCCTCTCTTGTTTCTTCCCTCCATGGTTGTTTCCAGGCTGAAGTGTATCGCACAAATCCTAAAACTAATTATTACATTTTTTTTATTATGTTAAAATCTGTAAAAAGTTTGAAGGTAGTAAAGTAAAATACCATGTTTATATATTTTGATGTGCTTTGAATGTACTATATACTGATGTTCCAGTTAATTCCAATTTAAGATTTCTAGCTGGTGTAGCATTCATGTCTTTTATGAATTTCTTTTCTTAACTTCAACAGCCCTTGGTCCCTTGCTGAGGAGATGGGGGACTCATTTATTGTAGATTATAAAAAAATCACTGAAAAGAAGAAATCAAGTGTGTGATGGGAACATCTGGAAGTTAGAATGAAAATGACTGATGTGGGGCTGTGCCACCATTGTGAAGTTACAAGAAATAGAAAAAAAAAAAAAAAAAGTTCATATACCTCCACAGAAGTTTCCATTCTGGCCACAGATGACCACAGACTTCACATTTTGGTCACTGAGTGCTCTCTCCACCATGTCAACGATGCCCTGCCTCACCGCTGCACTGTATAAAACAGACAATTTTATGTGGTACTGGATGTATAGTACAATATTGCTGAAGTTTACCTTTTAGTTATGCTGTAAACTGTTATTAGCTAGGCTTAAGTGTCAATACAGACCCTTATGTTACAGTCCTTCTTCCAAAACATAATGTGCAATATTTAAAATATAAAATACATTTAATGTGGTTATATGTTTCAGTAAAATGTAGCAGTATAGTGGCCTAAATAGCGAGGCGGGCAGGATAAATCTTTGTGAGAAAAGTGCCCCTCCCCTATTGCCACAACTGGGATGCCTTTGAGCAAGGCTGTTTAACCCCTATAGTCTCACATTGCCAGACCTTACTCCATATCGCTGCGGAGTAGTTAAACCCTAACTGCTGCAGTAGATCATTGACCAGCAGATCAGGCTCTGTGTGTTTGTGCAATACCCATTATGCTTTCATGGCAATAGCATAATATTACAAGTGAAGTGCTGCATTCAAAATTCTTAAAAAGTATTATCAGCAAAATGTACTCAACGTTAAAGTACTCACTATGCAGCAGATTGGACCATGTCAGTTATTATTGTCTCTGATTTATTTCAATGTAAGCAGCATAATTGGAGCAGGTCGAGATCGAGCTAATTTTAAATACCTAGCTACTTACTGTACAACAATGTATATTTTATAAAGCCATTACAGATTTTTTTTTATATAATATCTACAAAATCTACAAATCTACAAAGTAACTGCTGTCAAGTACTGGAATAAAAAGTATAGTATTTTTCTCAGAATTTCATGTACTATTTCCATGTAAATAACATGAAAATAGTACAGTTCTTAAACAAATGTACCACCATAGACTAACAGCTAAGCTATGGCTTTTACGTTCTAACATTGATTTATGTAAAAAGACGTTGCTCTGACGCCACCATCTGGCAAACAAACACAACGGTAGCTATACAATATATTTAAAATCTTGTGCTGATAAATCAGGGTTAGTCATTCTCTTTCGCACACACGTTTGTGCCCACCTTATAACGTGCAAGTTTAGGATAGCTAACGTTAGCATCCCCCAACATATGCAGTAAATTGTCTTACCACACCACAGCATAAAAACACGCATGTGAACATTATGGATCATGTGTTAAAGATGTTCTGCAGCCTTGTTTTGGACTTCAGCTCACCTAAGTGCGTTGACAGGCGGATTCTGAAGAGTAATCAAGCCAACAAACCCCGAAACACGAGTATATTGGGCCATCGAGCCTTTTGACCAAAAGCTACAAGCTAACGCACTTATTTTTGGTGCGCGGACTGAACTTTGAAACTTCACTCCTGACGGCAAGACTACATCAGCTATCGTTATCACACATCAATGTTTTTGCCAAGCGGTCTTCTTCGTCGCCTCTTTTTCTTGTTTCTACTGGTGGTTGATGGCAACGACTCGGAACATTAACGCCCCCATCTGGACCCGATCAGAAAACAGAATTCTCTCCATGTATTGTTTCCTTCTTTTAATGACGTACCGTTAACTTCGCTATCTTGACGTGGCATGCAATTATAAAACAATAATGTATTACATTTGAATTCAAATATTGTAATAACCCCAAGTCTGTCGAGCAAACAGCGGTTAACTAACTTGACATTGTAGGTGTTATTCGACATGACCGAAGATGGCAGTAACGCAACACCATGGATACCAGCTGCCGTTAAACCCGATTTAATATCGAAGAAAAAGAAGAAGGAGAAGAAGAAGAAGAGAGGAGGAAGACGCAGACGCACACGCTGAGGTTGGCCATTATTTCTCTCAACAACAAGTGAATCCGTGTCCTGGCTGACCAAGTGACGAATATGCGTTCACTTGTCGGACTAATCGCGGTTGTTGCTGCAGCCAGCCTGTACCTGTACTCACTGTCCCTGTACCTGCCTGCGGCCCCGCGGCGACGTCCTCTTCCAACTGCCGAGAGAAAACATGTGGAGACGGTGGTGTCCACTGACAGCCCCGAAGAACCCAGCAGCAGGTGACTGACGGTGGCGTTAGTAGCTTTTAGATATAGATATTATATGTATAAACAAAGTATCTCTCTGCAATATTAAAGAGGTATTTGACTGTAACGCTACTATCACTAACGCTATCTAATGTTATCATGCTCCCATCTCTTCCCAGTCTCTTCATACTCACTCACTCACTCACTCACTCACTCACTCACTCACCCACCATAGTAATAATGATGATAATAATAATGATGATGATAATAATAATAATACAGTGCTGACAACTCGGAACTTGAAAATTTCCGACATCTTACCAGAAAAAGTATATAGAAGCATAAAAGTGCCGTAAAATGAAATGTATAATAGCGTCTCTTACCTCGTCATTTTCGTCCTCTGTTTCGTTTGACTTGTCTATGCAGCTTCCGATTCCGATTTAAGGGAAACTTGTAGACTACATTGGACCAGGTCAAGATCCAAAACTACTATACCTAGACTTGTCATATCTGGACTAAATTATCCCAGAGAGGCTCAAGATTCTTAAAACAGTTTAACATTTGTGAAAATGTTATTCTATTTGTGAAATTGCAATAAAGGAATATGTTACTGTTTTTTCATATGTAGGCCACATTGGTCCAGATCCAAAGCCATACCTAGACTTGTCAAATTTGAACTAATTTATCCCAGAGAGGCTGAAGTTTTCCCAAATATGAAACTGTGTTTTTAATCGTTTGCTTCTCTGGGATAATTTAGTTTAGATTTGACAAGTCTAGGTACAATAGTTTTGGATCTGGTCCTGGTTTAATAATATGGTCTACAAGTTTCCCTTAAATCTCCCCTTAACTCGGAAGCTGCGAATTGGATGCCAACTTCAGCGTAGAGTTCCTTGGGTTTAACGTTAGCGCGTACTCGGCCATACAATATCAACAACGATTTGTATTTTGCTCTAAAGTATACCTAAACGATTAATTGATTATCAGATGGCTTGCTTTTTCATTTTCTGGCAATCTACTGATCAACTAGTTTCATCAAGTAAACAACATGAGAACTAAACACAATAATACTTATTACTGTTATTAATTCATTTTAAACCAGTTCAAAATGCTGAATATATATTTTGTATTTGTTACCAGCTATATTGCATATATTACTGATTACAATTATATAATTTGTCCATATTTCCCTGTGTCTATTCATGGAGGAAGATTGCATGGTGCGACTAGCTGTTGATGTTCTTGCAGGTTGAAGTTCCCCTCAGATCTGGAGGAGCTGAGGGAACTGGCAGAGCTCCTGCAGTTTTACAAGGCAGAGCACACTGGATATGTCCTGCTACTCTTCTGTAGTGCATATCTCTACAAGCAGTCCTTTGCCATTCCCGGATCCTCATTCCTGGTAAAGTAAAAAATCGTTTTAAATGTTTTCTGTAGTGATGCTGGATAACAAGGCAGACATTGTGAACAAGACAAAAACAGTGCATGTTGACATGTCTAATGTTGAATAATGTATTTTCAATTATGATTAAAGCAATGTGTTTGAAATTCATGGGTAAGAATTAGTCACAGTATTTCTTTGGTAGAAAAACGACACATGGATTTAATTTTGATCCCCCCCTAAAAAAATGACATTTCTGGAAGATGTAAAAGAAATAAGGGTTGCATGCATGATGTACTTTAAGGGAAAATGAAAAGGCTGGGGTTCTTCTTTAAAAACACTCCACAGAGGGTATTCAGCTACCTCAAACAGGTGGGGGACCTCAACCTCAACCACACCCCCCCTGTTGGTTAAAGCGACACCAACATTACACTTACACTTTAAAACGGTTGGTTCACAGAGTATTTCTCTCCTTTCAAAGAAAAAGATACAGTAAATGTGCATGTCAGAGCTGGTCGTTACGCACCCATATTGATGTTGTCTAGTAGTAAACCAGGCCATCTCCACTTGTCATTGTGCAGAACATTTTAGCAGGAGCTATATTTGGACCATATCAAGGACTGCTGCTTGTCTCTGTGCTCACCACTGTGGGGTCCACCATGTGCTACCTCCTGTCCCAGGCCTTTGGAAAGCGCTACATTGTTACCCTCTTCCCTGATAAAGTCTCCATGCTACAGAGGAAGGTAAGTCTGTGAATGTAATTCATCATGATGGTTACATTGTGCCGAAATTAAAAGAGTATAGAAAATGAATGTACTTGTACCTAAAAACGTTTTTTTCTGGGTCCCAATGAAAACTTACCATTGTGATTCTTTTGTAAAATGTGACTCTTATTTGTTTTATTACAGTATCAGAAAGCAATGTGACATAACATTTACACCCAAAAGAGAATTCACAAAAAAGAAACATGCATCTACGGTACCTTGGTAGATTCTAACATCTCGTTTAACATCTCATCTCCCAGGTCGGGGAGAACCAGGACTGTTTGCTCTTCTTTCTGCTCTTCCTGAGATTCTTTCCCATGACTCCCAACTGGTTTCTGAACATGTCTGCCCCTATTGTTAACATCCCCATCACCTTCTTCTTCTGCTCAGTCTTCATTGGTAAGCACCCATGGATCAACTGATTGACAGCTAGTTAGATTGACAACACACGCATTCATCATTTTGTTCGTCATGTACTCAGGAAGCTCAACACTAAATCAAAACAGATCATTTTCCATTCTTGGATTTTCCCCCACATAGATAATAACACTACGCCTAAATCTAACACCTAAAGGCCACTCTAATGGTTGTTTTTAGGTTGCATGCTACTTAATATAACCAGTCATATTCGGCCCTCTGTTAAATCATTAGTTTCATCTTATTAAGTATTTCCCTTAACACTGCAAATAAAGCTTCATGTAATCATGTCTAACTACCGATTTGTTCTTGATCTGCCATCTGCTTTCACAGGCCTCCTGCCGTATAACTTCATCTGTGTACAGACAGGAGTCATGTTGTCTGAGGTGGCGTCGCTGGATGACTTGTTCTCCTGGGAGAAGTTGCTGCAGCTGCTGACCATCGCCTGCATGGCTCTGCTGCCCGGCGCCCTCATCCGCCGCTTCAGTCAGAAGCGTCTCAAACTGGATGTCCAACCGCAGAATGGGCTCATCACAGATAAGAAGGTCCAGTGATTTGGTCTGGGAATTATTTTGTTCCCTGGTGCTTTAATGCCATCTGGCCTCAAGAGTGAATGTATGAAGAGAAACGTTGCCTATACAAGTGTAAAGGTTTCTTTTATCTGGGGTCCTTTACTGTTCTGCAGCCATCTGGAGATGGAGAGCTTTTAGGGAAAAATAAGACTGGCACAGTGGGTTTTGATGCCAAGTTTTTTATGTGACCACAACTTTGTTTGGGCACCGTATGTACTGTATATAGATATGTGAATGTATAGAAATCATATGGAGGGAAGGAATTTAAAGAGACTTTGCTCTTGCACTGTTATTATACAGTATTACGAGTTCTGCTTCACTGGAACAGCTAGTGTTTTAAGTGCCTGTCACGCAGTGAAAGACTTTGAAACTTCTACCTCCAACATGGACTTGTGGAAAAGTACATGTAATAGCCTACTCATGTTTGATGGTTAAGATGCTTGTTTTTGGGATTGTGATGTAAATTATTTTGATATGTAACTGAAATGCGTATCTTGTTTGACAATCACATTTTGCAATTTATAAATTTTAATACACTGTATTAGACAGTTTTTACTTTTTTTAAACTTTGAACTCTGTTTTTCAAATTGTGTAATTCGGCCACCGTCTTTTTCAGTAACCAATTGAATTATATCATGGTTTTTTTATATCATGGTTTTTTTATATCATGGTTTTTGTGACTAAATATCATGATATCTAATCAGCAAGATTCTTATGTGAAAGGGAAGGTGCAGCATAATTAGGCAGTGGGAGGTCTCTGTTAAATCAATTAATATTACTTCCTTTGCTGCTTCTTTTCATGGTCTGTGTGTCAAGGGTCCAACGCTGCACAAAGTGTTAATTTAAAACGCTTTCTTCATGTGGGTTGAATGATGTTAAATGTTCCATCAGCTTTCTGTTTCTTCAAAGATGTAAACATGTAATGTACATTTGTGGTGTATCAGATCACAATCAATGTGAAACCTTTTTCATTTTATGTGGGGGGGAAAAAAAAAAGTTTTTTTTTTCTCCAAATATTCTTTATTGCTCAGATCCAGGTTGCTCAGCAATACAGTTCACTCACAGCTCAAAACAACAGCATGGCTGTTACCAGAAAGGCATGGATCCATGAGATGGATTAAAAATGGATCATATGTCTGTGCAGTGCACAATCACAATAAGTTTTAGATGTTTGGGACCTTTTTGCCCATGGGAAATGCAGGACTTGAGGGTTGTGACCTACTATGGAAACAAAAGGAATCTCCTAAATGGTGAAATGCAGTTAAGAAATGGATCCATGTAAAACCACTACTGAAAGTCTAGTGCAATATGAAGTGTACATACTGGATCTCTTACAACAGTTTCATGCAATGCTTTGTATTTTCCCATTTAACAACAAGACATGACAAAAACACTGCTGTGGTTCTGCATACATCCAACCAGACTTTAGTAAATCCTTCCTCAGCTAACCTATAATTTTTGGATGGTTTTAAATGCCCTATTTTTCAGTTCATTTGCAAAGGCAGACAGTTATTTTGCAATTCTGATTCCCAAATCTGTTCAATCTCTGAGCTAGGATATTTTTTTCAACCGTAATTTAACAGCTAGTATTATTTGTAGTGATCTAACAGGAATGAATATTAAAGCAAAGAATTGCAGCTACTGCTCCAAACTACATTATTAAATCAGTGTAAATGACAAGAACACCAGATCAACAGAAAAAAAGCCTAAACTATGCAACTAACATGTGATATGACTAGCAACACAGTACACCCTCAGTGATGTGTGTAATTGTGGTTTTCTGGTACTGAATATTAATGTCTAGCAACACCCCACAAAACCTAGAAACACCAATCCTTGGAAATAATTAAAAAAAGGTTACTATCATCTTGACAAGTTTCACCTCAGATTGCGGTCGGTTTACAGATGTCCCAACAACCAGGACGCTGTGCTGACAACACCACAGTGATACCGAACCAGCTGGAGGGAAACCTGCACTTACTGTGTAAAGAGCCAAACACACAAGAGAGACAGAGGTCTGAAGAGTCCTCTGCAATGTAAAAAAAGAGTGTCAACTTCAAAATTGCTCTAAAAAGCTACTCCTAACAGGTCAAACAAACCATGAGTGACAAACTACAACTTCCAGTGCTACCATGAAAAGCCATTTTTTTTCTCCACGACATGCTCCACGACAGACCACCACAGGAGTCACGCGCTGGAGTAGAAGCACCATACTGCATTTGTGTAAGTGGGTAAGGTCTGGGTATTTGAATCAGGTCTGGTGAGCTCTATCATTATCAGTATGAGGTACTATACCAGCTGTGGGGAGGCTTGCTGAAACAGCCTCAGGCATTGAGTGAGTTTGATAGACCTTTTATGTTATATTTGAATAATATATATATGTATATATCTATGTATACATATAGATATATAGATATATACCCTCAAAAAAATTAAAAATGAGCTCTCAACAGTTAAAAGAACTCCAAAGACAAACACTAACTTTCACTATATCATTCATTTATTTAATTCTTTTGCCCTACATTGGTTTTAGTAACTAAAGTCAGCCTTGGATTCTGAGAGGTAATTCTGAAATGTACAGCACAAAACAAAAACTCGGTAGATTGATGAGAAAACCATTTAGAGGTCCGTTTTGAGGGAAGCTGTGACGCTCTAAACTTCTCCCATAATCTCTCACAACGCAGGTGCAGACTGATAAGTGTTCTAGAGAGACAGAAAACAATGCATTTATGTGTGACTCTATTGTACATGTTTACAGATATACAGTTATCTTGTCGTACACAGTGACACTTCAACGACTAGAGTTGTACTACATTCTACACAGAAGACTAGGGTTTTTACACCATGTTCAAGAGTCCCGTCAGTGTATTTTTGCAGCTTTGTGTTTTCTTCAAATCAACCCCAGAGTATGCTGTTATCAAATAGAGCTGGTAAGATTGAATTGGGTTGTTAAAAAAAAAATCACACGTGAATAAACTTCATTGTTTTTTTAAAAGTCTAAAAAACCTGGAGGTACAGTTGGTTAGTTTCTGTTTCTATCAACTGATTTGTATCTTTTTTTCATTCTTTGATGGTGAAATCAGTACACAACATCCACATTCAGAACCACTTCTGGCAAGTATGTACCCCTTAGATCCTGCTCTTCATTCCTTTCTAGCCAAAATGTACTTGGAAATCCTTTTGACGTGTATCATTAAGAGGTTGTATGGCATCCAGGCAGACAGTCCAACAGAGTTGACTACAGTTTACAAAGTTTCACTAGTCGGCTGGACCTGAAGAGTTTAGAGATTACTATAGATTCTTTTTTTTTTCATTAAAAAAGAAAATTAAAAATGCTCAAAATGATCAGTTAACAAGGCATACAAAATGTGGAAAAGGGGAAATGAAAGATTGGACTGAGGTACCCTGAAGCCTGAGGTAGATCACAATACTGACATGCGCACTGTTCACATCCTGACCAAAGTTAACGCGGTGGTTCACTTTTACTGTTCTCCTAATTTTTCAGGTTTTTATTTATATTATTATTCATAGTCTAGTTTTCAAGAAAATAAACACTTCCCTTCAAAATAATATGGCAGTGTCCCACTGAGGAAAAAAAGAAAAGGACTTTGTTTTCTTTGAGTTTCTTATCAATAGCTCTCATCACAAAATAGGAAAAAAATAGATTTATAAATATTACTCTCTCTTTTTATATATATATATATACACACACACATGCGCACACGCACACGCACACAGAGGAAGCTGTGCGTATTGGCAATAACCTTGCGTCTGGAAGATGAAGCTGATGGTTGATGTCTGAAAGTTGACAAATAAGGCAACAAGCTCTCATGGTCTCCAAAGTAAAGCACAAAGGGACACCAGGACCTGCGTGTCCAGCACACCCACAGAGCATTCGGCCAGCATGCCAAAGTAAAAAGAATACAAATGAAAAGTTTAAAGAAAAGAGCGAGAGTGGCAATGAAATCTGTGCCTCTGGCCTGGCTTGCTTCTGGACACAGCAGGGGTGATAATTCTAAAAATCCTGCATATCGTACATTCACAGCTGTCATGCTGCTTTAGGAAGCTCCCTGACAAGAGAGGGTTAAAGCCAAACGCGGCTGCGGTCACGTTTGCAGTTGTGTGTGTACCACAGGTCATACAGTGCCTCCCCATAAACCCCCTCACCCAAACCACCCTCCACCCTCTAACCCTAAAACTTGTACTCACTGCCACTCCACACACCATGAGTCTGCACCCTCCCACCCCACCCTCCCCTAAACTCACATCCCCTTTCTGGGCCTTCAACTCAAATTTTTTCCTGGCCCTTGAGATGTCCTGATAAGGCCAAGCGTGTGGCGGTGCACATTCAAAATGACTGTTCACCTGTTAAAAAGCAAAGGTTCACCAATTTGTTTGCTCTGATCGCCAAGAATGTCTGTTGAGACATATACGTGTAGATTTTGTTTTATATCAGGACAAAAAGCACGGATGTAGTAGATATAGTCTACTGTACAGTATGGGAGAGTGATGCCACTTTACTGGTGTAACTTCCTCTGATGCATTTAATCTCTGTTGAGTGAAAGCGGCAGTCAGTTCAATGTTATCAAATGGGGGGAAAAAAGTCTTTCTTGACTAACAAATATTTTTATCCTATTTAAAAAAACACATGCCAGATGAGAGAAAGTGATGAGAAAGTGAAGCACAAATAAGCACAAAAAAAGAAGTGAAGCGTTAAATGAATGTTGAGAGACATTTCAAAGGGACGTTATCTTTTGCATTGGCACACACAGGCTTGTTACAAAGACTCAGAACCATTCACCATATTTACTTATAGGGGGTTTTCTTTTTGATTTCAGTGGCCTATAATGTGAACAAATAAGGGAAACTGCTTTTTGTGGCTGTTACAGCCCAATCAATCTCTGGAACAAGCAAACAATAAAAACTACCCCACACTGTAGCCTACTGTCATTTCAGTAGAAAAATAACAGTGCATACTCTCAGTGTGTATCTATATAATTTTCTACTCTGTGTTAATACTGCTAATGAAATTTAATCTTGCAATCTGAAAATCTTAAACTCTTGAGAGAGAAGGTGTCCATTGTCACTCACTCTCGTTTAACCCAAAATATCAATCACAATGCCTCGTTTACGCTTGTGTTAATACAGTTGCTTTATCAGTTTGTTAGGCCTATGTTAATCCAGCTAAAGAGATAACGTTATGCAGGGCAACATACTAATTCCTGTTTACCTTTTTAACTGTGAAGACAACAGTTCCCAAATTCTCTGACATTTCCACCTTTCTCATAGATTTTTTTTGGTCTTTTTTGTTATATTATATCAGTATGGTTTCTACCACTCTATCTGCTCTCACAGGGCTGGCAGTGCACACAATGCCCTCAGCCTTTGGCTCTCACTTGTTTCCCCCCTCGTGAAGTTCTTTGGTTTTGATCCCGGTGCTGCTGGTCTGCCCTGCATGTCCCCCTTGGCCTTGGCCTTTGTCTGGGTAGGTCTCTGTCCATTTGGGAGGGCTACATTCATTGGCTGGAGCCTGCTGGAGCCACCCTGCTGGTCACTTGGAGTAGTGCGGTGACACAGCGGCGCCCTGCTGGTGTTTCTGTTCCTGCTGTTTGACCTGCTGAATGATCTCCCGGATCTTCCTCTGTGCAGTCTGTGGTAGAGACATCACATGCAGGACGGGGTGTTAATTGATAAGTTACAATGTGTGCATATGAAAATAATGGACCAATGTAAAAGGAAGGACCAGCACAATGTTAAAAAATGTGAAAATAAATCCCATTAAAATCCTATTTTGTAAATCGATTTAGTTAAACCCTACATGTAAAATGTATCTAAAACAATATTGTAATAAAAGAAAATATTCAGAATCACCCTGGATGTCCAAAGGAATTCAAAATGCTAGTAAAACAGAACACCCTTTAAAGGAATTTCATAAAATATAGAACAAAAGAGTCAGAGTTAAAATATAAGAACTATAAAAACAAATTGACTACCGTAATGATGGTATGTAAAAAGGATTATTATAATAAATTACTAAAAAATAACATAGATAACCTTAAAGGAACATGGAATACAATAAATACCATTATTACAAAAGGACTTAAGAAATTTAACTATCTGGAAAACTTCAATAATAATGAGAAAATGTGGACAAATATGAATGCTGTGGTTGACATATTACTAATCTGGCCAAAGATATAAATTACACAGGGACAAATTACTCTGCGATGGACCACGCGAAAAATGACCCATGTTCATTGTTTTTGGGAACGGTAGAAGGCAGGGAAATTAAGAAAGAAATTGTAAATAAATGCAATAAGAAAACTTCTAAAGATTGTGATGACATCGATATGTCTCCAGTAAAAAAAGTAATAGACTGGATAGTTGACCCACTATCATACTTTTTATAATTTATCATATGAAACAGGGATATTTCCTGATAAGATGAAAGTAGCTAAAGTCATCCCATTGTATAAATCTGGGGATTTACATATTTTCAATAACTATAGACCAATATCTCCGCTTTCTCAATTCTCATAAATACTGGAAAAACTATTTTTCACAAGACTAGATAATTTAATTGACAGAAACAATTTACTAATGGACAGTCAGTATGGATTCAGATGCGGTAGGTCAACATCTATGGCAATTGAGTTAGTTGACAGATTATTAAATTGTATTGAAAATAAAAACTATGCAGTAGGGAAAAATTGGATAGTTATGGAATAAGAGGTGTGGCCTTTAGCTGGATAAAAGATTATATTGAGAACAGGAGTCAGTTTGTTCAAATGGGCAATCACCGGTCAGTGAGTCTTAGTATTTCCTTTGGTGTTCCACAGGGGTCAGTTTTAGGCCCAAAATTGTTTATGCTTTACTTAAATGACATTTTTGAATTATCAAATGTACTAAAATTTACAGTTTTTTGCAGATGACACAAATATTTTTGGTTGTGGGGATAACTTGCAGCAGAGACTGGATATGGTCTCTAATGAAATGAATAAATTAAAACTCTGGTTTGATTTAAATAAGTTATCTTTAAGCTTGGACAAAATTAAATTCAAGATGTTTGGAAATTAAACTATTAAACCTTGTTCTGCATACCTGGCTGGCAAAGAAATGCCCGGTGATTTTCACAAAGACCTCGTCGTTCTCGTCTGGAGTTTGGTCCCGCGGTACGATGACCTCAGCACTTGTAAGGTTCTGCAGCTCATTTACCTAGAAAACAGACTCTTGCCTTAAATTTAAACTCTAACGCCACTTCCAAGACATAACACTTTGATGAAACCAAGCAAACCAGGTGCTATGTGATGCTTATGTGCTGTTTTTTTCCATCCCAATAAATCAGTTAGGCATCCACTCACCGTCTTGCCGCCTTTACCGATAACCCTGCCAGCTGCAGTTGAGGGAACCTTGATGTGCGTCTCCAGTTTGACCTCTTCCTTTGCTGAGAAGAAGTTCTCCTCTTTCAGCTTTCCAAATATCCGACCTTGAGCCTAGGAATACAGAGGAGGGAATGAGACAAGGAGAGACTGGGGAAAATGGGGGACACACAGTGATTCACGGCTGTTTACTATAATATAGGACAAATTAAATAATAATTTTAAGTAACAATTTTATCCTCAAAAAATCTGTCTGTTTTTACCTTAAACTGGGCCTCTGGTGTTCCAGTAATGATAACCATCCTCTCAGTAACATCTGGGGTGTCAGCTGGGGCAATCTGACACACACACACACACACACACACACACACACACACACACACACACACACACACACACACACACACACACACACACAGAGATAAATAAGGACAATATGTGTCCAAAAGCTGGTCATCTTGCTCTGTGGTCATTCAATGTATGTGGCCACTGAATCATCTGAAAAATCTGAATACTACTAATAAATAGTTTAAGATTACGTTATGAGAATTCATTGACCAGCTGTCTCACCACTCCAGATGGGGCTTGAGGGGATTTCTGAAATGCTCAGCTCAATAGTCATCTCCTTGTTTTGACCATAATTAACTAACACCCTCAGCTGTGGTCCATGACATGCTGCTGACTCAAGCAGCACTGACTGTCAACTTGTTAACGTCACCTTAACGCTTACTGTGAAGCTTCGAAGAATGTGATGCACGTTGCTCAGAGACGGTTTGACCACCTCTTTCCTCTCCCCACTCTCCTATTTGAAGTCAATGCTCTATTCATGCCGACAGACCCACCTTGATGGAAGCTCCAGCAAAGTGGGCGAGTTGTTTGATGTGCTGGCCCTTCTTGCCGATCAGGGCCCCGACTGCCTGAGTTGGAATAAAGAGGTAGACAACCTCCTGTTCTGGAGCCTGTTGCTGAAAAAAGAGACAACAATATATTTTAAACATGGCATATTGACAACGATGACACCACATACATACATAAAAATTGAGCTCTCTTTTTGGGTTTTCTCTTTGGCTAAACATCCCGCTCAGGCTAAGTCTGAACGGAATATTTCCTATTAGGGCCGATAGTTGCCCTATGTTTTTGTTTTCCTCAGCATGGTAACACTCATGTACTCGAGGTTTATAGAGTCAATTCTTCATGAGCCACAGGACAACTCTGGGCAAAAAAGTCTCCTTCCAGAAATATTTGTGGTGTTCTGGTGACTGGGTAATGGTACACCGGAATGCCAGATCCACTGTTCAACATAGTGAAAGGTTGTCGTGGTCTCTTATTTATGTCTCCCTGTCCATTAGTCCTCTTTTTCTTTATACTGTGGCAGTCCCTCCCATGTATAGCATAAGACAGACAACTTAGAAAACGGCCACATCCTAAACTTGAGGTTTTTCCTAAGCTTCTTGTGTGGAAAAAAATATGCCATCAACTATTAAAATATTTTACTAGCTTAAACAATAAATTAGTGGTCAAGGTCTCCGATCACCAAGGCAACATTGACTGTAGTGCAGATTTCAGGGAACATACTGAGTGCTGGTGGGTGACGGCACTTGCTGGAGGAACCCCGTACAGGCCACTGAGATGTGAAGAGTGACTCTGAAAGTGAAGTGACAAGAAGACCGATCAGATGGCACACACACACACACACACACACACACACACACACTTACAGACTCATGCACATACTCAACTCAAACTCTTATTAGGAGGAATTTCAGGGCATAAACTCACAGTGAATCACACAAACTTTCTTGACTACTAAGCACGCAAACACATTCTCACACACTGTCTCACACCACTTTGGCTTGACCTCGTCAGGCAATGAGTGGAGACTTTGTTTTACAGACAAACTGACTCATCTCTGGAGAAGATGGGGGAATTCTGGCTTTTTAAAACTGTCTACAACATCATGAAGGAAGACCTGAGTCAACATTGTGTTGTTTTTTTGTTTTGTTTTTCAAAAAAAGTGCTTTAGTGGAAGGTTAAACCAACAGCGGTAAAGAAACATTTTTAGAATCTTTTTTCACCCCCTTTTACAACTGTTTAAATAGGTTAAAAAAGAGCGTACTCACTAAGAATGGGTTGTATCCTGCTGGTGCCGCAGGGGGCACTGCACCACATGGTCCAGCAGCAGGGGGCAGAACCGGCAGACCAGAGGAGAAGATTCCCAGAGCGTTAAGGTTCAAGCCTGGGATCAGGTTGGCCTGTTGCTGTGCCGAAGAAGACAAAGAGAAGAAATAAAAAAGGAGGACAATACATTAGGATTTAATTAAGGGTAATTATTTATGTGTTTTTAGACCAATTTTCACTGAAAAGCATGCTGATTTGCTGAGGAGCAAATCCGTTTAAACGGGTATCCAAGAGTTGTGTTTCCTGCGGCAAGAGGATGCTGACTTTACACAGAGGAACATCAGGATTTGGCTACAGTGAGATCAATGTGAGGCTGATTTGTTGACTTACAGTTTACAGTAAGAGAAAATCTTTCTACACACACACACAGCTTGGATAATCTACTCCTAATAAAAATCTGAAAGAAAATACAAATGAAAAATTACTGTAAGAAACGTTTTTGGATTAAAAATTGTTTTAAATAATTGTCATCGATTCAATCTAACTGAACTGTTGTTTTTGATGTTTTTTCTCTACATTACCTTTAAGATAAAAACGTTGAATTTGTACTGCAAAAGTTATGTTGTGCTGAGACAAGTAGACAGGAACAATCCTGATAATTGAATAATCTTTTAAGTCATTCATCAAGCAAAAATAGCAAACATTCTTTGATTCCAGTTTCTTACATATAAGCATTTGCTGCTTTTGTTTGTTTTCTGTTATACTAAATTAAATATTTTTGACATTTTCAATGTTGTTCGAACAAAACAATTAATTTGAAGATGTCAACTTGCACTGACTCATATTAAATTTAAAGGTGCCCTGCCACACAAAACTTTGTCTGCTTGCATTTTTTGAAATATGTTAGGTCCATATGTGTTTGTGGTATGTTGAGAATGTGAAAATGAACTGCTACCTCCTCTGTCAGCTCTAGCCACTGAAAAGAAATAAGCGGAGAAATCAGGCCAATTACAAAAGCTGGTTTGACGTCTTATTGCCTACTATTCATGAGCTCGCCCAGTTGCACTGGGTAAAAGATACTGATAGTCAGGCTCTCATTAGCTAGCTGTTAGCCAATCAGAATCAAGAAGCTTACCTCGTAGAATATTAATGAGAACTGGCACAAATCAAGCTGAGTTTTCTTGCAGGCTTTCTATACCACGCTAGAATGTCTTGAAACAAGGTAAGCAAGGCATTTTTCCACAATAACTGTTACAGAGTCCATGATAGAACTTCAGACAATACCACAAAGTAAGGAAATATGATTGGCAGGTCACCTTTAACCAACTGATTGAGAAAATATTCAGCAGATTAATTGATGATGAAAAAATAGGAAATAATAATAGTTAGTTGCTTGTTGTGTGAAATGTTCCTTTACTAATGCTAACTCCATTATTTAAACCCATCCATCATAATAGAAGTGTTACTTCTATTCATTTATTGCATTAATGTTCAGTGAAAACTGTAATTGTATTTTACGTAATTTCTTAACTGCATTTCTAATTTATTTATTTTCTAGTCCTTCCCTTTCTCTAAGTGGATTTGCTACTTGTCAGGCCACCATTGTGAATAAGAACCTGTTCTTAATGACTTGCCTGTAAAAATAAAAGGTGAAGAAAACAAACAAACATGTATCTCCAAATTTGGAAATTTTTAATATTTCAGAAAATAGGTGGAGAAAATTAAACCATTTAAAGACCAACAGGGCCATCTGAGAAATGCTAAAAACAAGTTGTCTGCTGTTGTCCTGGCATGACAAAAATGTTTCTCCCTAAAAGTCAAGTCAGCTGTTCTGTTTTCTGGCCCATGAAGTGACACATGGCCTCCTTTCGTTTTCTTCTTCCAAAAAAGCCTTGTGTAATATCCACAGAGTCACACTAGATGGCCCTCACCGCTTACTGTAGAGGCGACGCTCAGCTTGACAGGTGCCAGATCTGCTCTCACCAGCCAGTACACTTTAACCGCATGATACCGCGTAATACTTCTTGATGGCTTTTTCTTAGCCACTATCGGCAGCTCATGTGAAAGATAGGCTACTGGGATATTCATCTACGTAACTGCTGTTCATCATAAAGACCATCATCACAGTGAATATACTTTATCAGCATTCATCTCCGTATAATAAGGAGTGTGCAGCGTGTGGTATCATCGCTAACTCTCTTCCAATGAGGTTGACCTCTCTGGCTGGCTGCAGCACTGGTGATGTCATCGGGGCAATGTGAAAGAGGAGCTGGGTGAGAGAGCGGCCTATGGATATGGATGCTGGGAAACGGAGTGTGTTACAGCAGGAACACAGACACACACACAGCGGGGAAGTGACTGTGAGTCAGAGGAGCGTGGAACAGGCACACACACACACACACACACACACACACACAGACACACACACACACATACGCAGACATGCGTAAACACTCACTGATGAGCTATTCAGTGATTGTTTACTGTTATCCATTTACCAAGCAGACACAAACCGGGTAATACTAATGCTGGTGGTAACATTTACTGAAAGGGGAGGTGATATCACCCCGCTGTATATCATCCCTCCCTCTCCGTTGTTCACCTGTCAGTATTTGTGAGTCAACCTGAGATCTCTCTCTCTCACACACACACACACACACACACACACACACACACACACACACACATTGAACAATCAAGAGGCCTGCAGATGGTAACTTTTAAGCTTGGCTTACGTTTATAGCAGCAATGTCATTCTCGTAGGCTTCCCTCAATTTCTTCATGATCTCCACCTCGGCTTTACAACACGCCTCCAAGCTGCCCTTCACAGTGATGGTCCTCTCAGGGTTGTAAATGGTTAAGTCTTGTAACCTGCAAGGGAGTTATACACGCACACACATAAATAAGTATGTGCAGGTTGTGCAACCAAAAATGGAGAGAACAGAAACACTCACTTTCTGCTCACTATTTTATTATAAGGTGGACATGACTAAGCTGATTATAATTGCATTTCCTGTTTATCTAACTTAAAGGAACACACCGACTTATTGGGACTTTAACTTATTCACCGTATCACCCAGAGTTAGACAAGTCAATAAATAACCTTCTCATCTCCGTGCGTGCTTTAAATATGTCTGATGCCCAGAGCATTAGCTTAGCTTAGCGAAGATCCTGCAGGTAGTTGGTTACAACTAGCTACTGCTCCCAATAAGTGACAAAATAAGGCCAACATGTTGCTAATTACATGTTGTAATTTGTATAGTCAAACGGAGATGAGAAGGGTATGTATCAAGGTGATCTAACGTCCCAATAAGTCAACGTGTTCCTTTAAGTGTTGTTGAAGGATGAGTCATCACCATCAAAAACTGAAATTGCAATTTCTTGCTCTGCTAACAACCAATTTAGTGCTGCATTTTCATAAAGTTAGAGGACACAGAAGAAAACACAGATTAAAAAAAGGAATGATATAAACTGAAGCAACAGAGGCTGAGATAGTGTAAGTTAGTGTGGGATGAGCTCCAAAAACACTGGTTCCTACCATAGACTGTATATTAAAGGTCTATGGTTCCTACACATCCCATAATGCAACTCAATAATATTTCAATATGCATCATTTATACCACATTGTCTTCAGAGCATTCAGAAATTTTGAGCATTTCAAGTCGTAATTAACTTGGATGTTGACGTGAGCACAATTCACAGGTTGAAAATTTGTAATGACGGTCCTCCGATATGAAATGATCGCAGCACAGGATCCTTCCTGCCTGGGTAACACCTAAATCTTTTGAACTCTATGCCCCTAGTTTGCAATGCAGACTTGTAGTCTCCTGTCCCAAAGTAAACCTGAAGACATCCTCAGGGTTGTTTTCTTTTCAAACTCGACAAAGCTCCTCCTGCGACACAAAATATAATACAACTCACTCACAACTCTTTGTCCATCTCAAGGTCAGGATGTGAACATATCAGCAGAATGAAACATGTGTATATAGACAAAATGGATCTATCCTTGCTTATTGATGAGAGGAAAAAACTGTTGTGCAGAAGCATTAGTGTTAAACACTGCAGAAAGATATTTAGCCTAATCTCGTAATTTTGTGCAAAACCAGCTCAATCAGTGTTAAATTAAACCACAGTTAAGAAAAAGTTGGAGTGAAAAACTCCTTTGCCTTAAAAGTTGTCTCACATTTTTGCAAAACACTGACATAACCATCAATTTTGAATGTACCGTTTTCCTCCTTTTAAAAGGACCCTTTTCTTCTCTCTTTGTGTCTCTCCTCATCTCTGTCTCTTTCTCAAGGCTTATTACGTCCTCAGAGCTCACAGAGACAGAGCAATTCATTAGCCCTAAATGAACCAACGTTGGCGAGCATGCCCCGCTAAATGGGGTGTAATCACCGCCTCTTTAATATTATGTTCTGGAGTGAAGATGCTGTAAGCAACGCGTCACATTTGTTCTCTAACAACTCAGTTAAGTGAAACTGCATGATGAGAGGCCAAACTATTAATAAATAAATAAAATGAATGAGCACAGCTGTAGAAAGGTGTAGCGCCTGTTATTTGTGCTTTGGTTAATATATATATATATAATACAATATATATATATATATATAATATACATATATATATATATATATAATATATATATATATATATATATATATATAAAATCAAAATTGCTGCTGTTCCACAATGCCACAAGCACTCACATCAGTGTGTGTGTGTGTGTGTGTGTGTGCGTGTGTGTGTGTGTGTGTGTGTGTGTGTGTGTGGTGTGTGGTGTGTGTGTGTGTGTGTGTGTTCTTGAAAATGCTAGTATGACCAGTAGCATCTCTGCAAAGCGCCCTGGGTGTGTGTGAAAGAGGAAGGCGGAGAGAAGCGACTTACGAGGAGATGGTAATCTTGGTCCCTGTCTCCTCCTCAATCTTCTTCAGGTTGCGGCCCTCCTTCCCAATCAGCCGGCCTACAAGGCTGTTGTGGGCGAGGATCTTCAGAGGGATGTCCTCTGTCCTACACACACAAACACACACACACACTCAGGTTAAGGAAGATATTAGAAGATAAGCTCCGCTGAGTGTCACTGATGTGGTGTGAGGAATGTCATGGTGTGATGGCGATGAACAGAAAAGTTGACAGCTGCCCAGCTGGTGTAAGCACTTGGCACAAAGTTAAGACATGAGCCTTTTATTTAGTGAGGTGTGTGCAATGGTGGCTTTTACTGATTTTCACAGAAAAATACCCAGATTTTTAAAAGAAAGAAGATCAGTTTAAAATAACTGATAAATTGCTAAATACTCATAATTTCCAGGATATTTCCTGGAAAAAAAGTGTCATTTAGCAGTAATTACTGTATATATTATATAGTGACAGTGTTTAATTGTCTTCCAATTCATTGATTATAATTAAAAGCTACACTAGCATCACCTCTTTTAGAACTTGTTGTTGTTGCTTGTCAAATTCAAAATTAAGGACATGCAATGTCAATCAAAGGTTTGGCCCTAAATCAAATTTTGTGTCTTGTTTATTAGGTGTATCTTTATTGTCACAGTTGAAAACTGGTTTTCTTCCTCTTGCTATTAAGGTTGGGAGATTTAAAATTATCAAGGAGCAAAACAGGTTGTTTAAGCTGCGTAATTTAGGTGAAGTGGAAAGTGAGTTTTATTTTCTTTTGTGGCGTACAAATTATGATGACTATTTCACTAATATTTGTTCTGATTTCTCCACTATTAAATAATTATTTTTTTATTTTTTCAGTAATATATGACTTGTTTTGTAGAGAATGAAGGCCTGATGATTTAACTGTGAAATGATAATGACAAATTAATATTTCATTGGGATAAATGGAGCCCTTTTTCAAATCAATTTTTCTGGAATGTATGTATGTAGGTTTGTATGTAGGTATGTACTGTATGTGCTGTAGGTATGTCTATAGGTATGTGTGGATTGAGATGGTAATAAGATATTGGGACAAGGGAAGCATGATTTCTGTATGATCTATAATTCGGTTCAGTGCGACATTTGTGAGGTCAAAGTGTGAATTAAGTTTGTGGAGAGGTGTGGTTGAGGTTAGGTTTCTTTTGGGCTGGGTCACAGACTAGGTGGTGTGTGTGTGTGTGTGTGTGTGTGTGGGGTGTGTGTGTGTGTGTGTGTGTGTGTGTGTGTGTGTGTGTGTGGGTCTGTAAAAGTTGATATTTGCTGTAAGGTTGAATTAGTTTGGGGTGAGCTGTGGGGCAAGTAAGTGGAGATGATGTGCGTTAAGATGCCAAGTTTAGTGGTTCAGGTTTCACTGGGTGAAATTACAGGGTGTGGGGTGGCCGAGGTGACACGTTAATTTCTGCAGGTGTGGCACCCAGGCAAGGAAGGGTGGAGGTGATTGTGACTTTGAGAAGAGGTTAACTGAACTGACAGAGGGATGGGCGGATCAACCAAGCAGACTTATTTGATGTTGTCACATTCATTTGGAAAAATGCTTTTGAATAAAGCGACAAGAGCAAGGAACAAAAGCTCGATGACATCAAAATGGAGTTGCATCCTTCTTTTTTGAGCTGTGTCTAGTGGTTTGTTGCTGCAATTGTTTTTTTTAAATTATAAGGAAAATATTGGTGGCATTAAGGCTACGACCCACTAACTAATGCATGCAGGTGTAATTTTTTTTTTTAATTTTCACCCATTTTCTTCATATACAAATGTTAATAAATAGTTAAACATTTTGAGAAATATGCTCATTCTCTTTCTTCTCGAGAGAAGATAAGTAAGAGATAATAAGATAAGTACAGTGACTATGAGGCTACAGCTAGCAGCTGATTAGCTTAGCGTAGCATAAAGACTAGAAACAGGCAGAAACGGTTAGTCTGGCTCTCCAAAGGTAAAAAAATCCACCTAACACATGTAAAGCTCACCAATTAAAGCATAAACCAATGAATTACACTTAGTTTTTGTACAGATTAAACCAATGAGATATAAGTACACACTTACCCTCTTTATCAAGTTATTTTTCCAAAAATGTCAAACTGTTTCTATAATGGTGTGACACCTGGGTATGATGTGATTAACACAAAGATTTAAGACCTAACTTCTGGATGTCAGGAGATTGGCAGCAAAGTGTGATGTTATCACAGAAAGCGTGATGTTTTCTTGGATATATGCTGCAAGTCTGTGGAAATATGTTCAAATGGTTTTTTTTCTGAATCTAGGCACGTAGGATCTATCCCTTATATTTCCAACAACACACAACACTGACTGTGTGCACACATCCCCGGGAGAAATGTCAAGGTGTGTGCGGCCCCCATGACAAACAACACAATTAAAAAACTAATAAAGACAAACACAAGCTGGGTGTCAATGCTCAGATCCAGCAGAAGCTCAAAGAGTTTAAAAGGCGCAGTGTCTTGTTAGAAGTGTCAAACCCAATTAGACAAGGTGGCCTCGTTTCTTAAATGCTAAGCTGTGATCACATGTTAGCCTATGTGAGTGTGTTGTGTGCACTGTGTTTACTGTGTTAGTGGTCCAAGCGAGAGAATGCACAGTGAGATTAAAAGGTGTGCAGGCAGGTTAAAGGATAAGATTACAGCCCTGCAGACATTATGGCTAATCTTCCTGTGGGAGTGTATGCATGCCCCGAATAAGCAACATCTGAGTGTGTTTATACATGTTTGTGTATGTCCAAGGGCAGACTCACGTCTTGGTCTCGTTGGCCTCCTTCTGCATGATGTCCAGGATCATACGACAGGCAGAGGAGCAGCCGTCAGGAGTTGAGTGGATGGTGATGGGCTTTTCTGCTGCACCGGCATTTTCCTTACGATGAATGTCCACCCTGAAAGAGGGAGATTCAGAAAGACAGAGAGATGAACACAACGTAAAGAAGGACAGAATCAGAGGCGAGAGAACAAAGTAATAATACATCTGTCCTAATTGTGCATTTCAGATCAAAATCATGCAGGGGGAAAATGAAGTTTCTAAAAAGATAAACACAAAGATAACAATTTATTGAAAAGCGGAGAAACTATTTCAGAGTAGTATTGTGTTTTGTGCTATCTTGCATCATATTTCAGACAACTGGTCTTCCAAGCCTGGAAACTTAATTAATTCAAGCTTCAACAAAATAGAGCAGGGCTGGCTGAGAAGTTTATAAAACAGGAAAGTGAAGAAAAACAGCAGGAACCAGGCAAGATCATCAGAGTAAGCTTACTTGGACTGTGTCTGTTTAGTGACATTCTTGATGGTGAGGCCCTCCTTGCCAATAATGGCTCCCACAAATTGAGTAGGCACGAGCATACGCAGGGGGAAGTCGTGTTGTCTAGTGCGTAGAGTGCCGAAGTCTCCTGAGGGCCCGGGCTGGGACGCGCCCTGGTCCCGGGACGACCGACCCCCGCGCCGCGTGCGAGGAGCCTGGTCGGGTGGAGCAGCATCCATATCCACAATATATGACACCTTTAAAGAATAGTCCTCGAACTGGTGTCCTGTTAACTTCTCAATGGCTCTGGAAGTGGGTGGAACAGGAGGTGTGAGCCAATTACAATGACAGTATACGTCTAATTATCAATAAAATCAATTGTAATTGTCAATACAAGGAATTAATAATATCTCAGTATAGAGGTTATGTGGTATTTCTTGAGTGAGAGTTTGCCAAAGTTATTTACTAAGATTTAAACGCTAAAAAAAACTGATTGGCTAACGTCTTAAGATATACTAATCCCTTTAAAACTATGTTTGTACATGATGCTACCTCCTTCCAAGCATTGGTTGTCTATGTAATAAATTAACGCATCTGTACATGCACATGAACAATCAGGACAGTACATCATTACAAAGGTAAGGGAAGTAACATCAGCAGCACACTGAACAAATGACAACAACAATGGTGGAAAGTTTTTGAAATATTTCCATCCACACTGAACGTCTTCACAATAGGAAAAAAGCTTTATCTCTTCATCTTCGCTCTCTGTACGATACTGTGTTTTAATAAAGCCATACTCACAATTTAGTTGTTCTAACCCTTTTTAAGATTAATCCATATTTGGCAACATTTTCAAAAAGCTCAGTTTATTATTTAAGTGTGGACAGAGGGCTGCCATGAAGAGGATAAAGTACATAATGTGTTTTTGCTGCTGCTTCTTTTTTCTGCGTCATCTTAACATTAACTATGTGTCAACTTTCTTGGGTGTCACCGTGTTCATTTAAAGACGTGTAAAATCTGAAGTTCACAAAGAGGATATTCCAGTTTGAGTATTGATTTAGCCCTGCTCTGACCCTTTGTGGATGTACATTTTAATCCTCAAGGTACACACATAGTCCACAGACAAGTAGGTGGACAATGTTACTCGTGTTGCTGCTGCATGTCTGTGCATACAAAAAAAAACAATATATCACAAGCCTTACTCTTAGTACACGGCTGAATCAGAGTCATTATTTGTGCTGCTTACTCTTTAGCTTCCTCCTTGGTTGCGTACGTAACATTCACCACTGCTGTTTCTGTATCAGTGTTCACTATGAAACGAGACAGAGAGAGAAAAAAAGCAAAAAATATAAGATAGGTTCGGGCCACATTTACACATGCGCATGCAACATGTCTTTGCTGTTGCTGTAGGAGAGTCAGACACGCGTCCAGGTTCCCGTGGTGACCCAAAGAGCCACTTGTCTGTGTGAATCCATTACAGCCATCACCACACTGGCTTCCCTCCAGAACCCGCTGCTGCCTCCACAGACAGAAGCTGCTAAACACAATAGCCTCTCTGCCACTTGCACAATAACGGATTAAAGTTTGACATGACAGCCTAAACAAAGCAAGAAATCTGTGATAAAGCAAACAACAGGGACACACCTTGGGAAGATTTGTGGTCTTGCCATGCTTCTCAGAGCAGAGCTAACCGTGCCACAGTGAAGCGGTTTGATTCCTGCTGGGACTAGGGGTGCAACGGATCAAAAAACTCACAGTTCAGATCAGATCGAGTCAGACTGGATCAATTTTCAGATCAGCACAAAAAAGGAGAGAAACGGAAATAATTTATTAAAAATGTAATAACAATAACTTAAAACAATAATAACTTTTTTTCACCAGTAAATTGCTGTCAAACAACAAAAACAGATGAGGAAAAGGTATGTTACAATAACTTTGACTGCACCACGAGGTTTACCACCTTCAAATAAATGCACCATTTAGTCCCGTCTGTTTTGTTTTTCCGACAACAGCAGTGACTAAGTGATAGTTTGTATCATCCATTAGCACCGGACTTTAACAACGTGTTCCCTGTATCTTTTCACAGCAACCCTCCATAGACATTTATCAGCCTACTTTAAGTAACAGGGACAGTAAAATGTATTTCACACTATTCTTATGGTTAAACTTTGCAATTAATCCGAGGTTCACAAGCATTCCGAACCGTGAGTGTTGATCCGTCCGTTACACCACTATAGCTGGGACCACACCATTGTGCAGCAATGAACAAACAAGCTCAAAATGAGCCCATTTTTTATTGATTGCTGACAAGTTAATTTGCAATTATTTTGATAATCACTTAATGATTTTAATTATTTTTCAAGCAAAAATGACTATTTAGTTTAGTTTAAGTTTAGGTTTACCTTTAGGTTTTAGACTTTTCCTACAAAATGAGCAACGGAATTACATTATAGACCAAACAATAACAATAATTGGAGAAAATAATCGCCAGATTAATTGGTAATGACTAATTGTTAGTTGCCACCCTAAAGTAAAGGACATAACAAAAACACGCCTTCTTATAACAATGCACAACTTTAACCGACGCACACACAGAGAGGATTAATCTCTACATTCAAAATCCAGAAATGCAGCACCTTCCTGCAGAGATGTGGGTGTGTTTATTTGTGCTTTAGAGCGTAACTGCCATGAAACAATCAGAAAATAGTGCTTAATTCCCCTGTTTCACTGCTTTGTTCTGCACTCCCTTTCTTCATTCACTCTCTTGCACGCTTGATCACCGCTGCTCTCTCACACGGTCTTGTTGAGCCGGGGACAAGGGGGCACATTTGAAGTCTATGTGTTCACAAACACTAAATGATACTTACTAGATAGATGTGTCTTGTTAATGGACCTCTGTCAAAAGAGACCATTTCTTCAATTTGTCAATAAAGTATCTGTTTGTGTAACCGCACAATTTTCAAAATGATGAGTCAACAAAGAAGCCACTTGCTCTTTGATTATGAGAACTGATGCCAAAGCCTGCTGACAAAACATCCACCGCAGATTTTTTTTTTATATCGTAGAAAATAGGCATGTGAGTGTGCCAGTACCATAGGAATAGTAAAACAAGTGTTTATGAAAAAATAAAAACAGGCATCAGATAAAGTCTCTCTGTAAGTAAAAACTACAACTTTCAAACCTGTGAGTGCGCTGCGGACAGCATGTTTGGAAGGGTTAAAAAACAGTGAGAGTGCCCAGATGGCTTAGAGAGGGTGAGTGGGCAGAGCCTGGCATGAGGCCCGGCCCCAGCCTTCACAGCCAGCTCTCCCCTGCCACGCTTGCCCTGCCTTGCTCCGCCACGGGCAGCCTTCACTGTGCCACACACAGGGGGACTCCTTCTAAAACCGTACCCCGTAACCAGAGCGCACAAACACGGGCAGAGAAAAAGTGACAGGCAGACAGGAAGTTGGACAGAGACACAGAGAGCGACAAGCAAACTGGCTCTCTGGAAGCTTTGATCACACACTGCTACCAAGCAACTCTGACGCTCGGAGAACCGGACTAAAGAAGACGGAAGAGGAGGAAATGCTCGCTGCTATCGTACAGATGAAGTTGGTTGTTTTACGGCAGCATCTGTGAAACTGAGGGGAGTAATTTCTCTGCTGGGTTGTCTTTCAGCATTTGTCATAACTACAGTGGGTGATAGTTGGTCTTGGCTGCTTTGACGCACATAGAGACATCGTGTTAGAGTGTGTGTGTGTGTGTGTGTGTGTGTGTGTTTGTGTCTGTGTGTGTGTGTGTGTGTGTGCGTGTGTGCAAACGTCTACTACTCTTTTTGCAGTCTTTATACACATGCTTGAGTAGTAGACGTTTGCACACACACACACACACACAAACACACACACACACACACACAGACACAAACACACAGACACAGACACAAACACACACACACACACACACACACACACACACACACACACACACACACACACACACACACACATTCAATCAGACTGTACAAAAGCCTTACCACAGGCGCCTACAGTGTCCTCCATCATTACCATGATGCACCTCCCCGTAACAGATGCACAAGCAAACAGGCATGAACACATATACACACACACACACACCCACAACACACACCAATAGGAAAAATACTGAACGTCTGCCAGTCGCCACTTCAATCCATACGCTGAGTCTGAAGCGACCAGTGGCAATACACAGTGCTTATTATAGAAGCTGCATGTAATTCAAACGCTGCTCTCTCTGGGTCAAACCTTTGTGTAAGATACACATGCACACAGACAGACAAGATGATAAAGGCTGATTTATATGCAAAGATGAGTTATGTTTAGATAATGGGTGTGTGGGATGATGGTAACGGGGAAGTTTAGTCACACAGGGAGACTTGACTCACTGGGAGGTCTGTGTGTTTGTGTGTTGCTAAATAGACACGTGCATTAAACAGTTGGAACCAGATGATGATGATGATGATGAGATGTGCAGAAAACACAGAGAGGAAGAGCTCTGTACCTTGTTCCACGTTTTCTACAGTACCATACTGAGCTAGAAGGCCGTCCAAAACCTGAGGAAGAAATGAGAGCGTGGATTAGAGACAACTACGGACACTAATAAAAAAACATACATGGATACCCATACCCACACACACACACACACGTCTCACACACACACACACACACACACACACACGATTTTACTAGCTGTTTAGTGAATCTTTTAGAAAACTGGTTGTTGTTACAAAGAACTTATGAAGGACTTGGAAAATGTTTTTAAAGCTACAATCTGTCATCCAAATGTAAAGTTCAGATTGCAAGATTCTAAATATGCTATACCTCCTAAAAAGAGTGACAGATGTTTTAATACATGGACAATACACAAAACTATATTTAAGTGATTAATGTTTTCATGTACTGTTAAAAGGTTGTTTACATTAATAATGTAATGTTACAATGTTGTATTGTTTCATTTTGTTATATCCCAAATATTGATCTATAATAAAGACCATAACAATTACATTAAAAATTACAATTGAGGTAGTTTACTCCTCTTTTATTTATCACTGCATGTATACACAGAGACACTCACACCATAAAAATCAACTTGAACCCAGTAAGGTTAGAGATGACACACAGACACAGTGTCATCCCCACGATAACAAACACTGACATAAAGATAAGCACCAAAATACAGAATACAGCTTTAAAGCTGGTGATTCATGGTCGGAGACCATTGCTTGTTTATGTGCTACCTGGTGCCTCAACTGGCATCACACACACACACACACACACCACACAACACCACACACACCACACACCCACACACAACACACACACACACACACAACACAGAAAAACAACTGACCTCCCACTGTAGATGAGGGGGAATGTTCCGGATCTGGATCTTCCGACTCCTGCAGAGATGAGAGACACAGATGGAGTGGATTTAACAGACCTGAACCACACACTCACACATTTGAGAGTTGCAGTCATCAGGAAAGCCAAACTTCACTCATGTATACAATATACACATCCAACAGCTGTTTAGCAGAGACGTTTTGCAATGAGGGCAGAAATGCACAGTCAGAGCTGTATTGTGTGTAAACAACAACGTAATCCTCAACAAAACAACAAAAAAAATCATAATTGACTTTAGGAAACATAAAAACAAAAGCCACAACAGTCTTGTAATACATTGGAGAGGGGGTGGAACAGCTCCCAAGCTTCAGATACCTCGGTGTGCATCTAGCGGAGGATCTGACCTGGGGAGTGGACACTAAGGACATAGGGGAAAAGAAGGCTCAGCAGAGATTCTTTTTCCTGCGAACCCTAAGATGCACCAGGCTTCTGCAGGAACTCCTCACAATTTTTTACAGGTGCACAACAGAGAGTGTGCTGGCATGTGCAGTTTGGTTCTCCAACTGCACCACTGAGGAGAGAAAACCCCTGCAGCGGGTAATTAAAACAGCCCAGAGAATCATTGGTGTCCCTCTTCCAAGCCTTGAGGACATTTACTCCAGTAGGCTGCAGAGAAGATCAGTTAGCATCAGAGCGCACCCTACACACCCTGGCCATAACCTTTTTGACACCCTACCCTCAGGCAGGCTTAAGTTCATGAGGGTGCGGACAAACCGCATACGTTTTTTCCCAGGGCCATATATGAGCCGCTGAAAGGCTGAAAGGCTAACCTAAGCTGGACTCGAACCATAACGTGTTGATAATGCACTGGTTTTCTTAGTATGATTTTAATTCTCATTTTCTTTTTATTCCATATTTATCTGTTTATTGTTGCTGATGCTGTCATGATGCATGATATGCAATGACAAAAAACAATCTATCTATCTATCTATCTATCTATCTATCTATCTATCTATCTATCTATCTATCGTCTAACAGTTAGTGTCATTATAACTGTCTAAATGCACACAATTCATTAGACAGTATCACAAATGAAAGTCGTACAACTCCTGAAGGAAATCTAGGTGTGTAGGTGAAGACATTTATTAGACAGCAGCTACTGACTCTAAATGCTATTCTCACTACTCTTACTACGAGACTTGGATATGACACCAAAAAAACCTGGTAAAAAACACATGAAGAACAAGTTTTAATGAAAATGGTTGTAATCTGACAACAAGAATGATGAAACGTAATTTAGTAAATCAAAACCCATTTGATTAGAGATTAATAGAAACAAACGAACATTTGCAATTTTTTAACATTACTATACGTTCCCACAGCTTGCCTATGGTCCCCCAGTGGCTAGAAATGGCGATAAGTGTAAACCGAGCACCCCCCCCCCCACAATAATGGCCAAAATGTGGCTTAACGGTCTATGCTTGTAACGGACCTTTTGAATGAAGCAGTAGTTGATCACTTGCACCCCCTACTGGCCCGTTAAGAAGAGTGAGGAGTCAGCAGTCAATGACAGTAAAAAACAGAGCAGTCAATAAAATAGGTTTTCAAAAATTTTGAATCACTGCAACCACGAAAGGTCCTTGAGCAAAAAAATTCAGAATGGTGGTTCCAGTAGTATGCGAGATTAGCTATGGACAGACAGATACACACACATAAGTCCTACCTGGAGAGGATAAAAAATACATATACCAACAAATAAACATGATTTTAATTTACTCCATGGAAATGTATCACTTTTGTTTTTAAGTCACATTCATTTCCATTTCTATCCTAATTCTTCTGTTACTTGGCAACTTTGTGAATTCGATTTATGAACTAAAAGGATCAAACTCTGAGTCGGATGTGAATGAACTTGGTTTGACTAAATCTTTTAGTTCTTTATCAAAACGTGTCAGTCAAAGAAGACAGAAAGATTGACATTCAAATAGGACAGCATCCCTCTCAGCCCAGTCGTTTTGGGATCCGAGCTTTCACACAGCCTTCCAACCTCCATTCAGCGTGTCTGCTCAAACAGCACAGCCACACAAACCGCCCGGTGACCACAGGCTGTTAACAACTGCATTAACGTTAGAGAGTCCAGCTCCGCATGAGAGCTGCTGATTTAAAAAGCAGAGGGGCTGGCGGAGAAAATGCCACACCGCTGAGCAACCGCATCCCAAAAAAAATCATTTAAGGACAATTAGGAGCCATTACCGAGAGTGGGGAAAGAAGAGGTACAGAAATAAAGTGCAGGAAGTAAGGTAATAAGGATTCTCCACGGGACATTTAAATACAAAGATGCAAGCATATTACCCACACACATCTAGGTTTTGCACCTTTCTCTCCAAAAACATCTCCCTGCAAAAAGGTCAGAATTTCCTGTCAACAGCGAGGAGAAGACGAGAGGAACGAGCCGACAGCTGGACATGAATGAATGTCTCTTTCTGATTGTGCTGAGGACACAGCAACAGAAGGGTTACGAAAGCCCACTTTGCTTCTCTCCTCATCTAGCCATCTGAACTTTGAGCACTTTTGTCAAAATATTGAAGAGTAACTGAATAGACTTCTATTATTGATTATAAGGTAAGCGATCACAAACAATGTAAAATGTAAACATTTTCCAACTTGCGTACACATACACAACAGCTATAACAGCTATAAATGAAACAACAGAAAAAAATAACTTGAGTGTCTCTACCATGTCTCTCCTACCACAGAAACAGACACAAAAGCATAGAAAACAGAAAATAAAAACGGAATTCCCAGCGTGTCCTACCACACGGTGGCCTGCAAGCTTTCTGTCACTTATGGTGATTTAAAGAGAGTGGCTTGATGAAAGATCTCTCTTGGCAACTGCTATCCAAACAAGGGTAAACCGATAAAAATCACCCTTTACCACTAAAAACACATCACCTTTTTCAACGTAGTTAACAACCTTGTGTCGTCCAAAAGCGGGCAGTGGCTGAAAAGCTTTTTAGACCCATTGTAAACCCCAAAACAGCTCCAAACACTGGCATCCCAGATCTGCCCAATATGGAAACTAAAAGCTCCTTTCATTTAGCGTTGTCTGCTTAAATAGCCCTGTGGACTCTGAGGGCCCAGCTCACTATTGTGTTATTAAGGGTCCAAGTCCCTTAATAAAAGTTTATATCTCATGAACGGCTCTTCCGATTTTTACAACATTTGATGGGTACCATTCTAGGGTCACTCCTGAAGCACCCCTTACAGTGGGGTACTGATTGGTTGAACATGGCGTGGCCTTTGGGACCCCTGTGTGGATTAACCACTTACACTAAAGTGAATTATTTAAAATTAACAGGAACTCCCACAATACACATCACACATGAAATTCCCGTATTCAGTGAATCAAGCAGAGTCACGTGTGTTCTTTTCACAATATCGCGCTAAGTGCAAAACCAACTTTTTCGAATTAGTCCTTGGCCGTGCGACAGAGCTGCACGAAACCTGGTACGTAGCATCTCCAGATGGCCGCGACAAAAGGTTATATACAGAATTTTGCTATATTAACGTGTGCGCATTTGACGACCAAACTAATTTTCTGCAGCAAGCTACCAAACACATATTATATCATTTCTCGGCCAAATTACATGTCATCAGCAAAAGACTTGAGAGAGATGTTTGACATCTCTCCACAATGCTCTGTACCAAATTTGGTAAAGATTGGCCATTAGGGGGTGCTATAATCAACATTTATTTGTTTTGTCATGAAACTCAATGCATTTAAATGGGAAATTTGCAATATCTCTGCCAAAGTAATTGCTATCAACACCAAACCCATGTTGATTGTTTGGCATGCTGCTCGGAGGCTCTGTACAACATTTGGTAAAAATAGGCCTTTAGGGGGCGCTATAATCAACGTAGACCATTTTGGGCCCTTTTATCCCTTCTGTGGTCGAGTGCGTCGTTTATGATGCCAAACGGCACTTCTGATTCATAACTTTGTAACTTAATAATATACTAGTAGACCCATAATGTCTTTTGGAGCTAAACTGGTAGCCCCATTCTGATGTCTTTGTTGTCTTCCTGTCCCTTATAGAAGGTTTTGTATCCAGCCTAGAAGCCTAGAGTTTTTCAGGGTCATTGTGTAAATAAGTTGTCCTTTATATGAGTAATAATGTTCACTATGTTTATTTTTGCATTGGATGACTCCAAATATATAGAACTGGTGTAGACAACACAAATAATTGTGTGGCATTGCTGTGTGTGTGATATCAATATATATCTGTGAGATTCATGTTCCGTTTTATTTATTTATTTAGTCCTACAACCTTTTTAACATTCAAGTGACCTCAGTGCAGCACAAATATTCCACTGGCCCCGTTTTTCCTGAAAAGAAATGATGTTGATAGATTGACTAAGGGTTGATGTTTTACCAGCTTATATAGAAAAGAAAATCAGACTGACCAGAGGTTGTCAAAAATCCTTTGAGGCTCTGGGATATTTGCAACGGCACTGTACCGCCGGCCTTGAGGCTCACACCTCTCAATATTTCCTGATGTTTGCCTCCCCACGTTATGCTTCGGGTTTCGCTTTCGTGAGCTCCCCGGTTTGCCGACTGGCGTTGGGACAACTGGCGCTATGAGGCTTGGACCCTGGTTATAACTGCTTGCAGTTCTAGATGCTAATTGATTTGCCAACTGTAACCCTGATGTAATGTTAGACTAGATGACGCTGAACTGCAGCACAGTGATGCCATCCTCTTTGCTCTTTAATAGTTAATAAGCACATTAGCAGGTTCGCTGTCAGGTGAGGCAAACTCCTGGAGTACAGATAATACTGTTAGGTTTCTTTATAAATATTGTCCCACTATGTTAGCAGCAGGACATCGTTAGCATCAGCACTACTTCTTTTTCTTTACTCATAGTTTAGAGGCCGCTTGCTTGTCTGTCATCCTGAAATATGCATAGCTCCCTGAATGGACATCTCTCGGAAAAAGTGACTCCCGACAGTTCTTCTTCAAGGTCTCATTTTCAGCATGCCTGTGGCCGCTGGCTGACCATAAGATCACTGCTTTCTGTCAGTCTGTCTGTCTCCAGGGTAGGGAGAGGCCCACGATACAAGCCACCCTGCAACATATACCATTGTCTGTTTGCAGTGTTTATGTCTAGCTACAGACATGAACAGTATGTCCTCAGGTTATATGTTGTTGCTTTTTAATCCGGGAATAATCCAGTAATATTGTATGAAGCAGCAGGCTGCTGCTAATATCTGTTTGTTTGCATTTAAGGTGAACCCAGCGCTCTTTTTCAGCTCCTCCTTTCAGTCCAAAATGAGCCGCAGTAGAAGATACAGACTGAAGTCAATGGTTACTTAATGTTTGTTGAATGTGACCAAGCTGTCTGCTGTTGGTTTGGAGTAGCCTGCCAAGAGAAAAAAAACCTCTCAATTTCAGCCTTTAAATATCTGAGGGTGGCCATGTTCATTTGAAAAGCTAATATTTACTACACCCACCTGCACGATGTAAGAAACCGTGTCTGCTAACAAGCATGCATACTAATACACACACATGCATGCCGAGCAGTCAAAGGAATTTTAACCTCTAAGAGGGCAGACAGAGGGGTGAGAAAGAGGGTATTCATCCCTCGCAAGAAGTTTGCAGTGTTCCTAAAGATCTAAACATCGAAACATCAGGTCGTCAAAAACCCTGTGTGAATTATACACTTAAAAACCTTTTTTCTAACCTTTTGTTTCCTGCAGTGTTTTTATCCCTTGCAATATATCCTTTTCTTTCACCTTTTGATCACCATTTAACGCTTTTGTGTCTCTGGACCTGGCCTGCTGAGATTTCTTGGTAACTAAGTTCTTGTAACTAAGTGTAAAGAACTGTAAGTGTTGCAACAATTATTTTTGTTCTGTTAGTAATAGTTGATCATTGATTCATCGTTGAAGTCAAAATTTAAGGCAAAGGTCTCAAATGGGAGATTGGTGGCTTTTCTTGGTCTTACATTAAAGGTCCCATGGCATGAAAATTTCACTTTATGAGGTTTTTTAACATTTATATGAATTCCCCCAGCCTGACTTTGGTCCCCCAATGGCTAGAAATGGCGATAGGTCTAGACCAAGCCCTGGCCTTTGAGAAAATGAAAGCTCAGGTGGGCCGATCTGGAACCTGAAAATCTGCACAAAGGCTAAATTTCGGGAAAGAGACTTCAGCCATGGTATTAGGGGAAAACTACGGCCTATATTATAGCAAACAAAAGCAGCATGTCATGGGACTGGTTTGAATTTTTAATTGGATAAAACTAAACATTTGATGACTTCCCTTTGGGCTCTAGGATATTGTGAAGGCCTCTTTCTTTAATGCTTTATAGTTCAAACAATTAATCAAAAAGAAAATCCAAAGCAGATTAATTGACCACTAGTATCATCGTCAGTTGCAGCCTTGTGGTAAGGAATAATGAACTCTATGTGCAAATGGCCTAATAGAACTAGCACCTTTTTAAAATATTTTTCTATATCCTAGAGAAAACAGTTTGAATCACTCTCAAATCAGCTCCAACTGGAGTCCACCTGACACGGGTCACTGGGCTACATGTAGGCAGAGAGGATTGAATAAAGAGCACGTCTGTCTTTGAAATGAAACTCTCTTTGGTGGAAGCCAAGAAAAGTGGCGGGACAAGACGAAGGCCAGAAGTACAGTCTGGGAAACAATTCCACCACTAATGATAGACATAAAACATAACACAATCTAAAATATAGGATGCATTTACAAAATACTGTGAGTCAAAGGTTTTGGGAGATATGGTCTATTAAATCTAGACTATAAACAACCACATATGACAAGTTGTTATCACGTGACCTACACTTTTAACATTATTATTATTATTATTTTACATTTCACCATTGCAATTCCTTAATTACAGTATGTTAATTATGTAAATAATGTATAATAACATTCCTTTATGTAAATACCGTACATAGCCACACTCCTTATATTTCTTTATTTCTTTATTTGTATTTCTACTCTGATATTTATAATATTTGTGCAACTGCAACACAGAGTTTCCCTTCGGGGATCAATAAAGTATTTCGGATTTTGATTCTGATTCTGATTAAACGTGCACAATAATTAGCAGCTTAATGTACTTAAATTTAGCACTTAGTTACTTTTCACTACATCTTAAGCTAAGTGATGACACCTGTGCCAGCTCCATTCACTGATGAATAATAATGTATGTGGGGAAATTACAACTTACAATCTGTTTGTTAGCAATCACTACACATGGGCCTGAAATACACACACATGCTCAGGTCCTATTCATGCACAAATGGAGAGATGTCAGAATGAGTGGACTGCTAGTGCCCCGAGCGGTTGGGGGGAGTTACAGTGCCTTGCTCAAGGGCACCTGGCAGTGCCCAGGAGGTGAAGTGGCATTTCTCCAGCTATGAACCCATACTCCGTACTTTTGGTCCATACGGGGACTTGAACATGCGACCCTCCGGTTCCCAAATCAACTCCCTACGGACTGAGCTACTGCCACCCCCTACGAGATTTGAATGTGTGAGACAAAACAGAGAAAAGACAATGAGAGAGAAAGATGAGAGAAAGCCAATGAAAAGTGAATGTAGTTAAAAGTAAAGAAAACCTCGTAAACAAACGTTTGAGTTTGAAATATTTTGTTCCAGATGGTTCCCAAACAAAAGATAATTTAGAGTGATACTAGAGATATTAGAGGGCTTTTAAAGGTTTCTATTTCACATAATTTAAGAGATTGTTGAATTGATTCAAATGCTGTTAAATTAAATAGTGTGATAAATGGCATATGCAGATAAATAATGTATACATCTATACAAATAAAGCTGCCTACATCTAATGTCTCTTAGACAGTCAGAATGAAGACTGGATAAAGGGTATTCAATTTGCCGTAAACTCAATGTATTTTGTTTGTAAAACCCTCCAAAAAGTCATAGTCACTCATCATTAAGAACTGTAACCCCAAATAGTGAGTGTGTTTTTTCTTTTCAGAAACCCACAAGAGGGAATGATTAAACATTTCCTACTCTGCTCATGAATTCAGTCTAAAAAGGCCTTTAAAAGCCTTGTTTACATTTCCTTCCCAGCTCTGTGCAGATGCCCATGCTGTCAGTGATCAGCTCTCAAGGCGTGCTGTCCTGTGCCCAGCAGGGAGGCTCTAACGTCTTTGCAGAGCTTTTTTGTTCAGGGTAAAAGGCACGTGGAGGAGACAGAAGAGGAGCCTACAACTTCAAAGAAAAATAAATTTAACAGACAATACCAAGACTTCTACTTAAAATACGGCTTTATCGCAACAGGTGATTCTCATGGGCCAAGCCCGCTCTGCATAATATGTGGCAACAAGCTAGCAAATGAGGTAATGAAGGATTCAAAACTTATTCGGGACATGGAAACCAAGCACTGCAATTTTCTGCCGTGACAGCAATCAGAACAAAAACACGGAATAAACTGGACATAAGGAACACACTTATGACTGTCTCCCTTTACCTCTAGATGGGACCGTTTGGTTGCACAGAAACAAGTGAAGGGTTCCCAATGGTACATCGTTAAGTTAAATTGTCTTTTTCATGCATTTTAGATTTGCTTTCATATTACCTTATCAGATTTTTCTGGTTTTATCATTTTATTTTGTTGTGTTTATGCGCCACACCTTGGTCTGTGAAAATTTGTCTGCTATGAAATCGGTCAGTGGGGCAAAAAAGGTTTGGGGCCGCTGCTCTAGACGAATAAACAGACATCCTAAATAGTCCTTCAGTCCACCAGCTCTGTCCGGAGCGCAATGCCTCACAAACACTTACACACACAGTCACCTCTACTAGAATCCTCACACCAAAATGTTTCAACATCAAATTAGTTTTCCTCCATTTAAGTGTTATTTTCCTTCCTCCTGTGTCCATTTACTGTAACTGCCAATGCTCTCACCGTCTCTGATTAAAAACTGCCTCGCTGTTGTTACACACCAATATTTGTTACCTAATGCTTAACAAAATCATTCATTCCTTGTGATAAAACGGTGAGCTAAATCACCAGATGTGTTATGCCAGAAAAAAAACCAGAAACCTTTATTTTTCAATCCCTCAGCCTCGTGAAACGTGTTGTGTTTCAGCTGAAAGCCACGCACGATGACACAACAGAAAGAAGAAGTCCACATCAGTCCAGAAACAGTCCAATGCAAGACTTTATATTGCACACAAGATAATTGACGACTTTCAAACTGAAAGATGATCTGGCCTTCATTACAGCCCTACATACCATGCAGATAAAATAGGAAATGAAAACCTCTGCAGTCATAAATCACACTGCCAGCATGTGATAATACACCTATTACATGGTCATATTACAATCCAGTGATATGCACTGTCTAAGCAACACTAATGTGTCTGTTTCTTTTATGTGTAGCGGTCCGACGTTTCAGTGCTGAGTGCAGCATAATGTGATCTTCTTACAATCAGCTACGTTTACAGCTATATGTGCATGTATGTGAGCTCTTACATCATCAGTATTGTAGAATGTAAAGCTCTAAGCTGACAAATGCACTGGTCTTATTCCTTTACATCTTGCTGCAACTAGCATTGATAAAATGCCAATTTATACCCAGTGTAGATATCTTATATGGGTTGGTTTTGGTGGGTTGGTCAAAGTGTCTGGTGGTCCTTATACCCCCACTGCAGACTTGTTTAATCTGAATTAACCCAATTTCTAGATTTGATCCTTAAGCTCTTAAGCCTAAATGCCCTTAAATCTCAGAGAGGAAGCAACAAGTCAACAATATTCATGAGACCCTTCAGTATGGAAGATGTCTCTTTGCTCCTCTTTTTAAACTCTGACAGCGCTCTCCCTGTTGCTGAATTAAGTTGGAGTTTAGGCCATGTCTGTGTAGTGCTCCTATGCAATTCTCTAAGGCCCATCCAATCTTTGTGGAACAGAGATAACAGAATTTGTATGAAAGAAGTGTCTATGCATTGTTATTTACCTTCAGCCACAAGGATGTGCTCCTATTTGTCCTCCAGAAGGACAAACAAACCCTGAAGCAGTTCCTAAGCTCGTTACCATAGGCTGTATGTAAAGGTGCATTACGTATTTTGCATGTACTGCAACCTACAATGTCTTGTTAGATCAGTCTGAGTCAGAGTGCTCAGAAGAAATGTAGGCCTACTGAACAAGACCAAAACACACACACACACATATATATATATATATATATATATATATATATATATATATATATATATATATATAGAACATAAAGACAATATTCACTTTGAATAATTCCAGGGCGGTCACAGCAGGTCTGAATGTAAAATGTAAAATCTATCTACAGGCAAGCACACACATCTGCAATAAGACATTAAATTTTCTTCTAAGGACATTCTTATTTTTCCTTCTAATTAATACCAAATTACTCTTTTCTGGAAGGACGTCTGGAAGTATAGATAGATGGTGTTTTCATTATGTTTTAAATAGTGTACTCTATTAGAAGATCAAGACTGACATTAAGATTAAAAGCTCCTTCTTGACCTTAAAACAGTGGCTTGCAAACCAATATCAGTTGCTAACATAAAAGGTCTGCCTGTCATGAAGGTACCAACATTTAACCATGTTTACCTGAAGGATTGCATAGAAGTTGTTAGCAAAAGCACTGACTCAAGTTAGGGCCCCTTTTTTTGTTACTTGCAGGATTTGCTTGCTAGTGAGTCAAGTATCATTACCATTGTCATACTTTACAAACACAAAGGGAGAACTTTGTCTGTCTGCCATTCGGTGCTGGGCAGGTAGCGTAGAGTTAGTTTATCAGAGGTTTTTTTGCTGAAAACAGGTGCTTCTGATGGAAATGACACTGCCTGGAACTATGAGAGTGAACCAAAACAGTTAAGTTACGTGCTGTAAAACCAAAATATTGAAGTGAAAGACGATTAAACGCTCTGCAGAGCTAAAGGGGACTGCATGGTCTGGTGATAATTCTCGATGGGTTTGTCAATACATGAGACACCTTTGATTATTTATGGAGTCACTTGATCCACTGTTTAATGTACAAAATATAGACTATAGCAGCTTGAACTAACAGAATAAACAATCACTGTAATTCCTACAAACAACAAAGCATCATATGGACTGTTTTTGAGGGGGGTGGAAAATTGCTTATTTTTCCTTAAATTGTATAAATACCCCTGAGACTAAAATATGCTGGTTCATCTAACAGAATATTATAATATTATTAAAGTTATGAATAATAATTGTTTCTGGTGACAGTTCCCTTCACATTCAGTCTTATTAAACAATTTGATTCCTCTGGGCATTCATTTGAATTCATCAAGGATTCCCCCCCATCAAGTAAGAAAACAGTTATTCTATCTGCTCTTCGCCATTGTTCCCTAACCACATATTTTTTACGCTGATACTGCAGAGTGAACAAAGCTGCCGCTCCACCGTGCTGCTAACCATCTCATCTCAGCGTGTAGTGCTCAGGTGCTTCTGTTTTACCTCCCTCGGCGGGTGAGGACTCATCAGAATTCAGCAGGCTTACCTGCCTGCCTGTTTCTCTTCACGCATACGTTTTCTATGTGGCACCGAGGCAGGGAGGCACAGTCCTGGCAGATAGACATATGCAGCTCTGATGGAAGCCACAGCCTTCCTGTTGACATCTATCTGCGCCTCGCTGTCGACGCTCACTCAGCTGCTCAGTAGAAAGATGTAAATAAGGAGAGACTGCACATTGTTTCTTCACCTGTCACGTGTGGAACAAGGTTCATTAACCAGGTCCATTGGCACGCAGGGACATTTCAGGTGGATTAATATCTTGTATCAAGTGATGATTTAGAATCACATGATAATTCCAAGTATCTCCATATATTTTAAATGACTCAGGCAAAGTCCTTGCTCATTATCAACTATATCAGTAGAAGAGAGAAGATGTTCATATTTCAACTACACATCAGCTCAAAGATACGCCATGATGTCACAAAGAAATTAAGAAAATAACTATTTACAATTAGATAAGATGCGTACAGACATTTTCTTAGAGTGTCCAATGCAGTGTGCATTCTGCAGCAGATATAAAAATATTTCCAGTTCTCAGTGTAATCACAACAAATTAATTTTCAGTCAGAGTTAAAATGCCACAGGGTGCCCAGCTGACACAAAACAAATGATCTCCCGCCATGCCTAATAAACCAAGGAAATTAGTATTTTAAAATGTTCCATTTGTATATCGCTTTGTCACAATGCATTTCAATTTTTTTGAATATATATTTTTGGGGCATTTTCAGCCTTTATTTTTGACAAGATAGCTGAAGATATGAAAGGGGAGAGAGAGAGAATGACACGCAGCAAAGGGCCGCAGGTCAGAGCCGAACCCGGGCCCACTGCGTTGAGGAGTAAACCTCTATTCCAACAGAGCTATCTGGCTGCCCAACACATTTCTATTTCATAAAAAAACAGTTTGCTGTAACATGGCAACTGAAGCCCCTCCATATGGCTGTGAACATGCATCCACAGATTTGAAATTAAATCTGGACATTTATATTTGCTGCAAAACACATTTATGTCCCACGTTAATCTTAATTCATGTTTTGCTGAACCTTCTTCTAGCAAGTATATGACTACAGAGGCAGGAACCATTCAATTTTCTGCAGTAAGAAGCTCAAACATATTGTCAGAACGGTATTGGATCTCGAGTGTTAGTCTGATGACTACTACAGCCTTCTAGTGCCAAACCCTGCACACACATCGTTCTGCAAAGGGAAGGTCAAACATCCAAGTGAAGGAATCCTTAACAAAATATATATTTGAGTGAAGGTGGACTTTCAAAACAGTTACCACACACACAAGCTGGAGAAGTAGATGTGTGCACGCAGGCACGCATGCATGCACAGACACAGACACAAATACACACACACACACACACACTAAACATTATGTGCATTCCTGTGCAGAAATCATTTCTGCCAACAGTGCAAAAAACATTCAATCTGCTGCAATTACAATGGTTACAATTCCATTTACTTGTGCTAAAACCTTTTCCCTTGCCAATGAGCCACAATAATCAGCCAGAAAAAATTAAAAATAACAGAAAGATGAGGACTTGCAGGGGTCATGTGCCACCCTGCTCTGTCCTGTCCTGCGCACATCAAACACTTGCATGCCCCTCCACACTGCTACTTCGCTAACGGAGGACTCCTCTGAGTCCCCCGTCAAAAAGCATGTAGTCAGCATTGTCACTGACAGGCACGCAGCAAGCCTACAGGGACACAGCTGACACATGCAATCACACACATCTAACACACACAAACAGACACACACTCACACACAAACAGACTAATGTATAGCCGACTGGTGTGCCTACTCCTCTCTACATGCACACACTGATGTATTTTCTGTGTCTCTTTCTATCTCACACACCTCAGTGCTAAGAGCTACTGACAGGTGAATACCAGCTCATACTGCGGCGGTGCAGTGAGGGTCCGCTGTTAGCTGCTCCTCATGGTTGCTTCTGTTCCTTTATGTTGAGTCGTACAGCTTGCTCCTTAGGTCTCATCCTTTAATCTGGCGACCATGAGGTATTATACTGTAGTTGGAAGGCTGAGCCCGCCTGCTATAGGTGTATGTTCCGACAGGGTTAACCTGGATCAATACCGCACTCACAGCACTCAACGTTACGAAAGCCCTCAAACTGTTTCCCCGCCTGCATTCCTCCCTGCCTGTCTCTCACCGTCCCTCTCTCTACCCGTCTCACTACTCCCTCCAGCTACCTATGGACAGCTTTACTTGTTCACACTCACATGAACGCACTACCTTTTCTCTTTCCCCTCCCCCTGTATGTAGGGACGTTCCTCACAGAGAAAAGCAACTAGCAGGGAATGAGTAAAGAGGCCATCAAATTTCTTGTAGAGTTTTTTGTTGTTTTTCCAACCGGTCTGGACCCCCCTGTGTATGAGTGCCTTGGTCTATGTGTGGTGATGTCAGTCGAACCGGTGCCAGGCCTGGCGACACTGGCTGACATGTGCTGGAGCTTAATTAAAGCTGTGTGTTTGCTTTTGATCATTCTTCTTATGAAATCCCTCAATATGAGTACATTTCAAATTATCTAAAAAATAACACTTGCACTGTGCTTTCAAATGTATTGTGTTTAAATGGTTTTGGAAAATCATATTGTCACTACTCTTTTGTAGCATTTTATAGTTGTCTTAGCTTGTTTATGTTTGCATTTATGAAATAAAACAACAATTCTGAATCAATTAATTAATTAGGTGATTGACAGAAAATGAATTGCCAGCACTAAAGCAAATAAATTGCTGGTGCCAGCAGAAGATGTGTTGCTTTTTTGTCTTATGTCATTGTACATATAATTATTTATTATTTCTTTTTAGGATTCTTTTCTGTTGGTCAAACAAAACAAACAATCTGAAGATGTCACTTTTGGCTCTAAAAACTTTAGATCAGAATTATTCAGTAATTTATGAACACACTACATTTTAATCAACCAATTATCAATAAATAAGTCAAGAAAATAATTGGCAGATAAATTGGTAATCAAAATGATTCTGATTGATATTTAGCCCTGAAATAATTATTTAAATGCCTCAATACTTATGTTATGAATGTGGACACCTGGTCGAATAATTACTGTGGAAGAATGATAGGAATCAACCACTAATAAAGTTTATCTATTTATCAGTTTATCCTTTTGATTGCAATTAGACTTAACAGAAGCCAATTTAAACATCACAAAGAAAACAGAACCAGTGATAGATAAAACATATAAAGAGATTAAATAAACTGCACTCTAGCAGCAATTTTACACTTTGAGTAAAGACTGGTTAAGTAAATAAAGTGTTTCAATAAAACCATCAAGAGATTAACAAGACACTGACATTATCTATATAGGAAGCACTTGTGCAGGTTGGGGGGGGGGGGGGGGGGGCATTCAAACGAGTATAAGTTCAGTTCTAAGCATTAGAGACTGGATTATATTTACTGACTGCCGAGGTTGAGAGTGGAGGGGTGCAAAAGTTAGCGTGGAAAAACAACGCATCACTGTTTTACTCACGTTGACTGTAAAAGAGCAGTTTTTATCGTTTATGGGCGGAAAACTCAAATATGGGTGGATTCAAATGGATAAGGGCCTCCAATAGGTTAATTACATACATACTGTAGTGCTCCTCCCAAAACCTTGACTCATCTTGTGTCACGTGAGAGTGACACAAGATGAGTGGCTGAAGGGGAATTATCCTTGTCAGACTTTAATCCTGGGACCAAAATGGCTCCAAATCCTAACCTACTCTCTGAAATGAGTCAGGGGGCTTGAGAGGATGCTTCGGATTCAAAGCTATGTGTGTGTATTTGTGTGATTCAGTGACAAGTTTGGAGGATGCCTGTATGCAGTGTGGGAATATAGTATGTTGTATGTAATTTGTTGTTGTTGTTGTTGTTGTTGTTGTTGTTGTTATATACTGTACAGTATGTGACTATAAGGCCCAATTGTCTGCAAAAAAACTGCAGCCTCTGCAGTGGTTTAAGTTTGTTTATTGGTTTGTCTTCCAGGTTTGATTTTCTGACAAAATGTTCATGCAAAATACAGTATGTGAATGCAACACCACACAAACACGGTAGTAGCTTTAAAGCAAACAAAACACAGGGCAAGCTTTGGCTCAATATCCACAGATTAATAACAATTAGAGGCGGTTTCTGTTTTGCTAGACAGGATATGCAAAGGTGTAGTCCACTAATTTGACAACTACTCTGGTTTACGACTCTCCTTCACCCAGAAACACCAAAGCGAATCTGCAAGCATTTACATGCCGACTGCTTTCATCATTCCTGGCAGAAAACATGCAAGGCTGGTTCCCTGTCTAAGTTAAAGGGGCTATTAGGCTCATTCCTAAAGACAGCCACAACACAACTGCATTTAAAAGCACTGAGTCAGTGTGAACACCTGGCCCATCTGAGCACAAACACAAATAATAAGATTCTTTGTCATAATCTGATCTCTGTAGAAACATCTGCGGTGGTGAGCTGCGTTTCATGGACAAGGACAATAAATGGCCAGTGTTATGAAAAGCAAATCTTAGTTCAGAAATGTCTGTTGGTCAGAGCCTATCTGTGTGTGTGTGTGTGTGTGTGTGTGTGTGTGTGTGTGTGTGTTAAATTAGGCTTTTCTTCAAGTGCAGCATATTTGATGCATCATCTTCAGCAGCTCCACATCTACACTACTGTCTCTTTGACATCACACTCGCCTTTGAAGCTTGTCATTCTATATCTCTGCAATTTATTCTTCCACAATGTCAAGCGACCGGACACGGGCCTTCCTGGAGTCACTCCACACAACACATAGAACAAAACCATCTCAGCAACCATCTCTGAAATGAACTCCCACTTGGGGGAATGGCCGGAAGACAGAGGCACTTACAAACACAAATATATGCAATGACATAGGCACACACACACACACACCACACACACACACACACCACACACACACACACACACACACACACACACACACAGACACACACACACACACACACACACACAGAGACGTCTACTGTTTTCGAAGAATTCCAATAGTGGTAACCACGACTCTACTAAGAATAAACTGCCTGTCTCTGTTACACTATCTGATAGGGCAGCTCACATTCAGCTTACAGTACATAACATAGAGTTGTACGCTATTTACACCCGCTAATGCTAAGACACAGTCGGCTTCATTCTGCGCTGCCACGCTGTGCCAGGGGAGCAGTGACACTGTGAGCAGGAGGGAGGCGGTGAGAGACAAAGCACGCAATCTAGTTGGTACACATGACATAGTACGCTGACACAAAATATGCACAAGTAGGGAGGAGGAGAAGGAGGATTGAGGGAGGACCTACATTTTGCAGTGGAAAGTGATTGTGACTCTCCCTGGAGCGCGGAGGTGAACTACAGCTGCATCTTGTGGAATTCACCATTATTAAACAATGAAAATTTGCTGAACATGCACAGAATGAGCGTGTTAATGTTCAGTAAACGTGGAGGGAAACGAAACAATCTTACAAGACGCCATTAACTTTTGCAACCTGCCAAAAGAACTCATGCATGGCTGCTTTGGCATCAAATATTTACAATCCTGGTGAGCTGAAGATGTCCGAGTTTTTGCCTTCGGGTTTTTCAACAAGATCGTGCTCTGCTATAGGGGCACTCTTCGATTTTAATTGGATTTGTGTCAGCGTGTGCTTCATTTTACCTGACAGGGACAGGCAATTCATCAATCAGTGTCATAATGTTATTTGCATGCGTGAGACAGAGGCGCTGGCTGGGCAGTGTGCTGCAACTGCTGCACCAAGAAGTCTATGCTAAACGCATACAGCCAATAAATCAATCAATCGGCCGGTATCCTAGCAACTTGCACGTATATTTTATTGGTTTTATTCATGATATCTTATACATAAAAACAGTGCATTTGAAATGGTAATATAATAGCATAAGAACCTCAGGCCTGAGTGCTCCTCGTGTACAGTGGAGCTACCGCAGCAGCTAGTGCACCCAAGGGAAACCCTGAGTATAGACTGTTTAGTGAGACACACACAGATGAACCTTCCACGATAAAAAAAAAAACATTTTTGGCGCCCCCCAGGGAAAAATTAGCCGTGGTCGAAACAGCACTTTTAAAAACCCGTTTTTTCAATTCTGTTCTTTTTCCCCTGTTTTTTTAGCATTTTGTATAAAAATACGCTGCTGAAAACCTGACTTTTTTGGGTTTTGAAAAATAAAAAGGACCCCTGGGGGCCCTTTCCCTTTCCCCTTGCAACTTGTTTTGGGCAAATTCCCTTCTTTCATTGCTCCTCACAAAGGCCTTTCTCTCCATATAGGCTCTGCCCTTTCTTTCACCCCCGCAACCGATGGTTTTGGCAGGGTGCGGTTTTGTTTGGAAGGGAAGCAATGAGCCTTCCTACTCTCTACACCTCCCGGGGCCCCTATAAACCTTTTCATCTCAGCAAATCATATTTACCTCGGCCCGCTTTTTTAAAACAACTGGCTTCATTGGCATATCCAATTGTCAAAACAAAAACCCTTTACTGCTTAAACAAAAGGGGAGCCTGCAACCGCTCCCACAGTTCATTTCGTAAAATGAAACCGGTTGCAAAAGTTTAATGTTTTAAAATTTTAAAAATACCAAAACCTTTTTAGAAAAAGAAATAACAAAGCAAAATTTTTAAAAAGAGAATAAATGTTTTTCCCAAACCTTTAAAAAAAAAGAACCAAAATAATTAAGAAAAAGTTAGGTTCACCCTACCCCTTTTTTTTCCAAGATTGATGGAAGACAACCCATTTTCCTGTATGGGGTTTTTTCTATATTGAAGCTACAGCCACATCTTAGCATGAAGCCCCAAAAAAACAGGCCCGGTATGCAAAAACAAACCAGAAAACGCTTTTTTGTAGCTTCATTTTTAATGGACAAAAAACCCATTCTTCTTTTTGGTGAAATAAAAAATTTTTCAAAAAGGGGGGGGGGGGAAAAAACGGGACATACAACAATACACTCCAAACACACTACCTATGACCAACAGACCTCTGATTTACAACAGTGCACCTGAAATCTGAAATCAAATTGTCTAGCTCCAAAACTAAAAGAAAAGTTGACCATGTTGACAGTTTCAAAACAGAGTTTATTGTGATTTCCCTAAATTTTTGGATATTCCTTTAAAAAAGTTATTTAACATCAAACTACCACCGGGGTTGATTTAAATAATATATTTGTACATGATTTATATATTTTAAAAGGTCTAAAACACACACAGTGGTAAATCCTCCTTTTGTGAGCAGCCCACACAGTCTTCTGGGAAAAGGGGGAAAAGCCACTCCGGCCAACGTGCCTGCCCACCCACCAGCCTCCTTAAACGGGGGGGAAAATTTGCTGCCCTCATCAGCGTCCCCTTTTCCCCCCCAGGGCAAAGAAATCCCACACCCCCCCCAAACCCCCAAAAAAACAAAACACAACACACCCCCACCCCACACACACGAAAACACACCCACGCAAACCACCCCATTTAAAACATAACATGTGTTGGTTCAGACACATGTTTTTGACTGGGAATTTCCCCCTACAGGTTTTTCCTTCCCTTCTCTTGTAAAACTAAAAAAACACAAGGTCGGGGACTTTTGCTCAAAGGGTGTTCGGGGCCTCAGCGGTGTGGGGCCCCTTAAATGTAGATGACTTTTTTGGGGTTGGGGGGGGTTTTTCCCCTTTTCCTTTGCATAAAATGGAAAAGAGGAAATGGGGGGTACAATTTTTTTGGGAAATGGGAAAAGGTTTCAAAAAGGGGCTGCGACTGGGGGACTGTGGACCCCCCCACTCGGGTTTTTCCCTGCCCCCCTTTTTGGAAAAAAAAAAATGACCCTTTGAAGCGATAAAAGAAGCGATAGCTTTACCGACATTTTTTGGGGGCCCCTTAAACCAAAGGCTATGTATTCACAGTCACATAAAATAAGCATTTGGACCACTCCCACCGCCCATGCGTGGCCCACCAAAAACGGCTGGACAAGGGGCCCGGGCTTCAGTTTCCCCCCGGGTTGGGCCCGCCCTTCGGGGAAAATTTTGGGGGAAATTTACAGGGCCCCCCAAATGAAAGAAGATCTGAAAAATTTGGGATGTAATCATAGGATTTTGACAGCAATATCTAAAGATATTATAATGTCACTTGTAGGGTGAATCTCAGGGTGTTGCATGCAGAAAAAACCAATTTTTTTTTTTTTGCTTGCTGGTTTTTTTGTACACTGGAGGATTTTGGGGTTTCATTTTTTTTGGAAACCCCCTTTTAACCCCGTTCAGCTCCTATCCCTAAGAAAAAAAATTAAAAAAATTGGGTTCCCAGGGCAAAAAGGCCAAACCAAACCGGGAAACCCATTGGGAACGAAACAGCACTCCTGTAAAAAACCCACGGCCCAACGTTTTACAAGCACAATGGCACAGTTTTGGGCCCCCACACGGGTTTGCGTAAATGCCCGAAAACGGAGACATACTGTAAAAAAAACATATAAAAAAAATTTCCCTTCCTCCAATGGGAGAAAAATACAAAATGCAAATAAAAAAACTCCCTGCCCTTATTTTATATTAGTACATAATCTCAAATGTCCCTCCCAGGTGAAAAAAAAATGTCTTTATTGTATTTCAAGTATTTTCATTTTTCCCCAATAATCCCTGAAAATTACTTACAAAAATTTGGGACTTATTGAAAATATATAAAAATATACTAACACCCCCTTTTTTCCACTAACATTTTTAAAAAAACTTTAAAATAATTACACATTTTACACTTTAAGAAATTATTTTTAAAAAAAAGTAATTTAATTTGTAAATTTTTTGGGAATTTAAAAGTGTACTTTTTTGGAAATTTTTTTAAAAAACCCTTTTTTTTGTTATTTTTTAAAATGTTCCCCCAAAAATTGTCATTTTTTAATTTAAACTAAAAGCTTTATTTTAAAAGTACACTTTTTAAATATAAATTTTTTAAAAATGAAGTTTGACTCCCTTTTTAAGGTTCTTTAAATCTTTTTTATGAAGTGATTTTATTTTTTGCTTGTACTTCGGGAAAATTTTTTTTGGAAAGTTTTAAATCCCCTAAATAAAAAAATGCATTTTAAAACCCATTTTTTCCCAATTTGTGCGGTATGAAAAAGTACACGATAGCAATTATTGCGTTGTTTGAAAGGGTTAATAAGTTTTGGCCCAAAAAAATGATAAAATTTGTTTGAAAAACCCATTCCCAATTTGTCCCCGTTTCAAAAAAAATTTTCATTGAAGTTAAAAGGGGGTCAAAGCGGGGCTAGGCAAAAAAGACAACTGTAGATTTTCACAGACCCAAAAAGTCACGCCCACCCCTTCCTGCGAAAGGGGAAAATGTATGTGGGGTTTTGGATTGATGTCTTTAAAGTTTAGCCCCCAAAAAGTTTTAGTCTTTTAAACTTTGTTTGGAAGGGGGAATTACATTTTTTTGGGCCCTTTGGACTTAACCCATTACCTTTACGTTTGAGTGGGGGGGGGGATGCCAGAAAATAATTAGGGTGTGAGAACCCATTTATAAATTTTGAGGATATTTTTAATGACATCTCTAAAACCTTTCCCCGCTTTTGGGCAAGCCTTTTTACAAAAAAACCAAAGTTGTTGGATGGGGTGGGGCCCCCCATAATAAAGCGGGGGAAAGGCCAACCAGGGTCAAAACTTCGCACAATGTTCCATCTTAACGGTAAATTTAATTTCTTTTTTTAAAGGTTTTTTGTTTAATAATGATAGCCCCCACTGCAACAAATGAAAACGGTCATAAAATAAACCTAAATGAACGGTAACCCTATAAAAAATTTCTTTTAAGCCATCCTCTGCAACACAGTGTCTACCTTTCTTCGGGCCCCAAAAACCCCTTGACAAAATTTTAAAACTCCTTTGTTTCTTTCTTAAGCTATAAGTACTCTGTTTTTTGGGCCAAAAAATGCCTTTTTTGGTGCCCATTAGCATTTCCCAATTGTAGCCTGTTTTTGTTGAGAGACCCCTCCCCGAAGAAATCTATTCACTTTTTGGTGTGGCCCCTGTTTTTCCCTGAAAAAACCAAAGCAAATACCTTAAAATGACCCCAATGGAAACGGGGATTTTGCCCCCCGGGGTTCCCCATTTGTGACGCTTGCTCCCAAAGTGCATTAATAAATGCACTTTAAAAGAAGCATTGGCAGCACCAAAAATTTTCTAAAAGAAGAAAAAAATTTTTTCCCCAGGCTTGTTTGCCTATCCACTTTCACTTTAAAGGGCATCCTGAAGAAGAGTGGCTTGGAAAAAAATAAAAAACAAAAGATATTCCAAAAATTTTTTTCAAAATGCCATTAAAAACAGCAATGCATAAAACAAAAAAAATGACCTCCACCAGTTTTTTCCAGAATTTTTTTTCCCTTTACTGACTTGGTCCCCCCTTGTGCCCCCAAAGGTTTGGGTTAATGGCCAGCAATTCCGGTCTTGTCACGCCCTTCCCCCCCAAGAAACCCGCCTTCATTATGGTCCCTTACGTCTACCCAAACAGAGATGCAATCGGTTTAGTGAAACCCGGCAGACACTGTGTTGGTACCGGGGAATGAATCCATTGATAAATCTTGAATTTTCTAAATTTCCATAAAAAGGGGAGGGGCCCTTCCCCAAAACCCATTACTGGATTACCCGGTTTTCCAGAAATAATGCCAAAAATGATCCATCTCTGCCTTTAAAAGGGGGTTTGGGGTTTCCCCCAGACATGGGGGCCACCACCAGGGGGAAAGGCAAAAAGAACACCCATATTTCCATTAAACCTGTTTTGTTTTTCTCAGGAGGGGAGGGGCCCAACTAATCTGAGGAGAAAGGGATTAAATGAACTTTGTTTGTACTCTATTTTTTCGAGTTTCCTTAAATTCCAGTCTGTTCCATTTCCCTTGGCTCTGCCACAAAAGCTTTTAAAAATGTGATCATATTGGGTTTGCTTTTACCAAACCATAAGCATGGAAACCATAGGGGTTTTGGGCGATTTTTTTGGGCAGCTCTAGATTGACACTAAATTTGGCCATATTAAAAATTTTTTACTGTTAAAAACGGGAATTCCATCACAATTCCACAAAAAGTTTTTTTCTCCCCCCTATTTGTCCACTCTGTTTTGATTTTTCGTATTCGCCCCACACTGAATATCGGAAACAAGGGCCGGGAATTGATTCTTTTTCATTAAACGTACCCCAAATTTTTTCCCAAAACAATGCCCCCAAAATTTTGGGGGAAAAGGACTAATGCAAAAAAAAGAAAAGCCCCAAACCCCTTAAAATTTTCTTTTCCAAAGTAAAATTCAGCATTACAAGAAGAACATTTTTTGGAGGTCTTTTGGGTCCCATATACTTCACGGGTTATCCCAAAAAAATGGGGACTTTAGGGCCCAAAAGGGGGCCCCATAAGCTTAAAAAAAGATATAGGTTCGGGGCCCAAAGCCGGGAAATGTTCTTTAAACATTGAAAGAAGACCCTTTAAGAGACCCCTGCAAATTGTGCCCATTTTAAATGACATTTTAAGAGCCCCGCCCCCCCTTTGGGGCCCCTTTTGTGATGGAGCCCCCGGGTTACAGGATCATCATCATGGGACCTTTAATAAAAGACAAGATTGTAACTTTCATACCTAAACAAAATAGGAAACAAAAAACCCAAATTTAATGACAGGATTTTTTCCTAATAAAAAATGTCTATACATTTTTATGTAAAAAACAAAAACAAAAATCGGGAATTAAATAGTAGAAACCCTTCAAGGGTTTTGGAATTTTGGATTTCCGGCTTGCCCCTTTTCTTTGCCGTGTTTTCCCCACTTTCCCGTTTCCTCTCGGTCGTCATGCCCAACTTCCGCTATCTTCTTTCTGTCCTTTGCCCATTTCCATCACCCCCGTCTCTGTAATCATGTCCTTTTTCCCCACCCTCCTCTCGTCGTCTTGCCCAACCCATCATCCCCCTTTCTCTGCCCTCTTTTCCCAACTTCCATCTCCTCCTCTCTGTCGCCCATGTCCACTTCCCCCTCCTCCTCTCTTGGCATGCCATTTCCTCATCCCCCTCTCTGTCTCAGTCCACTTCCATATCCTCCTCTCTGTCGTCAGGGAAAATTTCCATCATCCCCCCTGCGTCTGTCCACTTCCATCACCCCTCTCTGCCCGTCAGGGCCCAATTCCATCCCTCCTCTCTGTCGTAATGTCCACTTCCCCCTCTTCCTCTCGGTCCTCGGGGTCCCTTCCTCATCCCCTCTCTGTCATCATTCCCTTCCTTTATTTTCCCTCTCGCTTCCTGTCCTCTCTATCCACTTTTGGTATCTCATTACTAGGGGTCTCCCAAAACAAATTGAGACAGATTAGACCCAATTAAAAGAGTTTTTTGGGTTTCCAAAAAAACCGTATGGTTAAACATTGGGATAAAAAAAAACTACTTTACAAATTTAAGATTTTTTTCCCCGAATTACCTTTTCGAAACTTGTCCCCGTAAAAGGGATGTTTTTGGAAACCCTGAAGATGCACAAAAAAATCTCTTGTAAAAAATTTTTCTCTGTTTTTTGGTCAGAAAAAACAAAGATAAAAAAAAAAACCCGAAAAATAAGAGTTGTATTATCCCTAGCTAGCACTAGGGATGTTGTTTAGCCTTAGACTTACAGTGGATTTTGGGCAAAGATTTTGGATGAAGATAAAAAACGGGAATAATTGCCCTTTTAAAAAAACCTTCAGATTTTTTTATTATAGGCGGGGGATTTTAAAAATATACCTCCCTACCTTTTTTTCTTGCGATGCACGGGAAAAGTCAAAGCTAAAAACTTGTTTCCCCGAAAAAAAAGGGTGGCCCTTTTCACATTTTCAATCAAATAGTTTATTAAACTTTAAAAAACCCTGTCTTTATGGGAAATATTTATTTTTGAACTTTTCACTTTGTAAGGGTTAACGAATACAACGTTTTTTTCCGGCGGGAGGAAAAAATTAAATTTTTGGTTGCCCCCAAACAGCTTTCACAAAATTGTTTTTTTTTCTTTACCGGGTTTCGGTTGAATTTTTCTTTTTTTGCTTTCTTGGCGTTTTGGGTTTGACTCTCGTCAAATTCAAATGTTTTTCCCTTTTCTTTTTGGGGCCCTGAGTTTTTGGTTTTTAGAAGGGTATTATAAAAATGTAAAAACGTCAAAAAAAATTGTTTTTTTTTTAAAAATAGATTGGCGCCGAGTCCCCCCAAAGGAAGTGCATCAGATTTTTTTTCACTTTCAGCCCCCAGATTTTGCGAGTTTTCATGTTGCTTTCATTGAGGGGGGGGCACTCGCTTTAAAAACGGTTTTGGAAGGTTGGATAAAATGTCCGGTTGGGGAAAAAAAATTGGCTTTCCAAATTCGCCGTCAAATACTTATTTGAAAAAACCTTTAAAAGGGGAAATGTCGCTCATTTGGTAGTTTCCCCATTTCACCCAATTTTTTTACACAGCCGGACCTTGATGACGACACAAATGGATTGAAATAAAGTGGCCTACGGAAAAAAACCAAAGAGGACGGGGGGTTTGGTTTAAGGCCCTTTTTTTTGGGGGCAAGTAGGAGAATCCCTATTTTCCCAACTATTCCAGCTACTTGCAGTTCAAACTTTTTAAATTTGGGGTCGTTGAAAGGAAAGAAGGGTTTTGGCTAAACTTAATTTTTTTTCTATTGGGGTTAATCGACCCCTACAAAAAACCCTTTGCGGGAAGAATTTTTTTCCTTCTCGGAAAAGGGATATAGGGCCGAGGGAAAGCAGGGGTGGGCCCCAGGAAAAAAAAAAGTGTGAACCACGTAGTGAACCCAAAAAACGGCCGTGCGGGGGAGTAGGCAACACCCCCAAAATGCCCCCCAAAACTCTCCGTTTAGGGCTAGCTCCCACCCGGGGGCCCCTTTAAATGGTAGGGGGCTTGAAAAATTAAAACCCTTTTTACCTAAGAAAAAAAAACATTTAAAAAAATGCTAAAAACCCCTTTTTAAAAACCTTTGGGATGAAAAAAAATCCCAACAATTTAAAGTGCATAATTTTTTTAAAAAAAAATTTAGCAAAAACTATCAAAGAAAAGGAAATGATTTACTCCCTCTGAGTTTTTATATTGTTATTTTAAAAAAACCCTTAATTTGAAAAAAAGGGAAACATCACGATGGACCCGCATTATTTTTTTTGTAGGCCAGAGGGCCTTTTTAAACACGGTTAATGCTTTTTTACATACAGAGACACCAAATAAGTTTTAAAATATTTGGGGTGGTGAGAAAATTTAATGGAAGTTTTAAATCAAAAAACACAAAAATTGTCAACCTGTTTAAACCAAAAAGTTTTTGTAGCAAAAAAAATTTGGGAAACCCCACTATTTTTAATCATTAAAAAGTGCAAATATTTTAAAATTTTTTTTTTTCCAACTTTGAGATAGCTTACACTCCCAAATGGGAAAACCTGAAGCAACCCCGGGGAAAAATTAAACAATCTAATACTATTAAAAAAAAAAAAAGGCATACTAATCCTTAAATTTTAAAAAACCATTTGAGGTTTTTTTTAATAAATGATAAATTTTATATTCAAGAACCCAAATTCGCAAGAAACTAAATTTTGAAAACTTTTTCCCTTCCCTTCCCGTAAAATTTGTGCTCAAAATGGGGGTTCTATATAATCATGATCAGGGTTATGGGGGCCTCTGCCCTTTGGGCCCCTACTGCCTTTAACCTTACACCTTTTGTCAGGGTGCGTGAAAAATTTTTTGTTTTTTTTAGTAAAATTTTAAATCCGGGATTTAATTAGGCTTGTATGGGGGGAAAATTTTTACATTGTGATGACAGCCCCTTATCTTTTTTTTAAAACCAAAAACTTTTTTTAAACAGGCAAAACAAACCAGGTCAAAGAGGCAGCCAGAAACCCAGGTGTTACAAAACCAAAAGATTCCTTTTTCTCAGAAGGGGCCCTAGACACAAAAAACCCAACCTGCAGTTCGGGGAATGAACTCCACAATGTTTTCGGGGTTAAGGCATATTTTTTTCTTGAGAAGGGGCTAGAGGGTTTACAACATAAAAAACGTGGTGTCCTTCAGACTTTTTCCATTAACGGGTTTTGACAAGAAAAATTTGATAAAATTTTTTTCGTCCGGGAATCAACATCTTTATGCATTTTTTCTTTGTTTTAATTAATAGGAAATTTGCCCCTTTTATTTTTTTAAAAACCCACTATAGTTAATCCCAACGTACACTTCAGTGATATATCTTTTTTTTAAAATTTAAATTTTTGGTGTTCTACAAAACCAAAATTTCCCGGGAAAGATTTAAAAATTTTCCTACTTTTATGTAAAAGTTTTTTTCAGGGAAAGCAACAAAAGATTTTTAAGGCAGCAAGACGTGGCTTTTCCCCTGGCATCCTTCCCCGTTTGAACGCCAACCACTAGGGAGGGCCACAAGGCATGACATTTTAAAATCAAAAATTTTTTTCCTACTGAAAAATTCTTTTCTATGTTGAATTGCTTTTCACCGCTCTTTTCTCTTTTCAAATTTTTTTTTGGGCCCGCCTCAAGAAAACTTTTCCTCAGCCCCGAGAAAGGCAAGACTTTTTTTATTAATATTATATTAGATGATTTCAATTTATCATATTTTTTTAATTGTCAGGCAAAGGTCAGAGACTTAACCCCCTCCCGTAAAACTTTTTTTTCCAATTGGGGGAAAATCGTATTTCTTTCCAAAAAACCCTTTTGGCGTCATGTGCATACCAACTAAACATAATATATTTTTTTAAATGTTATTTTAAAATATTTGACAATATAAACATTTTAAAAAACCTTTTAAATTTAAAGTTTTTTTCCCCCACGGGTTAGAAGAGTGTCCTTTAAATTTCCGATTTCATTAAAATAAAGTTTTATTAGAATAAAAAGCGCACATGCCCCTGTGTGTCCAAAAATATTATCATTTAAAAACAAATAAAAGGGTAATAAATAAAATGTATTTTTTAGAACCTTTTGGAAAACCCCTTTTATTTAATTACAAAGGGGCACAGGGTGGGATAACCCCGTCAGATTTTTTTCACCCGATCATCAGGCCCAGGGCAGTGGAAAACCCAGTGTTTTCTGTTGGGGTTTTTGGGGTTCCAAAAAACAAGCATAAAATATCACCAAACTTTTAAATACAAATGAACAAACATTATTTGCCCCTGTTTTTCCCTCCCCACGATTCCTCACCTCAGGTTCTGTGGGTTTGGTTTTGTGTCCCGTTTGGGACCTGAAGGGGGGTTTAATGTGATTTTAATCTCTTTTTTTCTTTTCTGGCCCGGGAATTCTTTTCCCTTGAAAGAAAGGGCGGGTGATAAGACTGATCATGGCCCTGGCACCTAAAATGAATTTAAATTTTTGGTTTAGCCCTTCATGGTTGGTGTTCAATTGGAATTTGAGGGGCTTACTGTCAAAAAACAGTAATTTTTTTAAAAGTATTCCGGGGTTTCCACATTTTGTCAGGTACGAAATTAAAATAAAATACGTTATAACTAACAAAACCCAAAATTTTTTTCCCCCCATTGTTACCTTTACCTAGACCTGCCGAAAGATTTAAATTTAAAGAGGGGGGTTTTGTTTAGTGTGGGCGGGGGATTGTTTTCCTCGTTGGGGGGTCCCCTTTTTGGGAATTTAAACTTCTTTTGGGGACAGTGCAAATTTAAAAGGTAGGTTTTTTAATTTAGGGGGAACTTTTTTCCCCTTACTTTATAGTTCATTCACAAAGGATTCTATATTTGCATTATGGACCTTTTTTCTTTGGGGGCAAACATCCTGTGTGGGGAATTAGGTAAGCAAAATAATGATATAAATGGGTATAGTCAAAAAATCGGGCCCCCAAAGAATTACTTTCTGTCAGTGGGAACCTCAACAACACGATCATACCTTTCCCCAGTGGTTTACAGGCTCCAAAACTAATTTTTTTTTCTAAGAGCACATGGCCGCCCCCAATGAAAATTTTTAGGGGTTTTCAAGCAGAAAATTTTTGGGGCGCACACTTTTTATCGACTTGCAAAGTAAAATTCACATTTTCCCCTTTAATTTCACTGGTTTTAAAGTAAATACTTGGGCATTTAAATTTTCAGAAACACCCGTTTAAATTCCATATACTTATTTTCAGAATGGAGCAAAAAAATTTTCCCGCAATAAAAAAGTATAGTAGTGTTTTCCAAGGTTTTTTAGGAATTGGTTTTAGCCCCCATTTTTTTGGTATTTCCCCAAAAAGTTTTTGGGGGAGATAAATTTTTTTTTTTTGGTCTAATATTTTCCCCTCTTTTCTCTCCCCCTTTATCAACCCCTTTGGGAGGCAGCACAGTGACAGTTTTTAAAGGGGCCTTTTGCGGCTGAAAAAGATCTCGCCAAAGACCATTTTTTTTCCCCGGGGCGGGTGTCCCGGGATTCACAAAGGGGGGCCTTTCACGTCCAACCCCAACTGAAATTTTGGGAGGGGGGGGGGCCCCCAAAAAAACCGCTTGATGCCCCCAAAGGGGCAGGCTATTCCCGGTATGTAATTGTTGGGGGTTTTCCTTTCGTCTATTTAAAGCTTCTGTATTTCCCATTGCAGTTTTATCCGCGGAAAAAAGAAACCAGTTATTATTTAAAAACATGTTTTTATGTCTGGTAGCAAATTGGTATATCATACGATACAATTTCTCAGACTTTCCTGTTACCCTTTTAAAAAAGGGTATGAAAATTTTGCGTGCTTACTGTATCTTTTTTCTGTTCGGGTTTAAAAGACCTTTTTCTTTGGGTTTCCCCCAGAAAAGTTTCTCGATTTTGGCCCAAAGCCCCCAGACGAAAATGTAAAAATGGCAGTTTGCCAAAAAAAAACTAATGGGGTGGGGTGGGGTTTCGTATTTTGCAAGGGTTAAGGGGGCAAAATAAGGGAAAGTTTTTTTCATTGTTCAAAATTTCCGGGGTTTTTTAAATTTATGTTTAAAGTTATAATGGAAAGGTTAAAACCATAAAGTAAAGTTTTAAAATTTAAAAGAAGGACAAGTTGTTGTATTGTAATGACTATAATTTTTTCAGGGGTTTAAAACTAAATTTTATTTTTTCACCTCATGGATATTTCCCCCAAGTCCCTTTTAGGGGCTTTAGTATAAAGGGGAATATTTTGCAGAATTTTTAAGGGAGAAAATTAAAATAGCAAAGTAATGATAAAGTATTTGTCTAATTTTAAAAAAAAGTTTCTTTTTTAGTAATTGGAAAAAGCCCAAAATTTAAAAAATATATTATTACCCCAGTAAAAAATATTAAAAATATAAAACTTATTAATTTTTTTAAAACACTAAAAACCCTTTTTAAAGTATTTTTAATCAACCACCCGTACAATTAAAATAGACTAAAATTAACCTATATTTTAATATAAACCCCCATAACTTTAAAATAAAACAAATATACTTTAAGTTGTTCCCCTTTAGCACATCAAAGTACACTAAATTTCACTTCCCAAATTGAGTTTCCAAAATTTAATTTCAAAAAAATCCAAATTAAATACAAAATTAGTTTTTCCAAAATAGCATGCTTTAATTAAAATAATTCATAAACACACTTGAAGTTAGTGGATTTTTGTGCTTCCCAAATACACAAAAGATGCTAAATTTTAAAATCCCTTAGCACATTTTTTTTCAGGGGTGGGAAACCCGGGTGGGTATTAAAAAGAATAATTAAAAAATGCCAGGGGGGAGGGTTTTAGCAAATGTGAAAAGTGTGGTTTGCCTTTTAGCCCCGGGTTTTACAAAGGTAAAAAAAATTTTAAACCCCCAGTGAACGCAGCATTTCAAAAGATTTTTTTAATTAAAAAACATGAGGGCAAAAAGGGTCCTGCCTTTTGTGCAATTGTTTGGGCCCCGGCAACGGCCCCTTTTTTTCCCTCGTTTTTGCATCTCACATGGTTATTTTTTTTTTTTGTTGGGTTTGGGATTTTTCATCTCTTATATCAGGGTTTTGCCCCTTTGTGGTTGGTTTTTGCACTTTTTTCGTTGTTTTGGGGTTTCTTTGAAGTCATGGTTTATCTCTTAAAGGGCCCCCAATTTTCCTTTTTCGAGATAGATTTGTGTCCTTTTTGGGAATTTTGGGCTCTTTTTGGGTTTTTTTTGTGTTTTTTTTTAAAAATTTGTATTGGGGCAAATATGGGAGCCCCAAAAAACCCAAGGGGCCCCACATCCAAAACACTTATGCCTGGCTAATTTGCAAGGGCCCGTCCCTCAATTAGCATTTTAAAACCCCTAAAAAAGTCATTAAACTGATTTTAAACTTTATGCATTTATCCAGAGGGGTTTGGGGGGAGGGTATTTCTGATCCTTTTTCAAATAAACCATCCCCCTACTAATAAGGGCCAAATACCTTTACCTTCTGACTCGAGTAAGGGGCCCAAAACCCGGGGGAAAAGAAATTAAAAGGGGGGGGGTGCCACCCCTGGCCCCCCCCTTTTGGCCCACCTCTACCTGGAACGTTAAAACCAATTAAAAAATCGAGAAAAATGGCAAAATGCAAAGGTCCAATAGAAAGATTAAAAAACCATTTGACCCGGGTTTTAAAACTTTAGGCCAATAGCATTCCCATCTTAAGAAATGTAGCCATTTAAAAGGCCCCCCTTTTTGAGCCTCGGTCCCTACCACTCGACCTTGCCTTTGGGTTGGCTTGCTGTAAACATTGCGTCCCAGGGGGACTCCCGATTGGCTGTTGGGAGTTCATCATGGTCTTTAACCGGGGGCCCAAGGGCCCATCAGGCTATCAGTCCACAGGGGTTTTATGGGGTGATATGGGGGCAAGGAAGGGTTGGCTGTGTGGGAAAAGCCCCCTGCTGGCCCCCCCCGCTTTCCCAAATTCCCTTTCCCCAGAAAAAACACCCTTTGGTTTCCCGGGGGGGCAGGCAATTGAGGGGTGAGAAAACCCCAAATTTACAAAGGGGATTGCTTTCAGCTGCAATTTTAAGCTTTTTTTTCCCAGTGTTGTTCAAATTTGTGTGAATAATCTGCATGTACACAAAGCCCCCCCCCCCCCCACACAACACACCCCAAACCCCACCACACACACACACACTTTACAAAAGACGAGCAAAAGGGGAGTAGAAAAGGGCAGAGCAGCTGGTTTCATCTTTTTAAATTTTTCCCCCAAAAAAGCACTTGGGTTTTAAAATGCCAAATACTCAATCCTTTTTATAATCCAAAAAAAAAAAAATCCACGTTCACACAGTTTGATTCCCCAATTTCCCCCCTGCTTACTAAACAGCACCCCAAAAACTGCTAAAACCCCCCCCATCCTATCTCGGGTCGGGGCGATAGCAACCCGCAAACTAAAAATTGTGGGGGTTCACCCGGGGCCGGGGGGACAGGGAGGAAAAAAATTCCACTGTCAGCCTGAAAATGGCTTTTTTAGAAAAAACATTTTGGGCATCGAAAGGATTGTATTTCAACAATTCATGTAACAGAGTCCCTATTCAATTTTTTTTTTTTTTCTACTAAAGAATTTTAAATTTTAAAAACCCAATAGAAAGATCATCCGTGGCACATTCCTTGCAAAAAAATAAAAAAGAATTCAGGGATCAGTTCAAGAAGGGTTTACCCCCGAAATTCTAATCAAAAGGGGTTGGGTTTTCTTATGTTGGGTCCCGTCTCTCCCTTACTCTCATCGTTCCCAAAAATAAGAATAGTGAAGATAATGGGTAAGGTCAGGGCCCAATAAAAAAACAGGCCTAAATGCCCCATTGGAGGGAAAGGGGTTTTTTTAGCCCAAAATGCTGAGGAGAAACCCTCTCGAGTAGTGAATTGTTTCACTTCTCTCCTCAAAATTAAATTTTGGGGTTTAAAAAAAGAAAATTTCCTCATCCTGGCCACATCCCGGGCCCTACTTTTGTCACTGTTTTCCCGAGAGTCCTCTAGCGATTAATGAAAAATGTGTTTTTAATGAGGTAATTGCAGTGAATATTACTCATCAACGGGTTGGGGAAAAGGAAATGTTGGGAAAGACAGCTTGCTGAGAAATTAATATCTGCAGTTGCTGTTTTTTTGCACAAGCCTTTTCAGGTTAAAAAAAAAAAAAAAGATTCCAACCCCTGGGAGCTTAAAAAAAGATTTCCCCCAGGGCAAGGGAAAAGCAATGAATTTACAATGCCTTCCCATCTTAACCCTCATTTCCCCCTCAACAATATTTCCCTTTTAAAAGGCAATTTGTTATACTATAGGCGAAAAAACCTTCAAAGAAAAGTTAAAATTTCATACAAAAATAGCCCAAAGGGTTGGGGGGAAGGGCTAAATTCAAATGCTTCCCCCTGAAACACCAAAAAATGCTTGAGCAAATAATTTTAAATAGTTTGTAAAAAAGTAAATTTTTTTTAAAGTGCTAATAAAGAAAATTTTTCCAAATTGGGATCCATTTTTTACCAAATCAGAGTATTTTTTCCCCTTGTCTTTTTCCCCTCTTAAAGAGGGAAACAACAACCCAACCTTAACTTAAAAAAAAACCACCCAAACACTTTAAAGGGAAAAATGACATAGGAGAGACACCTGGGGCCCCTGGGCGTACCCCCCCCAAAAACAGTTCACTTTGGGGACCCCCTCCCCACAAAGGTGGGGGATACATGGCGTAGGGAGAAGGGGCAGCGGGTGTGGGCCCTTAAGAGCGGCAGTGCAGTGGGCCCCCTGCTATAAACCCCGCAAAAAACCCAAATTCCCGAAATTTGGGGCCTTCCCCACCCCAGGGGCCAAATGGGGGGGTATTTAAAGGTTCAGAGTGGATAACTGATGGCTACGTATTTTGTGTTTTGACTCATTTTTACTCCCACCCCAAAACAAATGTGCGGGCACCACATGGGCAAAGGGAGATGTTTTTCAAAACCCATGTCTTGGTTTTTTATCCTTTTGTGGCAAAAAGGTTTTTCAATAAAAATATTTATAAACAACCTTAAAAGCAAAATTAGAATTTTTTTGAAAGCACAAACCTTTCCCGGTTTTTTGGGTACAGCCCAAAGGATTTTAACACCAAAAATTAGCACTCAAACCCCAAAATTTATCCCCCAGTTTATTGGAAACAAAATTTTTTTCCCCGCTTAAATCAAAGGGGAGGTATAGGAGGAGAAAGGGCGGGTTTTTTTTAGCTAACCAAGCAAGTATAAACTACAAAAATTTTTTAAGAGTACGCTTTTAAATGTGTTTAAACCCCCAACAAGGTTGGGCCACCCCTGCTCAATATTTTGGTTTATCAGGGGTAAAGTTTCTTGCGTGGCCTTACTTCACTCCTGTATTTAAAAAATAAAGGAAATATCCGGGGGAGAAACCAATTTTATTTCAGTTTCTGATTCAAAAAAACCCCATAACAAAAAAACAAAAGAAAAAAGCAAGAAAATATTAAGGTTTGAGAAAAAAATAAAAAATTTCTTAAAAAGGAAATCCCTTTTTAAAAAAATTTTAAAATTTTTCAAGGAAAGAATGATAATAATCAGCCCACATAAAAATTTAAAAATTTTTCTCAGTTCAATGTTGTGTTTTATTAACATTGAACAATTTTTTAAAAGTTTTTAAAACCCTTAAAAACCCCAATTACTAATTAGCTCAGGTGCTCTTTTAAAAATTAAAAACGTATCAAATAAAATTTAATATAAAATATATTTTTACTTGTTAAATTTAAAAAAATATTTTTTATTTTTAAAAAAAAAACAGTTTTTTCAGCACTGAAATACAGAAACCCAAATTAAAAATTTAAATAACCCACAATTTTTAAAAACCCGTCAAAACCTTTATTTTTAAAAATACCCAGATAATTTCTAAAAATTATTTTTTAAAATGGCTGATAAATGCAACTTTTTATTCTGTATTGTTCATGACAAGAAGCCTCACAAGCTGGAACAAATGAAATCAAAAAATACTTTTTTTGTTTACTTCAGCTTAAATTACTTCTATCAAAATAATATAAAGGCTGACACTTCTGAACCAATTTGAAATATCAAAATGCATGTTAGTGAAATGACATTTAAATACTATTCAAAAGTACAAGAATTCATACTTTTATCTGTTATAGGTTATTCAAAGTTGTATTTAAAAAGGCCCAATCTTTTTACAGAACAAACTCATTAACAAACTGTTATTCCAAGAATAAACAATCATATGTTTTGCACTTAAAATATACATAATTTAATAGTTATTCCCACTATGCCCATTAGCACACTGAAGACACTGCACAACAAAGCACAACAGAATAATATAAATTAACAGCAAATAACAGCTGCAACTACAGCAGAGCCACAAAACCAAGAAATACCAGAAGGCCAAAAGATGAGCTCACACACTACTTCCTAAATGATCAAACAAAAAAACTGGTGTTTGGTTAACTTCTCAAGCCACGTCACTGTAGTAACCATACATATCGCCTATTTAAAATCAAATCCATAACAATACCTATAATTCTTATATTATTATCATAGAAACACAGGATTTAGAAATAACATAAAAGTAATACAGTTGAGTGTTCTTAACTTTACGTATTATTAAAAATAAAAGTTATTTCTCTGAGAAAGAATGGATTAAAATTATAGAACTATTAATTAGATAAATTACGACAAATAGACTACAATATTGACTGCAGAACAAAAAGATACCTTTACATTTTAAATCAATTTAAATATTTCCGTCATAATACACAAACAGTCTAAATAATGACAAGAAAACTGTAGGAAGCTTTTTAACATTAAATGTAATTATCACCGCGTCATAATGACGTTTCACCTCCACTTGAGATTTCGCCCAGTTTGCACAGATTCAAAATGAACACCTGTACGTGCCCTACACTGCACTCATGTCGACCTCTCTGATGTGGCGAGGATTTCGCTTTAAAGGCCTGTTCACAACGTGCACACGTCCAGCAGCTCCAAACACAAACCGATTGGACACATGCAGGCACATGTAAGGACATTTACTCCATCTGATTCCGCCTATAGCCGTGCAGAGTGCAGGGCCACCATGGCAGCCATTATGAGGCTCTCCAACATTGCCATGGCCTACGTGCACACAAACTGTGGGGAGTGGCGCAGGCTTTTACACAATGTTGCGCCTTGCAGCTCACAAAACGCCTTCTAGTCGAGCCATACAGCGAGGAAACAACATAGCAGCCCAATCATTTCACTTTTCAAACGTACAGATTTTTCTCTACGGTGTGGCACAGAAAAACAAGCGAGAGCTATAATGCAGGGAAGTGTGCACTGAAGGGGGAGGACTGTGCTGGAAGCGCATAAAGTATGGGTCACGTGCTCCTCCACAAGGGGCTTGAATATTTACCTTTCTGTCACGCAATGTCGTCTTTCCCTAAAGCCAAAGGCATTGTTGTGAAAAAGGGTGGAGCTATATAGAAGTATAGGCTGCATATCTTCAATAAACGAATGCGTTTGTAATGCATTACGCACAGGGCGAACATGTTTAATTATTATTTCCATGCAACTGATAGCTAGTGTTTGTACACATTGCCTGGACACATTGATACAAAAGCACATAATGGCAGTGGTGCCATGGGGCTTAGGGTTAACCTATAGATTTGCCCACATACATTCATCTCGCGCTTTTCTCTCTCGCTCTCTTGCGCACGCACACATACTGTGTACACACGCACATACACACACACGACGTGTTTCTCACACACATCCACGTAACCAGAGAAGCTCAGCTGATTGGTATGCAACTCATCGTGCAATGCAGTGTTACCGTCAATAATGAAACCTAACTTTATCGCTTATATACAACAGAATTGTTCAAAAACACATGACGTAGCCAATGTGCAGCCGAATGAAACTCTGATTAAAGCCTACATGAGATTCAATTAAGATGCAATTATTAGCCTACATGTATGCACCGTGTGTGTGTGCGTGTGTGTGTTACAGTGTAATAGGCCTTGCTACCAGATCACGCGACATGACAGCAGCCACCGTGTGTTCTGTGAATTTTGGGACTAAACTGTTTCTTTGTCGCTTTCTTTCTTTTGTTAATTTGTCATGAAATTACATTTCCATCGACAGAAAATAATACAGCAACAGCCTGATTGAAAACCACACACAGAAGCCTAGAGAAGAGGGAAATATGCGTGCTATATTTCACAGCGGAAGCCTACAGGTCACAGAATATAGGCAGTGGTGTGTGTGTGTGTGTGTGTGTGTGTGTGTGTGTGTGTGTGTGTGTGTGTGTGTGTGTGTGTCAGATTGTAGGCCTACCTTAGTTTTTTGGGAACGGAGTAGTCTACCTCTATCAGCTTTCCGTGTAATTCAACTTTACCTGTAGGGACGAAAATTGATAGTGTAACATTAGCTGTGTGTCATGAAAGCAACAATGCAAGCTGGTAGGCCTATACAGCAACACTTTGAATCACTTCACCAAGTAGGTGCGTCCCCATTCAAACAGCCAACCCCTAAAAAAAAGTACTCTCCACGGGTGCGTTGTGCGCACGGCGGCGGATAAACTGGGTATGTTAGGATTTAAACAACTAGTGGGACATTTGAGGGTCGCAATTGAAGGGAATCGGCGCCAAAATGAAGCATTTAAGCTTTTATAGTATGGGGGGGAAATGGGCAGCCATTCTTTCCACTCCCACAACCCTCCACAGTGCATTGAGGGGTAGTTGATCTGCTCTCAGTAAAGAATGCAACATCAAAGAAGAGATGGTTTAAAAGGAGAATGACTTGTACTCTTTCTATTCTAGGTGGGTGTTTCTTAATTCTTCGTGTTGACCCAGCCGGGACTGAATTTGAAGCGCTCCTCGGCGAAGCTTGAACGCGGCTTTTCGTTACTCTTGTGAGTGGCCTGGCGCAGCACGGAATTAGCGTCTCACCTCGTCCCCCTCAGCTACCTGTTTATTAGCTCTTTCCTCCGGACCCCCATGACCCACCTCCAAGACACCTCGTAAAAACATACCCAGACATCAGAGGAACATGGATCTGACAAGTTTTCCGCGGTCACTTCGCTCTGCTCTCTTCAATAAAATCAAGATAAAAAATAAGTGAAAAATAATTATGCCTACCCGAACCATCAGACCATCCCATACATTCCTGTGGGTGATTGCTAAGTAGCACCCCACACTATCGGAATCTCCAAAATATAGGTTATTGTGCGTGTTAATAGCGTTACAACGGATCGGGTTTTCTTAAGGCAAACGGGCACCAAAGCCCTGAGTGTCTTGTGATCGATAAATTATCCAATTTTTGTTTGGAGCGTGCATGGCTGAGCGTTCATCTAAACTCAGATGGCACACGGATGTGATCGCAAACACTGTCCCGAGCAACACCACACAAATAATGACACAAGCAAGGATTAATATTTCACATTTCGGATACCCTGAGCTATGGCTTTTTCAACCTGATCTTGCAGTTTGACTCGCTTTGAAATGTTCCTGTCACCAGCAGCATCACTTATCCAATCCACACTTACCAGAAAGAGTCTCTATAGCCTTTATGGCCGAGTTCTGATCGGGGAAGTCCACAAAAGCATAGCCGGATTTCAGTAGGACCTGGTCGGCCACGGGCAGCTTCCTCTCCCCGAAGAGCTCTTTCAAGTCCTCGACAGTGACCGAAGGACTTAAATTCCCAACATATAGTTTGTTCATGATCCGAAAGGAAAACCCTCGAAGGAGTATCAGATTTTAGGAGTGAGAGAGTGGCGATATTTCAGAGAAGTAAAAAAAAATAAAATAGAAAATCTGCTAGGCTATTTAAAAAAAAAAAAAAACAACGCAGCGATTACCCCCCAGGAAATTACTAAACTATAGACGACCCCCCAGCACCAACTCTGGCCCGGTGTAACTCTTTTAACAGGGACTGGGGGAAAAAAGTGTCGTTACGACGCTACTCTGGAGCCAACAAGCACCGCCTCTAAATAAAATCTCCCTTAAAAATCACAAGAAAAAACATTTGGAGGTGCATGAGGATTCACTCCTGGATCTCCATCGTATGAAGTACATTGGGGTATGAAAGTGGCATGATGATCACTGGGTACATTCAGCAAAGGGATGGGCTTAAAGGAGGCACTGGGGTTATTTCATCAAATTATAATAAGGGCCGTGCCTTGGGTCCCTCCAGGCTGGGGGGAGTGAAAATAGGGCTTCTGTGCGGAAAATCAAGTCGTTGTCACTGTACTTGTCGACCCAAACAGTGTCACTGATCCCCACAGTGTGCCTTTTATTTATTTATGAGAGACACAGAAATATGGATTTACGGAGTGGTGTATGCAGGGGGTCCAAACCTCACCAGGGATGCCTGAGATATTATCCTATAAAAAATACTTGTGATCATATTTATGATCTAGAGGAGTTTAGCTACTTTTATTACACAATAAAAAAGAAAGAAAAAAAAACAAACAGAAAATAAAGGCTATTGAAACAACACAGAAAGTGAAACCTTAACACACCCATTCTTGTACATTGTGTCCTTGTGTAGGAATAACATTGAAATAAACATTGTTGTACATCCATATCAGGGGCAACTGTTTAAGGCCTCAGACCTGCAGCTTTGCACAATGTTATTAAAGGCACTGACACTTTTTGCTTTGCATTTCAACCTGTGGATAGTGCTAATGGATCCAACTGCAAAGTGTAAAACTGAGCAAATATTTATTTTTAGATGCTGATAAGGAGACGTGAGGGGATTCCTGGCCCTCAGTTTGATCTGTGCATGGGGGAGGCGCCCTCTATGCAGTGTCACTCAGCCAGTCTGAGCTCATACTCCAGGCTACAGACATGGTATAGCATCTTTTTTGTGTGATGTAGGCATGTGTGTATTTGGGTGTTCAGGAGGGGAAGCTAGGTACATAGATTGGTAAGAAAGGTGGATTTCAAAACAAAATGTGAAATGTAAGGGCTGTGAGCTGCATGGCGAAGGGGGACAGGCTGCGGTGCTCGTGCATGTATGTGTACCAACACCAGTTACCAAGGGGAGGAGCCTTTGGCTACAGCACTTGAGTGTTTCTACATGTGACTAGTCTGTGCCTTGGAACATTACTGCCACCCTACTGTAGTGGAGAGAGTGCCAGCCGTAGGAGTGACCATTTCTCGCCTTGTTTACGTCAGTGTGTGAACAGAGGAATGTCCAAGCTGTGGCCTAATTACAAAACAGCTCTTTAGTTACTTTCCTGATGACATGCTAACACAGTTGTTGCAGGCCTCTCTGCTGCTAACTGGGACTTATTCAGAGTTCAAATAAATGACCCATTCATTTCATTTACTCCACTGAATGATTACAATATTAACTTTTGCAACTCTTGACATTAATTCATGACTTATAAATTAAACAATAACCAATTATGGAATTTAAATTTAACCTACTAAATTACCATTTTACTTAATATCAGTTACATTTTTTCTATTTTAGTTGTTTTTACTTTTCTAATTGGATAAACAAAAAGCAGATCAAATTTACCTCATACTCTGGATTTGTTTGCATCCTTTCTTGTAAACATGTTATGCCCAATTAGGTCAGTATGCTAGCAAATTGTGCAGCCACCCAAAAATGATTTCTGCTAAGAAAGGAAAATGAGCCACAACTGAAAGGGATGTGACATTTAGGGAACACGACCTGCTGAACAAAACAAATACACACATGCATGCAGACTTGTGGTCGAAGGGGGGAAGACATAAGGCTGATGCCGTTTCCAAGGTGTGGTCTGCTGTGTGAGAGTCTTTTTGCTTTCCTTCCTATCATACCGCTGAATCACATTTTCTGTGTTAATGATTAACTACCTTTTACTTTCTTAACAGAAAAACCCCCATTCTAATCAACCAATGCGGATTACCACAACATAGGAAATAAATACCCATGAATGAAACCATAGATAAAAACACAAAACTACATTCATAAAAAAAAAAACTGTTAAAAAGACGGGGTGAGATGGGATAAGTTCAAACAATTAGAATTGGAATTAAAATGACAGGTTACGTCATCCTTACAAGTTTCTGGTTGTATTGTCATATCCCCTGTGGGATAGAACATAGTACAATAACAGTTTACATAGTCCTATTACTATCTATACTGTTTCAAAGGTCCATTCTTCTGTAATGTGCGATAAAAAAAGTGTAAAGTAGATATTTACTCAAGCATTGCACACAAGTAAAGTTTTGAGGAATTGGCAGTTTCCTATTTTTGGTCAGATTTTACTTAGATATGGTAAAACCTTAAAAAGAGAAAAAAATAGAAAGATAGGTAGAGACAATTTACATTCAACTACATCTTACATATTATTACATCAATATACACTGAACAAAATAATAAACGCAACCCTTTTGTTTTTTCCCCCCATTTTTTTATGAGCTGAACTCAAAACACAAAGTATTTCTCTCAGATATTGTTCACAAATCTGTCTAAAACTGTGTTAGTGAGCACTTCTCCTTTGCCGAGATAATCCATCCATCTCACAGGTGTGGCAAAAGAAGATGCACAGGTGTGCCTTAGGCTGGTAAAAGGCCACTTTAAAATGTGCAGTTTTACTGTATTGGAGGGGTCCGTAAACCAGTCAGTATCGGGTGTTATGGTTAGGATTAGTTCGTCGTCGTAACAGACTTGAGTGGACAAATGCTCACATTCAATGGTGTCTGGCACTTTGCAGAGGTGTTCTATTCACGGAATAACACTAACTCTAACCTCGGACCTTACCAATACAGTAAAACTGCACATTTTAGAGTGGTCTTTTATTGTGGCCAACCTATGGCATACCTGTGCAATAATCCTGATGTCCAATCATCAGATTGATACGCCACACCTGTGAGGTGGATGGATTATCTCGGCAAAGGAGAAGTGGTCACTAACACAGATTTAGACAGATTTGTGAACGGTATTTGAGAGAAATAAGACTTTCGTGTACATAGAAAAAGTCTTAGATCTTTGAGTTCACCTCATGAAAAATGGGGGCAAAATCAAAAGTGTTGCATTTATTATTTTGTTCAGTATATTTACCACAGGATACGTCATACTTTTTAATTGCTAATACTATCATACCATTATGTAATGGGTTAGTTCATTCACATTACAAAAAAAATTGTGAGCACCACAATGCAATCTATTCCCTTCTTTTGTATCGTGGTACAGGAAGAAATCTCACAATGGACATTTTAAAACATGGGCAAAAAAAACAATTGCTTGCCCCCACTTTATATGAGGTTCATTTTAATAAACAGACCCGTGAAACTGCATCTACAGACTACAAAAGACTGAGACTCCAACAAGTCATTCAGTTCATCACTGAATATTACTGTACCGCATGGCATGAATGCTGGAACAAGTTTGGACTCCAGTGTGACCAGCAGGGGTAGATGTTAGACCTGGCAGGTCTTGCTTCACCACATGTTGAGTAGTATTTTAGTTTACCTGAAATTAACAATTAGCTGCATTTGCCTATGAATAAATTGTCCCTGTAATTTGTTTAGTCATCCTCATAAGTTTGATGACTATAAAGAGAGCCAACAAATCATATATAGTTTAGTTTAAATTTGGGCTTGTTTTATGATTTAGAATTACAGCTTTTGATCAGGGAATATTAGCCTGAAAATCAGACTGAATTGCCTTTTTGTTTCACACCATTAAATTAATGAAAAAATGTGAGATGCAGGAAAAGATTTAAAGGTCTGGAACCAGGCTAAGGGAACATGTAGCTATCTTAATGGTTTCCTTTTTTGGAACTTTACTAATGTATTTCACCACATTCATTCAAGTAATCTGTGTCAGTTTGGTGGATAAATCAATCTAGTTTAAGAAGCTCTCAGTTTTTTGGCGATTGCGTACACACTGAAATCAAAAGTATTACACAATTGTCCTTACACTCAAGGAGCAAAACATTGGTCCAGATGTGCGCCACTTTAAGCACAATGTCAGCCTCCCACTTTTTGCAAAACAATACACACGGTGATTTGTAAAACACTAAACACGCTTGTATACATTAGACACCGAAGTATATCATGATGTCACTTCCTTGCAATTCCAAAGCACTGAGTGTCATATTACCATACGTATGAGCCAATCTGTGAAACACAGCCGTCAGGTGCGCAAACACATGATTGTTTAATCATTGACGCACCAATCAGGTTTAGGCACTATAAAAATACAGCAGGTAAGTTTAGTATTTTCTGTACTGTATTTTCAGTTTTTTCAGATTTTATTTGTTACTGTAATTGTAACCTGTACTGGACACAGTGTTTTATGTTTGTTGTTTGCTGAGCTAACTGTTATACACACTACTGTAGTGGCTGTATGAAAACTGGGACATGTTTGGTTGTGATTCTCCATGTTGACATGTTGACTGTTTTGAGTATGAGGAGAGAAATAATTTATATTTTCCTCTGTCTGCAGCATTGGTCTTGTGTAGTTTGATAAACTTATTGTATATTTGCACCGTCTCTGTGTACTTCATTTTCAGTACTCTAATCGCTGAGAAGTAGAATTGCTAAAAGTGCTTTAGGTTAGCAACAGCAGTGTGTTACTAGTTCAAAAAGTCATATGAAACGTGTGCTTTCATATGGTAACAAAATGGTTTTTTTTTATAAATTAGTGTAGTTTTTGCAAGAGGTCTGAGATGTTCTGCTAATTGGTTGTGTTAATTGTGTGTGGTGCTTTGAAAAAATGGTCCATGTTGTCAAAAGTGCTTAAAACTGTAAGTGGTTGAGTGTTGCTGCCCACGTGAACCTGCAGTTTACCGCCAGTATGCTTTTACAGGTAGATTTCAGCCAGTGCTGTTGCCGCGCAGCAGTGTAAAACCAGCGTTACAGTTGTCAGTATTTAACTGGTAGCTTGGAAACATTTTGACAGTTTTTAGTTTGTAAGAAGAAAGCATTTTAGACTTCATAAGTGAATACAGACCAGGAGGGTGTAGCCTTCATCTTACAGCATTTATAACAGCTTTGCAGCAGCAAATGGTTAAAGTATATGTAGAAGTGTTGTTAGGAAGGACATAAGTCAAAGTGAAGAAAAAAAGCATTTTCCTTTTAATGTGCTCAAAAATGGAACATTCACTCAATTTGAATACAAAAAAAATACATTAATAAAAACATTAACATATTTTTTACGACAGACGTGGCCTATACATTTAAAATTAAAATCATGAGGGGGCAGTTGGAGTCATGTCAAATGACACTACTGATCTCAGTAAACACATAATGGTCATGTGCGTTACCAAACAGAAGTGTGATGATCACCTTGAAAAAGAAGATCTATCCTGAAATCAATCATTCCACTCAAATATTTCATGTCTGTGTGTGGGAGGTGTTCAATAGCGTCCTGTGAAACAAAACACAGTCGTTAGACACTTTGCAACCTGTTGAATGCTTCAATAAAAGAGTGGATCATTTATGAAAAAGGACTCACGGGGAGAATAAGAGCGCGATCTGGATCGGGACCTATAAGCCCCTCTGTAGTATGGGGACGGAGATCGCCTTCTGAAACAAGACAAAATTAAACTTCAGAGGATATTAAAAAAATAAATACCACAAGTTACATTACATACATATCCTATTGATAATCTGCAGGCCACGCTGGAAAAAATTATTTAAGTCACCTGTATGACCTGTAGTGATCCCTGTCGTCATAGCGTTCATAGCCACCTCTGTCGTATCCACGGTCGTAGCCACGGTCGTAGCCACGGTCGTAGTCTCGTGAGTTGCGGCGAGGACCACTTGGACCACTTCCTCCACCTCCACTACTACTACCACCACCACCACCACCACTACACAGAAGACAATACGAAGATCAGATTTTGTTTCCTACTTAACAATTAGATTTACAGTTATGTTTTATTTTATTATTACAATTCATTCCATCTCAATTTAAAAAGACAGGTGCCCATTATGTCACATTTCCTGGTTATTCTAATGTTATAGCAAAGAGACTCCACTTGAAATGTATCTTTCAAGTCTGCGATAAACTAATAATTCTCTCTCTGAGCAGAACTATCCAGCTATGTATGTGTCTTTAGCATGCGTATAATCAGGCCATGGTGGGATATTCAAAGCCTTTCAAATGTACTTTATAACAAGTATTTTAAAAAAGTGAAAAATTAGATTTTTCCATTTATATGAAAACATTCCCTTGCAGAGGTCTTAAAGCGTCACTCTCCCAAAAATGCAACCTAGAGTTTTTTTGTGACTGTACCCGAGTCAAACTTTCATTTAAAAGCATAATTAGGACAGAAACGCCACTTTTAAGATTTACCATATTTTCATTTTTTGGTATTTTCAAATGGCCTTTTGAATGGGAGTACTAGGGGCAATACTATGATCACATCAAAATCAGTATTTCTAAAACACTACAAACACTGAAACTTTGCTCTAAGCGTCACCAGAGGTTCTACACATGAATTCCAGCATTTAGAACATTCTCTGCATTCAAACTCTTTTTGACTGGCGAGATGGTAGCAACCGGAAAAACCAATAGTTAAAGGAAGTCGTTCAAAAACTCTCTTTTTAGTAAACTGTGTACAAAAACAATGTTGTCAATGTTCTCAAGTTCATGTGTAGAGCCCCTGGTGATACTTGGAGCAAAGTTTCAGTGTTTGTAGTGTTTTAAAAATAGTGATTTTGATCCGATCATAGTAGTGCCCCTAGCATTCCTATTCAAAAGACCATTTGACCAAAAAACAATAATACGCTAAATCTTAAAATGGCGCTTCCATCCTAATTATGATTTTTTGTGGGCACATTCACAAAAAGACCCTAGGTTGCATTTTGGCGAGAGTTACGCTTTAAGGTTACTCATTGCTTTTAACAGGAACCAAGATCCCTTACATCCAACCTGGTACTCATTTTGTATGAGTAGACCTATTTTTCAGCCAAAATTGTATTTTTTTTGCTTTTTTAAATAAACCCAATGTGAGTGCTCCTATTTTACCAAATCTGTTATTATATTAATCATATTAAGTAATTATTTCCACTTGACTGACCTCTGTATCTCGTACAGTTTAAACAAAGTAGCAATGCACCTGTAAGTTCTCTATTTTGCATTCAATAAATAACTTTTTTATTTTTTATAAATTTAGGTTAAGATATTCATTGATAAGACAATTTCTGTTTATGACGTTACACATAAAGTTTTTCTTCAATTCTTTTCCAGCTAAATTTGTCACTTGAATTAAGCCCTGGTTGGCAAATTAAAGCAACCAGGACTGCATCAATTCACTAATAATGGACGTAGCTTAAAAGTATCCACCTTCCCAATATTATGCTTTTTGTCATTTTTGTGATAACACTAGAGACTTTAGTACGGTTGTGTGACATTCAAACATCAGTGAGCCTTTCCACCGGACAAATTGGATGATTTTGATGTCCATATTGTTCACAGTAGATTGAATAACATTGTCCAAAGTGGCCCAAAACCTTGGGTCCAAATAAAACACAGTAATGTTAGCTCCTAATGAGCAAACACATTTGACCATACATTCCAAAACTGCCTTCTATTTGTAAGAAAACCACTTAGAAGTCCTGCTTAAGAAATCATAAGCAATCATCTTTATCTTTGGTAGATTATCCAATTAATCCACACAAACACAGTATGTTTCAGATGACTTACTATGTGGGTCGGCCCATGTAGATTCCAGGGGTGGGGGTGTGAGGTCTTTTGGTGATGGAGAAGTCTACCCTGATCCTACGACCATCCAGCTCCATGCCATTTGCTCGTTCCTTTGCCTGACAGTGAACATACAAATACATATTAATCACCTCTTTAGACCCAGAAAATATTTGACAGGGGCCTTTTCCAACTCATGTTCTTATACCTCCTTGGCATCCCCGGTGTTCTCAAAATACACAAAAGCAAAGCCCCTGGAACGCCTCGACTGCTGGTCATACACAATAGAGACATCCGCCAGGGGGCCGTATTTAGAGAAGACTTCCCTCAGATCCCTCTCCGTGGTGTACAAGCTCAGGCCAAACACTCCCACACAACCGTTTGGGTCTGGATTAGCCTGCAATTGTAAAGATATTACAGTTCTGAAGAGTCCTTCATAATAAAAAACAAAAATTTTCTTTAGTATTAAATTCTGACTCATTGTGTTGTAGTGTTTAGGATCTTGGATGAATATTGTCATACATTACACAGAAAGAACACAAGCAAAGCTGATTGACTTTTAAAATATGGCAAACCGTACAACGGCCATTGAGCACTTACTCGGTTGCCAATGTGCCTGCGGCGGTTGGACATCGGCGAGCGGCTATGACTCCTGCGCCTGCGCTCTCCACTGTAGGACCTACTGTGAGATCGGCGGCGGTAGGACCTTGAGCGGGATCGAGATCGGCTATAGTGTCTCCGTGAGCCACGGTGAGAGTGGGACCTGTGTAGACAGAAACACTTCAACATTCATATTGGTTCAATGAACACACATCTACACGTCCAATCTGTCAATGGGTGGAGTTTCAAAAAAATGTTTTACTCACCCAGATTTTGACCTGGACCGGGACCGAGATTTGGAGCGGGAGTGGCGGGAGCCTTCTTTTGAACGGGCAGGCGACCGAGCTGGGGAGCGGCTTGCAGACTTCCCAGAGCCCCGAGGACTCACACTCCTGGATGCAGAGAGAGACTCCTAACGAACCACACACACACACCAACACACCTCTTGTGAGCACCAATGAGAGGACAAAATGAGAAATTTGCCTAAAAAATTTTTTATTCATAAATGAATTATAAAGACTGTGAAAAGTACAGAAAAAAATGAATTTAGGATTGTGGATTAGGAATGCAGGTTAATGCTATTTTTGTAGCCATGGATAATATGACATCAATAGGATTACATTAATCAATATAATTAAATTGTCAACATGATGAAAAAACAGAAATTTGTCAGTTGTGTAAAAGTGTAATGATTTAAACTGTTGTATAAAATAAAAGAACATGCACGCAAACAGACCAGAAAATTACTTAGCGGGTTGCCTTATCCAGATTACTTCCTTAACTTCATTTCTGTAACTTCATTACTTCACATTATTCTTCTTTCTTCAATTGTTTTACTTCTTCTTACTTCCCCCATCTCACACTGCCCATACTTCTTCCCTCGTCATGTTTTAGCATGCATTCAACAATTCAGCTTCACACATCTGAGCTTCATATTATTGAAAATAAAGTGGACTTCTTCCGCATTTTCTTCGTCCAATCTTAACCTTTATGAAAAAGAAAAGGATGAAGAATTTATGACTACAATTAAAACTGCACCCGCATTCAACTTTTAATGTGTATAATTCTATGACATGCATTGGAATGTTTAAGACCACATAATACAATTTTTTAACGTTACAATATTTCACTTTCAGTGGTTCTACATTTTCGGTTAATGTCCTTTTGGCCACTTTCAGTTAGACGCTTAAAGGGGCTTTAGAACAGCCAATAGAAAATAATGAGCCATGATTACTTTGCAGTTTTAGCTTTCAATATTTGTTTGCAATAAATACATTGTCTTCTATATTAAATAGACGCTGCAGACTACAGCTGGGCAATATATTGATATTGAGATATATGAAACTAGATCGCGTTTTAGATTTTGGATATAATAGCACATGAGTGGTGTCTTTTCCTGGTTTTAAAGGTTAAATTACAGTAAAGTGATGCCATTTTCTGAACTTACCAGACTGTTGTAACTGTTTGCTTTTACCCACTTAGTTATTATATCCACATTACTGATGATAATTGATTAAAAATCTCATTGTGTAAATATTTTTGTGAAAGCACCAATAGTCAACACAACAATTTTGCGGTATCAATATCAAGGTATTGACTATCTTATTGATATTTGACTTTCTCTATATTGCCCAGCCCTACTGCAGACATAATTTCTGACAAGTGGCCTCTAAGGCATTCAAGTATATTTTAAACCACTGAATGTGAATAACCTATTCAAGATTAAACCCTACCAACATTGCCTTCATTTAAAAAAACAAACACAAATCTCAGTTTAATGTAGCCCAAACAACCTCAAGATGCTTCTGCCACCCATCTGTATTGACTTGCATTACCAGCACTGATGATGCCGGCCTTAAATCTTGGGAGTAAGCTGGAGATTTATTAAGAGTAAAGACACATTTTATTGGAAGACAAACTGCTTAAAAACATTTTAAATTTATTTAGTCAATTTAATAAAAAAACAATTACTGCAAAGGGAAACACAAGGGCTGAATGCGCAAGTTAATGCAAATGAATAAAATGACATGTTGAGGTTGTTTACTTTACATTGTTGTTCAATAACATTATGTTGCTTCATCTACAGAAAGTTCCCAACCAAACCCCAAATAAGAGAAACCATAATGACATTTTAAGATTAATTTAAGCAAACCGCCACGTGACAACCACCCTGACCAACATCTACCGAAAAGAGAATTTTCTACAGAAGGTTCCTGTTTCCCGGCAGTTCCCGCCAGAAGTTCAGAACTTCCCCTGTGCCGCCTTCCCCTCATCGAAACGACAGGTTACCCCACATGTATGTACCGAACGTGTCCACAGCGGTGTTTTTTGACCACGGAATAATCCCCCTTTTCCAGCATTGGATGCTTGATGGGCTTGCCACTGGCAGTTATCAATTTCTCTTCAATTGGATGAAGGCTTCCCTGTCTGCTCCCAGATTTCAAAATGGACCAATTCTGTAGGTGGTTTGAAAACTTACAAAAATAATTCACCAAAATGTGTTTCTGTAAACATTTTCAGCGAGAAATGCTATGCAGTTGATGACTCTGTCTTCATTTTAGATAGACAACGGTCAGTTTAAAAGATTTGTGATTTTTCTAAAGACGGCGAGTCAAGCTGGACACTCCTGATTAGCATAAAGTAGTCTAGACCTCAACTTTATTCAAATTGGAGCGAGCAACTCAATGCCCTGTCTTTCGACAATTGCCACTACTGGAATGCAATGTCCGGCTGCTTAAATAAACAATGAATGGGAAGCGTGGAAATGACGCTGACTGTGGACACGTTCAAGTGGCGCGTGGCAACCACCCAAAATTTTACCAAAAAAGCTAAGCGTTTTTCAAAGCGGCTCCTGCTGCCTGATGGTTACCACCAGAGGTTCAGCACAGTAGGGCTGGGCATATATATATATATATATATATATATATATATATATATATATATATATATATATATTTCTCCCCTGGTTTTACAGGCTACATTACAGTAAATTGATATAATTTTCTGAATTTATCAAGACTGTCCTTGCTTATCTATTATTTGCCATTGTCCATGTAACGTTTGTCATTAAACCCCCTTTACTGATTATTTGTTAAAAATCTCATTTTGTAAATACTGTGTGCAATATGGAGGTATTTGGTCAAAATTGTCGGGATATTTTATTTTCTCCATATTGTCCAGCTGTACAGCACAGTGAACTCTATTCATATCCCAAAGCCGGAATCAAAACCGCTTCGCCTCATTGAACTGACAGGAGGGGGCGAGTTACCAGGCGGCGGTGTAAAAGCCCTTTCAGTTCAGTTTCAGCACACAGGTAACTAAACTAGTCTGTTGAATTAGCATGTTTGACACGTCCGAGTGCGTTTATAACGCCATTTGCCAACGTAACGTTAGATAAATGTATGCCCTCAAATATTACCTAAACGATATATATTGAACCCCTCATATTAACCGCAGATTTTAATAATTTGGTGGGTTACAATTAGCATAGCTAAACATTACCGTCTGTGGCCTAACGTTAGCTAGCTAACACAGCTAGCATGCTAGCTTAACTAACGGACATTAGCAGACGCTATTATTTACCGTAACGTCAAAGTTACATTACCTGGAGCTCATTTAGTTGTCTACTATTAGCAAATCAAACTTAAAATTTGGCATGTTCAATAAAATAAAGATAATCCAGTTATATATTACGATTGGATAGTTACGTTAGCTAGCTAGCTAACGTTAGCCAACACAATGTGAAGACAATTCAAAACAACCGAATCATTCAGCTCCCTTAAAACGTTGCAACGCCTTCATAAAACTCATACGTACCCGCTCGCCGTAACCTTTGTCATTGTCGCTCATTTTTAGTGCCACTGAATATATTGCAATGACAGATTTTTATGGCGCAACGCTAACAAGCTAGCTAGCTAAAATTAACGGTACGAACGTATGTGCGTGTTTGTGCTGCAGCAGCGACCAGCGAGCCACTACTATAAACCCCTCCCCCTGCGCAGAATGGGATAGACGCCATGCGGTGGGCAAGTAACTTTAACATAATAAACTACCATTCCTCCATGATATAGCCTACTAATAGTGTACTTAACGAATTTACAACTTTTAAAAGTTAGGTCCATATTCCCAATTGGACCTCTATATTCTAATAACACAGTAAACTGAAACACAATGTAGGGAACAATGAGGAGGAGGATTGCAATCTATCACTACCGTTAACGATAATGCTCAATGGGCACATTCTATCTCATATAGGTTATAATCAATAGACTATTTCTTAAATATTTATAAAAGAGAATGTGCGATCAGGGGCAATTAAAGATTTTGGCACGGGGGGGGGGGGGGGGGGGGACAAATAATCAGTCCGGGGTCTTACGGAATTTTATCAGAATACAGCATAAAAAATCTGCTTAGGAAAATGTTGGATAGGATAGAACGACAGAATGTAATTTTGCTAAATAAAACAACCATAACATTATTAGTTCCACTTGTTTTCATTTTTTGTGTCAAAATAAAATATACACATTTAGGCTGGGGGGATTTTCGGATAGTCATTATGGATACATCAATTGGTCATGTGATTTTTTTCACAGAACCGTATAAAATAAAGTGCAATACACTCACAATAAACTTGCCTCAAACTTCAACAAAGAAAACCTTGCTGTACACAGTTTTTAGATATTAGGAGACAGAACGGGGGGGGGGCAATCATATGTCATCAAATTTCTGCATTTATGGTTTCCTTTTCTGCACTTTGGGTTCAACCTTCAACACACTGGCCTCCCCTCTAGACCCGCCCCTGTGTGTCAGAGGTTTGCATGATGTGGTGATGAACAAAAACTGAATCATCAGAGAATCTGCAGCTCCCTAGTGTTACAAAGAGAGAACATTAGTCAGGGACAAAAACGTGAAATACAGGCTGCACTGTGGTTACAGTCAACTATGGCCACAACCCTTCCAGTCGCCTATATGTCCATTTTCTACCTGTAATAGTCTTTATTCCTGTATTTTGTGGGACATTTGTTTAAATACATCAGATTTAGAAGCGACCGGATGTGACCTGATGTGATTTGAGTTAGTGTACAGCAATTTTCATTATCCTCAAATGACACATAAGAAAGTGAAACTTTTAAAGGCCAGATAAATGTATTGTATTCGAGCTCTCAGGGTTTTGTCTGACTAAAGGATATGCCCAATATGGCATTACATTCTTATAACAGCCTGCTGTCTAATTAAGCTATAGTTTGTCCAGATTGGTAAAAGTGTCTACGTGTACAATTTGGTAACATGGCATCTACTGTAACACATTTGGGATCTAACAGTATCCCAGTAAACAATATTTTGTTCGCAGAGCGTTCCGAACGTTTGCTAGACCCCCGCAGAAAACGTTTCCTTTTTGTTGTCGTTAAGTCTTGACGTTATTGGTTAAAAATTACTTTCAGGGATTGCCTTTTTCTTGACTCGTGTTATGCTCTCCACACCGCTGTCTTTGGACAAAAAGTCACATCCTGAGATCAATAATGTTGTCAGACACTTTTATTAACACTCTGAGCCTGTCAGTAGCAAAAACTAATCACTTTTATTGGACAAAAATATTATCCCGTTAGGATACATTGCAGCTTGGTTCCCGCTGGCCAGTCACTGCGAACTCGCTCAATACTGGGCCAAATTCAAAGATTTTTGGTTACATCAGTCTATTAGACACAAATGCATGGGGAAATGGCGTCCAGGTTGAAAAAAAAAAACAGTAGTTACCCTTTAATGCAGAGCAGAGCACCTCATCACACGTTTTTAGTAAATACCAACTCATAATGATCAGCGATCGATCAGTCGGGGCATGTGACCACTGCTTGTTTCTGTCTTTAACAAGCATATCCCTTTATTGGTACAGCTTATATTAACAAATCCCCCAAAAAATGTGCAATGTTTGTGTTGTGGTGTTAATGTTTTTTTATTTTCTCCACACCTCACAGAACCAGAACATGGACTGAGGAAGAGGAACTTTTGTATCAGATTTTTGACATGGTTGGTTATTCAATGTGTTGTAATGTATACCTGTGTATATGTGTAAATATTTTTTGTCAGTAAGTCTGTGTCACATTATGTCTGAAAGATAAAATGTAGCACGGAAGCATTTGCAAATATTAAGTGCAATTTCACATAATATAGATGACAGTAAATACTTTATTGTTCTTTGAAGACAGCATGTCTAAGGTAAAGACTGGTAGGCCTACTAACAGTTTATGCTGTGTGTAGAAGTGAAGGAAGTATTCAGAGCCATGACCTCCACAAGGAACGAAGAACTGAAATTATATTAAACATATTGTCACCATAGACGTTATGATTGGGAACTATATAAAGTGCCTTTTAATGCCTATTAAATTTGCACATATCACTGTCTATAGTAGAAACGAATGGGAAATGTTAGTCCCTGACTGACTTCCATCAGTGCCATGGAGAAGGGCACTGAATGAGACAAACTAATTCAGAGATGGGATGCAGTGATCTAATTGGCAGCAGCAGGCACGTAAAACTGTACACTAATTTTAGCTCTTTTAGAGAAAAACAGCTTTTAATTTGTACTTTCCCCTTTATTTCACTTTATATGTATGCCAAATTAGTCAATTGTATCCAGAACTGACTAAACACAATCTAAATGCACAGACTGGAATCTGTGATAATAACTGAAACACTAATACAGAATGATGAAATTGCTATAAAGTAATGTTGCCCATTCAATCTACTAAAGACCACAAGTTACAATTAACCACTTTACACAGCTGACAACAGAATATACCTGAATAATAACACTCTGGATCCAGTCACTCATTGACACCTGTAGTGGGGAGTAGAGAGAAAATGTACTCAATAATTTTGAATGAAAGAAAGATTTTTTTTCAACCCGGATTTGTGGAAGTTCACCTACCACAGTTATAAAGGATGTTTATTTTATGAAGATCTAGATTACTGGGTCCATCTCGCTGGCCGATTGGAATGTAAGGATCTGGTCTGGGGATTATTGTTGGTCCACCATCTTCAGAGAAGGCATATCTGGAGAGATAAATGAAGTATATGGTATTGTGACACTCCGGCAAAACATGTAAAACCAAAAATGATGTTGCCTCAAAGAAGAGCTCACCTTCCATAATGCATGACAGAGTTGTAGTCATATGGACTATTGAGATTGTTTGTCACCTGTTTCCTGAAGTTATGAATTTGAGCTGTAAAAACATAAAAGATAGAAGACAAAACTCAATTGGTGAGGAAAGGACTAACTTTGTGGACAGAGCTTTCTAAATGCAAAGACACAATGTTGGGAGGTCATCATTCATCCAAACCTGGCATTATGTTTTTCCATACAATTGAGACATATTGGTCTCGGTCTGAGCGAGACTGCTCATGTACAAAGCCCAGGGCGTGCATGAACTCGTGGGCAGCCACTCCTGACCACATGCACCCAGGCGTCTGCAGTGACAGGGTCTGGCTTCCTCCAGTCTGTCCCAGGAACGACCAGCAGCTTGGGGTACAAAACCGGAAATGACATGTCATCATTACATTTGCAAAATCACCAAATAAGAATCATCCTCTGTAGCAATGTGGCAATAGGTCTGGCAATGTGAGACTTAAGGCTGCACAATTAATCAAATTTTAATCACAATTTTGGCTTCCCACTATCAAATTTGCATGATCAAGCTATATTTTAAATGCGTCATTCTGTTCATAGAATGTTCCGTTTTTTTGTTTTTTTTTACATGCGTTACATGACCCATTTCTTCTGTAAAGCCGTGCCTGTGTTTGGATCTCTCCTCTTACTCTCCGCGCAGCCCCGCCCCCATTCACTCACACACGGCTCCCCCGGCAACAGAGACACAGCGGCGACAGCGCCAGTCCACACTTCTGACATTTGTCTACAGTTTTAATTGTTATTAACACAGCTGTATGTTGTTAAGCATGAGAGGCCAACCTGTATTTGTACCAGTGTTTCCACCGGTAACTCTAACAACTGTCATTGTGGCCACCACGGCGAAAAACACAGAATAAGTTATTGAATGCAACAAACTTCAGTTCATTGAGTAATAGTGTGTGAGCCTGCTGGAGCTGGGCAAGAGATGTGACCCATGGCCGGAAATCATAGTTCATAAAAATGCAGCGCAGTGACAATCCAGACATTTTACGTGTGTAACTCTGCTGACCTATTCATAATGAGTCAGCCATCACTGTATGAGAAGCACATGCTTCTGTCCATGGCACTCCCCCTCTCTCCCCATGTTTTTTAATCAGTCTGTTGTGTTGTTGAAAACAAGTGAAGGAGCTTTCTCAGAGATTTTTTTTTTTTTAAATATATCCTAGGCTATTTATTTTAAATAATTTTCCTTTGCATGTGTTGCAGCTGTATATTATCAAACAGGGAAGGAAACCCTGTCTTTTCATTTTATTTGAATCCCAATCTGTCTTAATAAAAGAGCTTTTGAAAAGTGGCTGCTGACTTAAAACGTAACATTTTTAAGTCAGTTAAAGTGGGGAGTAAAGGAGTTTGAAGGATTTGATGCTAGGGAGTGTGTCAAGCTGGTTTAGCCAAGGCTAAAAGAGAATAAGGCCATATTACAGGTGTTGGCCATGTGAGGGGCATGCGACATTAAGGGGGGGATCATCTTTAAGACTTTGATCCATTCAATTTTAGGTCTCAGTTCAGGGACGCACTTTTAAACAGTAGCACTTTTCTATTTTGCTTAAATGTGTTAGTTTTTCAGCTCAGTGAAGCACTTTAAACCATTTAAAATTTTTAAAATATATATTTTATATACAGTATAATTGTGCTTCAAATAAAAAAAGTATTTACCTACACCTTATTCTTGTGGCGCATGATAAAAAAGGTGACCTTGAAATTGTGTGTAACGGTGAATTTGGTTGCACCTAAATAAAAATGTTAGGCGCACCAGTGCAACCACAAAGTTAGTCTGGAGCCCAGGTTCGCTGCTTTAGTGGCAGACTTTTGTACGTCCCACTGTTGGAGTCTTCTACAGTGAAATACAGTCACACTACAACGGTTAAGTTTTTGTTTTTTTTAGCATTTTAGCATTTAATCCAGTTACTACTGTAGCTAACGTTAACATTACCTGCTGTGTTACGTGTTACTAGTGTTTACTAGCGTGACATGCAGTGATGTTCTGTTGCCTCTAACGTCGGTTTTGGAGCATCAGAGAGCAACGCTGACATTTAAGTGGCACCGTAAGGAGGTACCAAAATATTTCTCCATGTTGATATTTTGTCAGGTAGATAACGGGCATACAACTTCAACATAAGAGGAGTGTAGCACAATATGGATGTGAAAGCAGTTATAAATAGCCTATGTGACAATCCAAACTGTTTTGGTTAAAATCAACAAATAATCATGATAATTAATCGTGATCTCAATATTGATCAAAAATAAATGTGATTATCATTTTGGCCATATTCGTATATAGTCCTAGCGAGACTATACACGCAGTGAATTTCAAGACATGTAAAAGTCATGCTCACCCATATCTTGGCTGAATATCAAGAAAGCTGCCTTCATGAGTGCGTGGAACAAATTTAATACATGTTCCAGCGGCAATGTCTTGCATCCCAGTTTCTATGGTGATTCTGTCCATGTCATCTACAGCAACCAGAAAAACTTTGAGTTAAACAGAAAGATTTTGACTCCCAATGCATTTGCAACACCTCTTTAAATCTTTAGATTCCTACCATATAGTGGAGAGATCATGAAGGGAACATAAACGAATCCATCAACTGATTTAGGCCACAGACAGGTATTGCCAGGGCAGGTTATTGCACTCCGTATGTATGGTGCTGCAATATCTCCATCTCTGATTGACAGTCCTCGGGGGGCTCGCAACCCTGACGAGAAAAATCATTTAATTTAGTCCAGGGTATTTAAAAAAAACACACACGCCCGAACATTAAACAACTTAAATTAGCACAATTTCATATCATTCCCAGTTTACTTACTGCTATTGATTTCTAAGATTTGATCCATTGCATTCATTTCATCACGGTCTGTAATTTCATCTGAACACAAAACAAAGACAGATGCAAGTCTCCCTCATTTTCACATTATTATTAAAATGAAGAGTACAATTTACATGCATGTAAGAGTAACTTTTTACAGATCCCACCTGAGTACGTCCTTCTTAACCTCACTTTTCCCTCATGCACTCCAGTAGAATTCTGTAATACAAGGGTGCATAATAATACATTTGGCTGCAAAGCATGACAAGACTAAAAGGGGATTTTGCTCTAAAATAAGTTGTTTTGGTACTGACCTTAACAGGTAGAGTGTACACCTGGGACAACAAGCCAAACAAGACACCCAGAAGGATCATGGTCGAATGCATTCTTGTGTTTCAGCTTGGTAAACCAGTTTCCATCCACAGTCTTCCAGTGCAAGAGCTAAATGAACTCCTCACCTCCACTGAATCTATATACCTACTTCTCCTCCGGTGCTTTCTACTGATAGGGCACATGTTCTATCTGGAAGCATGATTAAAGTCCCCTCATCATCCAACGTGTGTAATTTACTCAAGTCCACTGCTGATCCGTAACAGGTGGTCCTGATGCTAACCTTCACTTAGCACATGTAAGATTCAGCACTTTCAGAAATGAAGACACTTTCAATGTGTTTTGCTTTGGGATGGACTACAACTCAGCAGTTGCTATCGGGAGAATAACTGTCCACCCACTCCAACAGACCAGCAATTTGTGTCTGACTGTACTGGTAACCAATGATTTTGCGATAAACTATCAGTTTATAACTGTCTATTTTTTTACATAGGTAAATATATAAAAACAAACCCTTATCCTTCTCCAAATATTATTCCTTTTTTTTTTTAATCAAGGGGGCAATTTGAAGGGCAATGACTGAATAAAGAATCCCATCTGTGGGCGATTTATGAAATGTTGCCTACGTCACTGCAAGAACAATACTATAATATTGCTGTATCTGAGTTAAGGGTGCATGGTTTCAAGTACAGATACATTCTTGTCATAACACAAATTGTTTTTTTATCAAGCAAGGTATTTTCTTTAGTCTACCTCTGATTAAAACACACTTCCATCTATTTTTCCTTTAATGCGATCAAATGAACCGTACTTTAATTCTTCCAAAACGGCAATTTACATTTTCTTCACATTCAAATAATCTGTTACTGATTTTTTTTTACATGACACATGCTGTATAAACAGGGCGGATAAGGACACTTGGATGAATACTTCGCTCTTTCCTATAAAAAAAACGAACACCCCCGCTTATTTTCTCAACCTTCAGCAACATGTCTTGTTTAAACAAATATAGAGAAAATGCTAATAGAAAGCTTGAATCAATCTTTATTGAAATTGTTTCCATATTTTAGATCAGTTTATTATATTAGCTATCACATTTCTGTTTCACATTTCATCAGTTTGGTTAGTATCCATCCATGTCACCTGTGTAGAGACAGAAAAGGTAACAAGGTTTGTATTTGCCCATTTTGCGATACAGTTACTAGCTCTGAAGTAGTTACTGGAGGCTAGTTAGGATGTTTGGTACTAACCACATTTATAAAGTTTATTGATTTTCATCTGGTCAATGTGGCTTGGAGTCGATGCTTGGCCCAGCCTTATGTTCTTGCTGTTCTGGCTGTTCTTAGGAATGATGGTTGGCTCCCCATCCTGAGAGTAGGCATACCTAAACATATCCATGTTACATCATAAGACATAAGCCACATTATAATATATTGATTGATCTACATGTAATTATTACTCACATCCCAAAGTGCATGATTGAGCCATAGTCGTATGGTAGGTCCAGACTGTCAGTCTTAAATTTCTCAAAGTTCCTCAACCGATCTGATGGAAATCAGAAAATACTTATATATATATTTGTGAATTAATCATTTGTATTTTTGTAAACAACATTAAGCATTTTACATCTCTGTTTTAAAAAATTGGTGTGGAATGCAGTTGATTGGAAATATTCTTCAATTCTCCACTTGTAGAGACTTTATTCCCCAATGCCACCCCCCTTCCTGTCCCTTTAAATTTACCTCTCCAAATGTTCGGCCACATGATGGTGACATAGTTGTCCCGGTCAGGGCGAGACTGCTCGTGCACAAAGCCTAGGGCATGCATGAATTCATGGGCGACCACTCCAACCCGGAGGCAGTCAGGGCTCTGGAGAGACACGGTCTGTCTTCCACCACGCGCACCAAGGTAGGACCAACACCTGGATTACCACACACACACACACCACACCACACACACACACACACACACACAACACACACCACACACACACACACACACCACACACACACACACACACACATCATAAGAACAACTTTCAAGGAGTGAGTTTAGTGCTGTACCATAGAGCAGGAAAGTAAATATTAAATGATAATTGAAGGTTTATTCATTTAGATTATATGTATTATAATTATAATTATAATATTTCGAAAAGAAAAACTGCTGCTACTCAACTCTCCCATTTTCTTTCCACACAGGAAAGAAAACCGTTTGTCAAAGGAGTAACATTTTGAAAACAAAGACTGCAGGGATCAACTTTCCAAGCAAATGCTCTCACCCAGACTTTGGCTGAATGTCGACGTAGTCCCGCTGGTGAGTCTGAGGAACAAACCGCACACAGGTGCCTTTCTCTATGCTTTCCATCCCTTTCTTTATCAGCTTTGTCTCCATTTCAGCTAGTCATTTGTTTAGACAGAGAGGAAAGAGAAGAGACAATTAATAAATCATCCGATACAAAGTTGGTGAATTTAAAAAAAAGTACCAGACTGTAATGTATTTCATCTGTTTACACTTTTACACAGAAAACTAAAATAACGTACAGTATTCAGGTGAGAGCCTATATGCAACATAGACATGTCCATCCACTGACTTAGACCAGAGGCAGCTACGGGCGAAGCAGACTTTAGAGCGCCTTCCAGAAGAAACAGCAATGTCTCCGTCTCTGAGACTGGTAGTGCCATCTATCATCCGGGAAGCTAAGACAGAAATCATAGGAAATAAAATTTATTCTGGACATGGCAACATGAGCTCATTTGTTAGAGCATGTTGTGTAAACTGCAAAATATGCAAATACATTGTGTACAATATACCTTGGAACTCATTAGTTTTAATGATTTCATCCATTGCTGTCTCATCGTGCTCTTCACGTTCTTAAAAAAGGAGAGTTTTTAGTCAGCATGTGCGTTTTTACTGCTGTTTCACATTAACGTTTAGATCCAATCCAAATTGCAATTACCTTTATAGCCAATGGGGCCCCATTTTGGGCTGAACAAAAAAGTCTGCAAAAAAAAGTCAGACAAAGTTGTTTGCAATTCTGGTGCAGTCTGTTCGGAGTCCCACTAAAATCCCATACATATTTACCTGAGCATGTACCGCTGAGAGACAGGTAGAAACCAGGCACAAGATGATAATCTGCTCCATCTTTCCAAGTCTGATGGCTTCAGTGTTGCCATTTTTCGGGACAAACACCTAGCTTTATAGGTGTTTCCAATCACTGTCCAGAGATAATACCCATGATTATCTCAGGTAAATTATAGGTTACTGTTGTTTGTTTGTCAGTACGTTTAATCCCCAAATTAGTTTGATTCATTCATAAACAACAACTCCAACAGTAGGATAATGTGATGTTTCACTGTGGGTAATAACAGCTCCACTTTAATGACTAGTTTTAAATTAAATGGTTTAATGTTTGGCATAGGTTTTTGGGCAATTTAAGGCTTTGGATGTCTTATACATTTAACTGGAGTGGTGTTTTGTTTCTACTGAAGCTACATTTACCAACAGTTACTATGCGGCTCTTCCAATTTCATATGATAAATAACACCCACAAAACCAAAAATTGTCATCTTCAATACGTTCACCTTCAATACGTTTTAAAAAGAAGAAAAAAATATTATCGCCCGAACAGGGACTTGAACCCTGGACCCTCAGATTAAAAGTCTGATGCTCTACCGACTGAGCTATCCGGGCTCTGAGAAACCACCCGGAAGTTCTTTAGATAAAGCAAGGCAAAGACGATGTTCTCTTCCATGTAGCAGTACGGCATGTCGAAGCTAGGTAGAACTTTTAAGAAACACTTACCGCGTATACATTATATCATGGCCGCTTTTTCTGGCCATACATTTATGTCAGAACACGGAAATTCTACGGTAGGTTGACGCTAATTCGAAGCTAACCTAACATACCTAGGTAACGTTAATTAATAGCCTAGCCTACATTTGCAAAGTTTGATGTCGGTGGCTATAACGAAATACGTCAACACGTTACGAGTGACCGAGGATAATTACATTTAACGTTACATTTATCTTGACAAATTATTATTAGATTATTAGTAGTATAATTAGTATTATTGCATCTTTGTTAGAAAACGAAGTATGGTATGTTCACGTGGTATTCACCCCTCTCGCAGGAGCAGGTCAAAGACTTGCAGAATGCCATCCAAAAAAACACTCTTCAACTGATGGAGGCCCAGCAGAAAAGACTTCGTGCTGAGGAAGACTTAATTCTGTGGTAACGTTACCGTTACTAAAATTCGTATGTAGCATTGGTTAATTTGAGTTGAGGAGAATTTGGTCTCAGGATTAGAATGTAAAACACTTGCGGTCTTCAGCACCTGTCCTGGCTGTGACGTTTTTGCATACGTCACGCGGTGATTGTCCAGAAAGTGGTTATCGGTCCATGTGTGAATTCATGTTTAACATTTCACATTTGACTGTGGCGCTAATTGACAGATGCCATCTCAGTTTTATAAACGCCATTGTAAGCCAAAGTGAAGTATTTTTCTATTTGCTGTTATAGTTTGTTAACTTTATTATTTATTTAATTATTAATTCAGTATCCATACTCTTGGATGAATGTTACAAGGAAGCTTATCCTGGTCCCTGAAACACTATCTTTAATCTCTGTCATGTTTCTGGGGCCCTTAGGGCCAGGCGATATGGCCTAGATGGATCTTCTATCCCAATTAGAATGTCTGAGATGGAGGCCTATTGGATGTTTTGTTTCACCCTTCAAGGAAGTGAATGTAAATCCTTTTTACATGATCAACCTGAGTTGATGCAACAGTTGATAGCTTCACTTAAAGTTGGCAAAACAATACTTGTACTTAAGGCCCTATATAGATTAGCCTACTAACACATCATACAGCGTTGAATTTGTTAATTTATATATTTTTTATAAATCCTGTTCTCATTTGCAGTACCAGAGAAACTGAGCGGAGAGTGGATTTAATAAGGGAAAAACTCGGAGTTGTTAATGCGTTGCAGCATCTGGGTTATCTGCTGCAAGAGGAAAGGCACCTTTCTGAACAACTAAATGGTCAAGCCTCTGCAGATGGGTAATGTGCTAAGCAAAGAGAGAAAAGAGAGTTACCCTGCATAAACCAAACTTTTTGCTTGTCTGATAATGATTTGACTGTATGTTTAATCTCTTTAAGAAATCGGAGGACCGATTTGCAGGAAAGGAGTGAGCGTGTCACAAACAAGGCAAGAAGCCTCGCTGCTGAAACTGTGAAGGTGAAAGAGCATCTGGCAGAGGCAAAGGCTTGTAATGTGGCTGGTAAGAGGAGCATGGGGGGGGGGGGTCTACATACTGGTAAACTTTTATGTCAAATACAGTAGTTTGTAATTTTATATCTTTCTTTGCCAACAGCACAAGCTTTGATCCACGCACCAACTTGCAAATCAAAGAGAAATTGAAGCAAACCAAAGTTGTTTCAAGATAAACAGTTTTTTTGTAGATTACAGATTTGTTTTTATAATTGCATTTGATATTCCTGATTAATAATAATAAATATATATATATATATATATATATATATATATATATATATATATATATATATATTGTTGCACCTAATAAAATGTTTTATTTAACGAAATACAAACACTTTGTCACATAGAATGTTTGGGTTTCTATTACGGAGTAATTATTTTCATCCAACTTTTTACTTCTATCCTTACATTTTCACGCAATTATCTGTACTTTCTACTCAAATTTTAAAAATAGCCTTGTTACTCCTATTTCAGTTTGGCTGGTTTTCATTCGGGCTTGTCATCGTTAAAAAAACAAAAAAAAACAGATAAGTTGCTTCATCCGGATAGAGGGAATCCTTTGCCCTCATAGATTCCTGCAGCTAAGCTTGGATGTACATTTGCATTCCAAGAAAGGCTATTGATAACATTCCTAGGAGGTTTGACTTTTTGTACCGTTAAAATACTTAGAGGCAACTAGTCATCATATTTTCCGCTCCACGAATGTCAATGTCAACATGTCAATGCTCAGTAGTACACACATTAATGTGTTTGTTTGTACTTTAATTCGTTAATTTTGGGCATGAAGGCGGCTAAAGCAGGTGCATCCCAAATTTTTCAACATTATCATTTTAATATAACATTATAGTCATCATGGCCTGTAGAAAAAAGTTTTTGGTGAGGTGGGGTAGTGCACTATAGGCCCCTATGGTGGTTTCCCCAATGGCATTTTTTCCCCCTTACATTGCTTTTACTTTTATACTTTAAATAGTTGTGAAACCAGCACTTTCACACTTTTACTTGAGTAAAAAGCTTAAGTTGATACTTTATACTTCTTTTTTTCCAAGTCTTTTAAACCCTAGTATCTATACTTCTACCTGAGTATTGAATGTGAAAACTTTTGACACCTCTGACCTTAACAAAGGCAGCACAAAAATAGCAAAACTGTGCCCACAATTATTAACTTGTTGTAAGTAGAGTGACCGGCCCTGTATGCATGTTGGAACGTAGTGGTTAGACCCTTTGTAGAAAAATGGTTTTGAATTTGAAAAAGACACAATTTTTACTTAAAGTTTACTAAGTACAGGCAATATGCTGATATGCTAACTGTTAGGACCATTGAAAGTTGATATTTTTCATATTGGACCTGAGGCACTAAATACATTTACTCAGTAAGCCCAATGCACAATAATTTCCATAATCATAATCAATTCAGCCAGTATTCATCCAGTGTAGTCATAGTTTTTTTTGTAGTTTAGTTTTTTTAGTTTATGAGACTGTAGTTCTACTTTGTTTCAACATTTTCTGTAAACCTTGTTATGTGATTGTTTGGATATTTGAGACATATTTAAGTAACACTTTACAACATGTTTTATTTTCCCTGCCGCGGCAACCTATTGTAGGTCTTCTTTGATTATTTTTACCAACCTATTGTTGGTCTTCTTTGCTTATTTTTAACCAACCTATTGTAGGTTTTCTTTATTTTTTCACTACTGCTGAAGTTTGTTTCACAAGGGTAGACATTTTACACTCCCAAAACCAATATTTGTCCAAAAACAACTCCAACACACCCTCCTCATTAATATATAGGCAAACAAGGAAAACAAAAAACTACCCTTTTCCTTGTTGCCAAATATTGGTTTTGGGAGTGTAAAATGTCTACCCTTGTGAAAACAAACTTCAGCAGTAGTGAAAAATAAAGAAAACCTACAATAGGTTGGTTAAAAAAAGCAAAGAAGACCAACAATAGGTTGGTAAAAATAAACAAAGAAGACCAACAATAGGTTGGTAAAAATAATCAAAGAAGACCAACAATAGGTTGGTAAAAATAATTAAAGAAGACCTACAATAGGTTGGTAAAAATAATTAAAGAAGACCTACAATAGGTTGGTAAAAATAAACAAAGAAGAACTACAATAGGTTGGTTAAAACTAAACAAAGAAGAACTACAATAGGTTGGTTAAAACTAAACAAAGAAGAACTACAATAGGTTGGTTATAAATAAAGGGGTATTCAACTGTTACATTGACTGTCAACCCTAGACAATGCATTAAACAACATTGGAAAGGGCGGTGAATACAGAACGATATGAATAGCCTTTATCTAAAAGGATCATTGAGCGGCCAATACATCTGTTTTGCAGTATTTAAAGTATAAAATATGTAAAGTAGGCCTACCAAAACTAAAACAAATCATTATACAGAATGGCCTGTTTCAGGATACATTTTTATCACTGGATTATAATTAGTGTTGCATGCTTGACACTCATTTTGCAGAATTTGGCTTATTTTTGTTACTTTATAGTACATATGTTACTTTTTCGCTTTGATAATCTAACTGCAACTAATTAAAAGTTACAATATTTTTACGGTACAAATGCGGCAAATTTGTACAGTACAGTACAAAGTAAATGTACTTATATCACATCTCGCCACTGCTAGTAGGAATCATGGGCTAGTTTCTGTGGACGTCTTCTCATTGACGCGTTATTGACGCTTTCGAGCTTCCGTAGAATAGATATGTCATGCGGAAACACCGGGGAAACACCACAAGGCGTACCAGAATTTTTTCGAGCCATCCTTTTATGGTACGTTATTTGGTATAAATGTAACTTACACTAGCTGTTATACTTTAAGGACTATTATAAAAGCACAGACAGCACAGCCTTTCAATAAATATAACTACTTTCACTGCCACTGCAAAATTACACGTGTCGTTCTTAGAGCAGATAACATTAACGTGAACGTTAGTCACATTACATCAGATAAGATAACTGGTAGTTTTCAGTAATATTGGTTTAGCAATTGACAGCTCCCAACAGTAATGTTTTAGCTAAGAGTTTGACTAATCTGTTAAAAAACAAACAGGTGTAATTATTATTGTGACCCCAAACAAAACTTACAGTACGTTTCTTTTTGTAATGTCTTAACTTACAGCAGGTAACGTTAATGAGATAAAAATAGGAATGACAACGACGACTGGAACCGACCATCGCTCCATCTTTCATTTGTGCCCAAATGACGAGGCTTGGATTGGACTGAGAAAAGTGGACCCCGTCCTAAAGCAGGCTGTAAAAACTGCCCCAGTCGCGGACGGTAGGGATGAATTTTAGCTGTGGTTTCTGTAGTAAAGACCCTCATTTTCTGTCTATTTGAAACTAGCCTTGTGTTGCCTTCTTCATAGAGTTGGAAAACAAATCACCAGAAGATGACAGACAGCGGGAGTCCAGCCTGGTTAGAGAGGTGTCCGACAAGATGGTGTGCTCAGCCTGCAAATGCCTCTTCATTGCTCGTGAGGAACAGGTGACCGCACAACTTCAAACTCTACTCTATTAGTTAAGAACAGATCTGTTGATGTACTGAATCTGTACATGAGTATGTGTTGTCATTTAAGTAATTCACATTTTGTCTTTAAATTTCAGATTGAGCACTACAAGCTCGACTGGCATCGCTTCAACTTGAGACTAAAGATTTCGGGAATGCCACCAGTCACAGCTGAAGAGTTTGAGAGGAAGACCGGAGCTGGTGAGGAAACAAGAATCCTAAACTAGAGCGACGGGCTGTTGAAGTGTTTAACCGTTGATTCATTTTTGTTTATTTACAGGAGACATGTCAAGTATCTCAGGCTCAGAGTCGGATTCAGAAGAAGACAACTCAGATAGTGAGAGTGGGGGAACAAGCAGCAACGTCACTGGCACTGATAATGAGAGCTCAGTTGAAACCAGTTTATTTACTGGCCGGCCCTCCAGCAAGGTGTTTTTCCAGAACTCCGTTGGGCAATATCTTTCAGTGTTCCGCTGCATTCTGCAGGGACAGGTGAGACTCAGCAGGTACAGTACAGTGTGTGATATGTATGTTAAAATTGATTTATTTATTCTAATTTTATGTCCTTTTAATATTTCAGTCAGATGATGATCAAGATGCGGTGTCCTCCCTGAAGGCCATAAGTAAGAAAACTGTGTGGGTCATTCTCATGACAGGTGGAGGACACTTTGCCGGTGCTGTATTCCAAGGGTGAGTGGACAGTGTTTTTGGCTTGTTTGCTTTAAGTACCTTCGATTACACATTATGGCTGGAATTGTAAGTGTAAAAAGAGACCCCGGTGAGCACTTGCCCAACACAGAGCATTCATTTTACAGAAAAGAAGTCCTTCAGCACAAGACCTTCCACCGATACACGGTGCGAGCGAAGCGAGGCACAGCCCAAGGACTTAGAGACTCTCAGAACCGCAGTCACACGCCCAAATCTGCAGGAGCTTCTCTGAGGCGACACAATGAGGCGGCACTAGTCAAGGCAAGATTATGGTTCATTTAACAAATAGCACTACCTTTTTCTTTTTTGTTTTCCTTTACAATTATAGTTTTCTATTTTATTTACAGAGTACAAGCTAATTAAAGGGACCGTTCAGCACAAAATCAAAAATACATATTTCCCTCCTACCTGTAGTGCTATTTATCAATCTAGATTGTTTTGGTGTGAGTTGTGCGCCTCCCCATACGATGTCATCACGATACTTATGCCACTACACAATATTATTGCGATTATAAACATATTGCAATATTCTGCGACATACTGCAATGTATAACCTTTTTTCCAACTTCTAATTTTTTCCAATTCCAAATGATTTCGCCAAAAGGAAACTTGGTCAACATCTGTTTTATCTAAAAATATACATTTCTCTGTTTGTTCATCTCACTTCAATTTTATTGCTGCAAAATAGGTGTAAAAATATAATTTAAAAAAAAATAGGGATCATTGCATACTTTATCATGTAAGCTATTGATATGAATCCTATTTAAAGTGGCTACTGTGTAGCTAAAGGTAAGCAGGTAACTAAAAATAACTTACAATGTTACTCTGTGTCATTTTGTGTAATCAATCTTCCTTTCACCATTGGCGTGTGTATCGGCGTGTGTGTGGCCGGGAGGGTGCATAGTGAGTTCAGACCAAAGAGTAGTAATGAGACAAGATGAATCCTCCAGTTACTTGCAACGCTCCGGTCTGCAATGCTCTGAAAGCTGCTGGAAAGCTGCCAGTTCACACCAATGCACCGAGACGGTACGGTGCATCATCTTGATAGCACAACTACTCTTTGTACTCCGAGGAAGTACATGGATACGCTTCCTTCTGTGATACGGTTTGCAGGTGTTGTTCTGTAGAAAGAAAATAGTTCCTATCTGAAAGTGCTCACAACCAGGTCTGTGGATTATTTTAACTCAAATGTATTTTTTGGCGCTTTGAGCACCTCAATCCAAGTGCCATCTCTCCATTATATTGGAGAGAAGGCAGACATCTCCACAGCCAATATTTCCAACACCGGACCAACTCAAACCAAAACAATCTAGATTGATAAACAGCACTGCTGTAGGGACCCCTTTGCCTTTTAATAAACGCCACCACGTTTGCATAGTTGATGTTTTAGACACGTCTAGTAAATGACCCACCTGTCCAGGGTTTCCAATAACACAATGTATTTTTTCCCTTTTGTGATACAACAAAATACAGCCACTTTGTTCCTCTCGTATTCTACTACTCTCTTCTCATAGACGACAAAATGTATCAATGACAATCATATAGCGCACAGTCAAAAAACTGTTTGCTTCTGAATTCAAGCAACACCTGAGTGCAGTTCTTTTGATTATAATATCTTACATCTAATTGACAAAGAACCACTGCCCTAAGTGGCAGGAGGTTGAAAACAAAAACACCAAAAATGGCTTTTATGTACTGTATGTAATTTTGATTCTCGTGTGAACTGCCCCTTTAAGCTATGATGTTCAGTCACATGGCTGATAATGATCCATGTAACCCTGATGGTGTCTTCTGCTGAATTCCATTTTTTTTCTCGAGCACCAATTAAAATATTGATTAGGGTATCTATCCTTCTTTTAATAGTGGCGTTTTATTTACTGTTGTGAGTGTGCCGATGCATCCACAGAGCCTAGGTGCTTATTCATGTAAAGAGTTTGCTGTCTGTGGAAGGGTTGCTTATTCCGAATGACAAATTTGAGTGAGCAATTGTATATGGTCAAAAGACAGCTCCTCGTTACACACATGCTACTAATTATATTATTGTTCAATGCTTTAATTAAGTTAAGTTGTATGAACTAATCCAATTCTAAAATTAGAAAGTAAACCATGTAAAATGTTTCAGTGTATGCCATTCTTGGGTGTTTTTTTTTTTTATTCTACCTCAATCATAAAGTAAGGTAGCAAGTTTGTTTTCATGTGCACACATTTTTATAATCTTTTACAGGACATTCAGGATCTTCTGGCTAGCTGGGCTGAACATTTGAAAGAGGCCTCTGCAGTATTTGTACGAGCCCCCAGCTACAATAAAAGCATCTTTTTTGGCGGTCGTGCAGCTCCTTTTGACAAAAAAGATCCCAGGGTCCACACAATTCCATTTGCCACTCGCAGGGCAACCTTTCGAGAGGCACAGAGGGTACACGAGGTGCTTTCCACCATCCATGTTTATGGTGAGCTGAATTATATCCTTGGAATAATGACATGTTATCTGCTCATTGTCATACAGCCAGGGTATAATCAATACTGTGTGCAAAATATCTTGTTGCAGGGAAAGACACAGACATGTCTGCAGTTTTCAGTTCATCTAAGAAGGCCTGGAAAAAATCTGTTAAACTCACAAGACAAATAAATACCAATCAAGAGAAAGGTAAGCTTAAGAGGTTGCCTTGGACACTGCGGGCCTACATTCTATTGAACTTGATGTGGAAAAATATGGCAAAGTTAAGATCACTAAAATTAGGAGTTCATTTATTTATGCATCAACACAAACTTTATGTACTGTAAATGTTGGTGTTACAGTACACTTCCTTTATTTTTGGCATCAGCAAAAGAAAACGAAAAATCCGATAGCTCTGATGAAGTAGAGGGTGGAGAGATCCAGCTTGAGATGGTGGAAGCAACAATAGGAACTCTGGACCTCAGGGAGTCTGAGATTTATCCCTCCAGGCAGAAGAGGAGGAGGAGGAAAAAGGAGAAACCCAAACTGCAAAATGAGGGTAAGTCTGCTCCGTCACATAAGTGGCTGTAGTAGCTACATTACAGAAATCCAAGAATGCTTATTTATCACACAACGGTTCTGCAGTGTTTATGAAATTTCACATCCATGTGTGACAGAAGCAGACAATCAAGGAGAGGAAGTGCCAGAGGTTACACCGGCAGAAGACGCACCTCGAGAGGCGCAATCAAAGAACAAGAGGAAGAGGAAAGCACAGAGTAAGAAACCACTGGAAGGTAAGCGCTTCTTTGTCATTAGTTTATTATCTTTCAACTTGCCACCTCTGTAATATATAATGTTTAAGATACTTATTATTAAGCTTTCTGTGTCTATATAGAAATTGTTGATGAGTCGTCAGAGTATGGCCTGAGGGATGAAGTGTTTACAGCCTGTAAGGTTGGGGATACAGATACTCTACGTAGAGTCCTTCAGCTGCCTGGAGAAACGGCAGAGAGTCGAGAGCAGTTGGACAGCAACCCTTCTGATGTCCCAAGTGCTCTAACTCTCCTTAATAAGCCCATAGACTCGTCTGGGTTCACTTTGCTGCATGTAGCCTCCGCAGCTGCACAAAAGGCAGTGGTCAGGCTTCTCCTGGACGCAGGAGCCGACCCAGCTTGCAGGTATAAAAAACAATATAGGGTAGTAAAGGTCAAAATTCAGTGTGATAAATTGCAGCAATTGTAGTGAACACATGCCCAGACTTAAACAATATTCCTTTATAGGGATAACAAAGGGCAGACCTCGTATATTGTCGCCCCTGACAAAGACACAAGGAATGTGTTTCGTAAATACATGGGTGAGAATCCTGACAAATACGACTACAGCAAGGCGCAGGTAAGAATGTACAGTCAGATTTTTGACATGTATGCCATTAAATACTTGCAGAGCACTTATTTTTATGTTTTTACACTTGCACACTTCAAGGTCCCTGGACCACTAACGGCAGAGCTTGAATCCAAAAAGACGGAGAAGAAAAAAGCACAAAAGGCATTGAGAAAACAACGCGAAAAAGAGCAGAAGGAGGAAAAGAGGAAACAAGAGTTGGAGGCAGAAGAAAAGAAGAGGTTTGCATCTCTGACTGATCGTGAAAAGGTGAGTTGATTTAATCACTGATACGTTTTTGTTTTTTTTCTTGAAAATGTTAATGGTTTCCTTGTTGTTTGTAGAGAGCTCTAGCAGCAGAGAGGAGGTTAGCGGAGCAAGTTGCTGCAACAGGAGTTGGCCTCTCTAATGTGAAGTAAGTCCCCCCATAGCCATCCTTAGCTTAATCATAATATGAATTAGGACTTAAGTAATGCTGTAGTGTCAGCAAGCACAATACTATAAATGCCTTTTTCCCCCCCAAATGTCACTAACAATAAATGTGCTTTTTGTTTGTCTCTCTCCAGGAGGTGCTGGTTGTGTGGAGAGTCTCTGCTTGGGAAGATCCCATTTCAGTATCTGGAGTATTCCTTCTGCACCCCTCACTGTGTCCAGGCACATCGAAAAGCCAACGCTCTTCCAGGCAAGACCTAACTCCCATGTATAGAACACCCATTTGAAACATTTCAGTTAAAAGGAAGCCACTTGTGCAGCCTTAAAAGAAGAAGAATATGGCTGTCTTGTCAGTGTGCCCGTTTCATTTTGAACTCTAAAATGACATTTTTAACATGTATTATGGCAGATGATATCAGATAACTGGATGCATATACTGTATGAAAACATTACGTAATGTATAATTTATTCACAAAATCTGCGACTATGGAAAATGTAAAAAACAAAAAGAAAATGCAGTAAAAAGCTGTACTACTGTTTATATATAACTGTCCTTTCTGCCACAATGAATGTTTAACCTTAACAACAAAGTACTCGATGAATCACTGTTTGACTGAAGCTGCTGTTTTGAAGCAGTTTGGATTGGGATGATAAAGAATTGGCTACAGATGATTAGACACTGAAAAAATAATACCACCGAAATAATGCGGAAAAAAGCATGGAGCAAATTTTGTGAAGGGAATTGTTCAGAGGACTCGGCTTCAGTCAAACTTGCTTCATAAAGATTTGGGGATGTTTAATTTTACAGATAAATGTTGAGGAAATGTAGTGCTACTAAACTAAGTGCGCTCTGTTAAGACTTTTTGACATTAAGCTCAGGCGGTCCATGAAGAGAACCCGTAGGTGTGCTGGGGCCCCCTCCAGCTCCAGCACTGTGATGTTGTTGGGCAGGGTGGTGCTGAGTAGGGGTCCAGGGATATAAAGAGTCAGTTGAGGGCCCCTTGCTGGCCAGTATCGTCCCAGATTAACACCATTAATCCAAACCTGACCCTGTTATAAAAAAGCCAACAATGATTAGGATACAATAATTAAATCCCTGCAATTTAAATCAGGATAAAGCAGGATTAAAAAAAAAGAGAAAAGAAATCAACATTACCTTTGTCCATTCATTGAGTTTGAGAAAGGTGTCCCAGGCAAGGCCGTTGGGCTTTAAGGTTCCCATGTAGAAGACTGGCCCAACTGAAGGGTCTTTCTGAGGGGCAGGGAATGACGTTTGACTGTCTATATGAGGCCATCCACCAGCAATGGCTCCATCGATGTCCAAAGGGTAGATCTTCCAGTCAGTCAGTACATCTTTACCCAGGATCAGGTTGCTCAAAAGGCCCTGCAGTACACATACTGTTTACCATCTAATACTGGGACTTTGTGTAAGTAGATTTAAAGCACAGTTACTATCCAACAAGTGGGATAATTATACATGTTTCATTTATTATTTTAAAGTTTTAGGGTTTGTTACCATCTGGTACTTTCCATGGCACTATGGCTATATCAATCTTTACATTAATAATTAAAATATGTAAATGGGTAGAAAATACAAAGAATTTGTCTATAGGAGAAGTACTTGTACAGATCAGTAATAACTGTATTCATGACAGAAGTCGAACCGAGAGTTCCTGCACGCTGAACGCCAAACAATGGTTGAAGTAAAGACAATGCCAACAAAACAAGAGCATTAAAGAAGTGTGATTTACTCTAAAGGATTGGACTTTGTTTTCTTGCCTTGTAGTCATTGATCTTGCTGCCAAAGTTTACTCTGCCCATGTTCTCAACGAGGATGTCCACAGTGTCCCCCTGCTGTCCAGTGACGTTGATCACCAGCATAGTGTCTCTCTCCAAAAGACCCTGGAAAACCTGTCCACACCGACACGCACTCATGAATATGAACATTGAAAAAAAAAATTTATAATTTTATTTTATAAACAACACCTGGTCTTAATCTGTGATGTTTTCCCTATACCTGACCTGAAAAATCAGATTGGCTAGACAACAAAAGTTCATTGTAAAGGCTCACCCCATTGACAGATACATATGCACGGTCATGAACCCCATTGAGTGGAGAGATAAGTGGTGTAGGCTCCGAGAGGTCCCGGGGCAAAGTGGTCCGGTAAAGCATGTATCCATAGAACTGAACACAATAGACATGACAGGTTGCAGACACAACAGTCTAGAAGTTCTCCATGTTTCAAGAGGTTTACTGCCACTACACTACAACACTAGTCCCCTCCGCTGTTGTTGCCTTCAGACAAACGCCATACCTGTTTCATCTCTTCAAATGTCAGAGGATACTGGGATTTCACTGGCCCGACGGGTGAGAGGGTGTTCAATAGACCGCTGATGTTGCCAACCTGAAAAAGTGTCTACTATTGGGATCAATCACAGCAACCTCTTGCTCTGTACACTTTAAAATCCGAAATTGTATTACCTTTTTCAGGGTCACAAAGCCATAGGCAAACTTAGGAGTTGCTGGTGGCATAGGGCCAGAGGGAATATCCCTGAACTGCAGAGAAACAGTGATGTATTAATCTTAGACTTATGAACAAGTGTAATCAGGACATCAACCTTAGTGGGTGGCAGGTCAATCAGTGGTACCTGCTTAATGACATCTCTGATGGCCAACAGCTTCTCTGTGGGGTCTCCTGCTTCGGAGAGTGGGGCATCGTAATCATAACTAGTCACTACTGAGCGGAACTTTGTGTCATGATCAGCACCTTTGGTTAGTTACAAAAAGATAAATGCATCACAAGCAGAACGTTTATCTCCATCTAAAATCATGTGAACAACTCAGATTATCCAAAATTAAGATACTGATTATAACTTTACCATTCCAGTAGCCAAAGTTAGTGCCTCCTTCAAACATGTACCTGAGAAGAGAGAGGGGTAGACTGTTATTTAGTGGAGAAACTTGTGATAATTACATACAATACAGTTTTATCTCAAAATGGTGATTGATGCATCCTCAAGAAAAGGCTGGCAATATTCTATAATCATGTGATTTGTTAAAATATAGAACAATGCAACAAAAGAAAATTGTACAGAGAAGAGAAAAGTTTGAGTGTTTGGGAAGACATACATGTTGACGTTGGCCCCTATGGCTAGCATTTCTCCTAGCACTCTGCTGACCTTCTGAGCATTAACCACTGCATGTGGATCTCCCCAGTGGTCCAACCAGCCAGTGTAGAACTCTGAATTCACCTGCAACGTCATTTAAATCATTTTTTCCATCATATGCTTGGTTTGAAGTGTCAGTAATTACTGCATGTTAAGATTAGTGAATCAGCATGTAACTAACCAGGGGCCCTCGAGGTTCAAACCTTCTTTGCCGGTTAAAGGCTATAGTTATGTTGGTGTCTGTATGAGGGGATAAACAGCACAAAGTACAACTTTACCTATAAAAGACTTCAGAAAGTACAGGATTCTATCTTGTAATCATTCACATACAATACCAACCTGTGCCAAAGTCTACAGTGGCATATAATCCTTCCAGAGTCCCGCATGTCATTTCCTTGTCTGTGTTTCCATCAGTGGTAAACAGGACTGTGTCTTCACCAAGAAAGAAGCGAAACAGAGTCCGCAGGTGACGCATGTAGTTGTAGTCACAAGCAAAGTAACTTCCATATTCATTCTCCACCTATAGCCAAATAAGATGATTTATAAAACCAGTATTAAAATAATAACTAATACAAAACTTACCCACTTAACACTCTACCTGGACAGTAATGATGTTGCCCCCGTTGATATAAAGCCATGGCTTCATTTTGGGCAGAAGAACAGCAAGCCAGTTGCTGACAGCCTCAACATAATCTGGAGCAGACAAAAACAAATAAATGGTATATTTACTATTATATACACATTTATTATTAAAAAAAAAGACAGACCCATACAGTAGGTGCTTGTTATACCTGCGTCAGCGGAGCGAAGTATGATGTTTGGTTTCTGAAGTAGCCATGCAGGCAATCCACCCTAGGAAGAAGGAACAAATGATTAACTATCAACAAGAAATAGATATATCGAAAGTGGCACATTTTAATCAAATGCACAACATCACTGAAAGAATGCAGACAGGATACAGTTGGATATCATGTTTCGGATTTCTTCGTAAGGTGACTAATAACAATCCAGGTTATCTTATGATCAGTCTCTTTATCACTAAATTGTAAACTGGAATTCCCAATGACATCCATCCTTTTGAATTGTATTTTAAAGCATTTGAAATTACAGTAACATCATAGTAACACAGTTGCTTGCTCTACTGACATTCATTATGTAAAGCTCTATACTTCTTGTTTAAATCTTTTGTTGAAATTCTGCATTTTGTTTCTTTTCTCATTTTTTTCTATAATGCCACATTGTAATTTTTTGGTTTAACGTACTTTCTTGATAATGTATCATTTATTGCTCTTTAATCTGTGATGATGTGAACAAATTTTATTAATACAGTTCAGAAGTTCAATTTTTTACCATTTCCCACTCTGCACAGATGTACGGTCCGGGACGCAGGATGACCAGAAGGCCTGTCTGATTCGCCAGATCCAAAAAATGCTCCAGATCTCGGCCCCCTGTGAAGTTGTGGACCCCCTGCACCGCCTCATGGAAGTTCCAGGGCACATATCTGCGTGGAGGCAAAGTAAATGTACAGTAAAGACAGAGAGAAATGTGTGTTTAAGAATGTGATGTTTTGAACTTACACTTGGATAGCATTGAGTCCAGTCATGTACATCTTCACGAGCCGGTCCTTCCAGTAGTACCGTGGGATTCTGGAGTAGTGAATACTACCTGAGATGTACTGAAAAGGCTTCCCATCTTTGAGGAAATAGTTGTTTTTGTAGTCTATAGAGAATGATCTTTCTCCAGAGACCTGCAAGAGATGGCGTGGTCTCTGGTAAGGTGCATTTAAAACTCTTGACTCTGTAATCTCCATTACCCACAATCAGCGGTGGAAGTTAACTAGTATTAACTCAGATACTATACTAAAGAAAGTTTTGAGGTACTTCCTTGAGTATTTTCATTTTATGGTACTATACATTTTCTATTCAACCACATTTTAGAGGCAGATATTGTACTTTTTAAAACTTGTTTACTTTGCTGATTTATGGTATAACTACAAAATATAATCAACTAATAAATTATGATATACATTATTATAGGCTAAGCTACCCAGCAGTAGGCCTATATAAAGTCCTTAAAATTAGCCCCTTACCTTAACCAGCTGCAACATGACATTCTGTATATTGAGATACTTTTGGTACTTGTAGGCATATTTTGATGCTAATACTTATATACTTTTACTCGAGTAAGATTTTGAATTCAAGGTGTCTTTTTTTCTATTAGTGGTAGTAGTAGTAATAATAGTGTCCTCCTTACCAAGTTTAAACTGACAGTCAAACAGGCGAGATTTACAGCAACAAAGAGTAAGACACCGGCAGCCATGTCCGCTGCCTTCCCGCGAGGACTGAACCTACAACTAACTCATCACTCATTTGTATAATGCAATTGCTATTTTGTCTGTTATGGTCAACTGGTTAACAGGAGGAAGCAACATCATCAACGTCCTGCCCGCTTTTCTAAAGCGCTATCATGTGATTCTCATGGGGAGTCTGCTGGGTCCTGGAGGCCGCCTGGTTCACCTCAGCCTTGTCCTGGCAGAATGTAAGTTCCCCTTAATGTACCGTAGCTCCGCATGGTTGACCCCATTCAGACATACGGTTCATTGACAGCCCTCTGTTTATTATTTTGGGACTGAAGCATACAGAAATGTTTGCTGGATCTATTATTAGTCTTGAGATAATGAAAATAATTATACTTAAACCTTACAAATGTGTGTACAGTTGGAGCACCAGATGTCACTGTTCACACATCTTTAAGAGAGCGAAAAATACAGCTTTAACCTAAAATAAGTAACATATTAATACTCATATATACCCAGCATATACAAATAATGGTGCCTTTACAGGGTAACAATCCCAAAAAGAATTATTGATGAATAGAATTAAATAAAATCAAAGTATAAAAGTTGGTAGGCTAGAAGGAAAGAGACTGAGAGTCAACCGCCATGTGATATACTGTATAATGCTGTCACAACATGCTGTCATACTATGCATTATGTAGGTTGAGAACAATTCCATTGTGTTTGGCATGGCAAGATAACAAAGCAGCCAGTTCAGGAAGGGTTTGCTTTATTATAGCTGCAGGACACGGCTCTGCGTCTGTCCGTCTTTTCATGTTGTGTGAATGATGGTTAAATGTCAACCTTTCATCATAAAACTTGCATATTTGTTTAAAGGTTCAAGGGACTTTCAATATCAGGACCCTAAAAACAGGCAATTTCATTTTATGATGAGATGGTACTGTTGGTGTAATAATATTAAATCCATTTGCAGTTACTCAGCTGCTATCAATTGGATGTGTGTGATAACGTCACACTTCTTATTAAGAGCACTAGATGGCGCTTCCATACCTTATTGAGAGTCAAAAGAGCAGGGATAAGACAATTTCATAGCTTCCTTTTTTTTTATGACTTTATTATATTATACATGAAATTTGGAGGTAAAAAAACAAGCATAGTTAAATAGGGATTCATTAGCAGTGATCCTTGTGTGCTCAGTCTTTTTTATTATTCACTGAAATGATCATGATGACATGTCTTGCACCTGTTTAATTGCATTGTTCCAGCAACAAAAACTAGCATGTCACTATAACCAATAATTTAATTTGCATCCAAATGTGCTGACACACTCAAAAATAATCAAAGTCACAGTCGCTGGCCTGCACATCATCATGGTTCCAGAAAGCTCTTTGGGTAAGTGTCTAATGTGTGTAATAGGAACAATTCTTCTGTCTCTGTCTGTCATTCAAACATGAAGCAGTTGATCCTTCTAATTTGGGTTCATAATGCCTGCATCTACCTGCTGGCCTGTTATTTTGTTCTTATGTGCGCGCACACACACGCACGCACGCATGCACACACACACACACACACACACACACACACACACACACACACACTCACACTTTTCCAGATGTTTTTACTCTTTTTTTCAGTCCCATCCCCTATCCAGTACTGATTGTCCATACAGTAATCTTATTTCCTGCACTGCCTCTATATTCATCAATCTCTATTTGAAGAAGATATAAGGGTGGATGCTCACAATTGCTAATGGCAACTGATCTCAACTGCAGATAGGATAAATGCTGTAGCTCTGTGGCTCATTAGCCCACTGTCAGACGCAGTTAATTGTCCTGGGAATGAGAGGAGGAATGACGTACATTGGCTTGTAATTTAGTTATGAGCGTGATAGTGCCTGAGGAGAGCTTGTCAGTATCCCATCTTTAAAGCTGAGCTTGTAGAAAATGGATGTTCAAACCACAGAAAACCTAAATGACTAATGCACTTAGGACAACACCACTTACTGAGATACTATAGCAAGAGTGGAAGTGACTGAGACTAATACAAACACCAGAGAGGCTCATCTCTCATTACTACAGTCACAGAGACTGTCCGATGAGATCATTTTGCATTTACTATATTGCATATGGGTTAAAAAATATCCTTATTTGACTTGCATAAAAATGTAGGGAGCCTTTTAATTACTGTATAAAGGTACAGACCAAAGTCAGTTGGAAAGGCCTGTCCCTAATGTGATGAGAGAGACCAAAAACACTCACCCCAGGGTCGGGCGTCACCTCAATGAAGTCATCTCCCCAGAGTCTGTAATTAGATTAAAGCAACCCTTCTGCCCCACCACCCCCAAAAATAAGCCCTCTTTGTTGTTTCTGGTGGAAACAGGTGTATTTAGATACTCCCCCACCCCCACATATCCCAACCTCCCGGAAATACAGTTCAGTTTTGTTTGGAACAGCTGATTTTAAAGGGGACCTCCACCAATTTACTCTCCTTTATATTGAAAATGACAGTTTAGGAGCACTACATTTCTTTTACACCAAAGCACTTTACATTGGGCCTCTCATTCACCCATGCACAAACACTCACTCACACATTAATGGTGTCAGAGATGCAATGCAAAGTGCTCACTTGGCCGTCACCATAGGAAATCAGCTGATTAATGGACACTCCTGAGTGTAGCTTTTCAAACCTGACAAAAAACTAACCTCACATCTCAACATTGGCTTGGAAACAACCAATTTATAACAGAAACAAAGAAAAACAGCCTGCGTAACTGTAAAATATGACAGAGGGAGTAATAAATGACAATTGAGCTGCATTGTGGGACATGTGTCCCACAATTTCATGGATGTGCAATAAAATAATGAAGCACATGGTGATAAAGTGTTTTTATTTTTATGTCACTTTATGTCAACTATACTAAATTGCAAAGCAAAATATTGTTCTTTTTATTCCACTACATCTGTTTGACATATGTTTAAATACAAATATGTGATCGGCCTATAGAACAAGATTCATTATTATAGACTGTATACAACAGTATACCAACTAGTCAAATGTGGCTGAACTTTGACCAGCAACAACATTAAAATGCCGCTTACACAGTAATGCAACAGCAATAATAATCCAATAATATTATATAACAGGAGCTATTCCCTGCTGAAGTGAAATTATGCAGGACTTTTTGTGAAGGAGTAGTTCTACGTGGAGGTAAAGGATCACAACACTCCTCACTCTGACTGGCATGTAGAGATATTTTTTTCACATAACTACTATGTTTGTCTTGATCAATTCTGAAGTTAAATCTCATAGATTAGTGATGTGGTCTTTAAGGGGAACTCTAAATGCTGAGCTATATGTGATTCACACAGATGAATCATATGATACGAGACAGTGCCGTAGAATTCCCAATAAGTCTCCATATCAGTTCCGACACTGGGATACGATTAGGAATGTTACCCTCTCGGTTTTCTCAGGCTCTGAATTGCCAGTGAGTCCATCCTGGGCTCACTGATGCTGACTTTGAGAGAAAATTGTTCTGAGAAACTAAACAATAAACAATAACATCCCAGTAGCATGACAACGGTCCAGTGGCATGTTTGCATTTTATAAATGATTTAACCCAGGAGTTGTTTGCATCCTTGGCATACTTTTCCAGGTCTTAAAGCCATTAATAAAGCCACAGTTAGGAACACATAGGAAGTAAAATGCAACTTTACTGTGGGAGCATTGAAATATGAAGCTCTATAAACAAACAGGAAGTTGACAGTGCGGGGGAGCATGGGAAGTGTGTGAGTTGGGCCTCATTCCTCAGTCTCAAGGAAGGTATGGTATGCGTTTGGGGTGCATGCATGTCTGAGGAGGAATATTTGTGGTGAGATTGGGAAATGCTGCCTGAGCCCCCAGATATCCACCCTGGCTGATAGAGGCTTATTAGGCCAAATAAATAACAGTAATAAACATTCCTTCGTTCTTCTCCTCTCCTTTTCTAGTTGTATATTGACTGTCAATCCATAAGATTTCTTTGTCCATTAGTTTTATTGTTAGCCATGCTAGCAGCAGGGCTCTATGGATGGCAATGTGGGTAAGTTGTCTTTGGTTCTGAGTGACAGATCTAGACAACTATCAAAAGGGTTTCCATTAAATCTATAAACATTCATGGTCCCCAGAGGACCATCAGCATACGCATAAACATCAGCAAGTTTTGTGATATTAGCATTGTGATTGTGAGCTTGAGAGAAGCTAGTATGGCTGTAGTCTTTTGTTTTTATTACTGATATTTGTTTAGATTATTGTTTTTAGTTTGACTGCATTTGCTTTCCCCTCTCCTGCTCCCTTAAATCCATTTATTGCACTTTTTGCATACAATACAGAATATAAAAAAAACATTTATTTTACTTTTTGGATGTGATTTTTGTTGCAAAGTAAAAGTTTGTTTAGATTTTGTGATTTCAATATAAACAGGGAAAACCTTTCCTTTATTTACACCTATTTGGAGGAAAAGCACAGAATATTTTATTGACACAAAAAGACCTATAATTGAATTCACTGAATCGTTACCACTTAGAGAATATTTTTGTCCCATCATCTTGTGCCCAGCAGACATTGTTGACATAGGTGTGAGTAATGCGTTCAATTGGAGACCCGTTGGCTCTGTGGTGTTCCAGGATCAGCCACATAATTTAATAAATGTGGCACCAGGATTTGTCATCGACCATATGTATACATTAATGTGATGCTGCCACTGAGAGTGATCCGATAAAGATTAAATTGCCTTTGTTTAATGATATTGTCAGATGTTCCATTTTTATCTCATTGTTCACGTTCTCTTCTGTCCTCTATCCATCCATCTTAGTTATCACTCAGTTTTATCCCTCCCTCCCTATTTGTTTGCTTTGTTCCCTGGGTGTGTCCAATAATCCACTGCTCCCCTGACACAGCGGCCCCCATCCTGAAAGATGAATAAGCAGTGACCCCATCAATTTCATTAGTTTTATTCAACAGTGAAAATCATTACTTCCATGATTAGTTTGACTAATCTTGTAATGTGGCTTCTACTTCACACATTATCCTTTTACAGTTTGAAGCTCTTAAACTGGTTACAGCTTATATTTACTTAATGTCATACATCTGTTTATTTACCTAATATTGTCCCTTTGTCTTGGAGTTCCATATTTTTTTCCTATTTTATTTTCTGTATGTGAAATTTTTTCTTTCTGAATTAAGTCTCTATGTGTAAAGGGTGTTGTATGTTGCACATATTGTAAAGCCTGTGTCAAATTTGTGATGTTGGACTATATAAGTAAGATCCTAGATTTGACTATATGCCTTGGTACCAGGGAATGGGTTTTGGAAATGTATTTGTATTACAAAATTAGCTCAGTCATTGATAAGACAATTCCAGTGTTACAAAGTAATATTACAAAAACAATAATAGTTATCACCACATCAGTATTTTCAGCCACCAGCCACACTTGTTTGTAATATTTCCAGCTAAATACAAAGAAACTGTGATTTTCAGTGCTTTATTTTACTGAATTTTGAACCGTGAACATTGAACAGTGTTGCCCCTGACTTTCAGCATAAATCCTAAAAATGCAGATGGTACAGCCTAGATCAATGTTTGTGCTTGTTGTTCAGGTGGCACTCGGGGTTCAGGCAATAATACATGGATGGGTGCTCTTTACACAATCAAACCAGCTCCAGTTAAGTAATTATCATGGTTGTGGCTTACAGCCCATGGCTGTGTAGAAACTAATAAAACTCTCAGTCAGTGGGACCTCCATCAAATTCTAAAGCCAGACATTCCCATTATTTGATGTGAAGCTGCAAAGGAGTCTTTACCCGACCTGAATAACTTTGCCTAAGGTCTTGTCTGCTAATGGGAGGGTCACCACAGACTCTATGTCTCCATTAGCCACACAATTACGCAATTCCTCATTTGTCATGCATGTTTTCACATTTAATCAGATTTTTATATAATAGAGCCATTGATGAAATGGTCACATTGCCCTGGATTGGTACATTCCATTAAAAAACTATCTTTCATGCATTAGGTAGGTTTCAATCTAGCGCCTGACTATGCTTTTTTTCGGTGCCACTGCATGTGGCCATAGAAAGCATTTCTTGAGCCACAGATCTTTCCACACATGTAACGCATGCTGTAAGAGCAAGACATCGGGGGCATCAATTGTACAGTAGATCTGTAGGACTTCTGCCACAAGGCTCTTAATTTTACAGCTTGAAAATTGCAACACCTGACAGCTTTTAAAAAACATTTTGTTGCCATTATATATCCCTCACAACTCCATCCTCCTGCCTCTTGTGATTATCACTGATGTGATAAAAATGAGACATCCTTGTTGCCTTTGGCACCCTTGTAGGGTGTAGGACTGATAACTGTGCCAAATATGCAGACATAAGTAGTGCTTGTTCCTTCTGTGGTGATATGGATGAAACACTATCACACCTATTTTTTGAATGTGAGAAAACTAAAACATTTCTCAAGGACTTAAATAGTCACCGTTTTGATTCACCTTACCCTCTTAGCGCAAAAGATTTTCATTTTTATTAAGATAATCTTGATAATAACGCTTTAGAATATGTAGATAACTTTTTTATTTTGCAAGCAAAGTTTTTCATTCATAAACAGAAATGGCAAAAGGGACACCCTCCCTTCCAAGTATTCAAGTTAGAAATAGATTTGCTTCTTAAATCACTTCATATAATTAAAAATAACCAAAGAAATGATCGACTTCTGTGTCTACACAGTCTGAAAATCCTGAACAGTTTTCCTCTTTGTTTTTTTGTTTTTTGTGTATCTTGTTTTTGTATGGACAAATGTTTTTCATACCATAACAATGTATGATATTTTGTGCATTTGTATCTTTAAACATCAATAAAAAAAAATGTAAAAAAATAAATTAAAAAAAGGACTGATTACTGTCCTCCATGATGAAAGCCCATCTGCTTTTGGGTTTCAATTTTACACTGAACATGAATGTTCAACATCAACCCTGCGGGCCTGACACTCAACTGATCCCTTTGTCAGTCTGTGGTTTGCCTGGTGTCTCCTTCAGTGTGTTCTACCCTGCAGGGTCACGTTTGTGTTTTTTCAACCGTAATTGAAAACCGTAAATGCAAACTTAAACTGTGGCATATGCTTTTCTCAATACCTATCTGACCCTGACTGCAATGTGTTGAAAGGCTGTGGATAAGAAGAAAGAATAACTTCTCAAGGTGTGATTAAAAGTTACAGTATTTGTTGCAAGTCAGAGTTGAATTAAAAGCACTTTAACCTTTTTTTTTTATCTCACTGGCTCTTAAATAATGCTTGTACTTGGTGTTATTATGGGAGCAAAATTATGTTGTTTTCCGCTTAAACATTGAGAGCCATTGTCCCGCTGCAATGATCCACCAATGTTGTTGAATATCGAATCCTCTTCATAACCTTCAAAAGCATTGCTCGCATGTCACCAGCCCAACCAGCATTATGTTGAGCAGTTGAGCCCATAGCAGGAGTCAAGAACAGCAGGTCTTTAATCACTGTCCCCTCCCCCGGTCCCTCTGGGGATCGTGATGACCAAATGGACGTTTTGTTCTTGTTCTTTGTCTTCTCAGGTAGAATGAAAGAAAGCCTTGCTCTACAATCTACTCTCTGTCTATCAGAGTTTCACATCAAGGGGTCAAATTAATGACTCACTCAAAGAGCCGCTCTTTCACTATTGTTTGGTTTTGGCAAATGTGTAATAGGTAATGCTTAGTCAGTGCAGAATATCCTCAGCATGCCACCTTGGCTTACTCTCAGTAAGATCTGGCGTTCATCCCTGATTTTATGAATAATGTCAAGTCACCTGAGACATGATGGGGACTGTTTGAGTTGTAATGTAAGTTTTTTCTGTCATCAAGATGCCCAATACAGTGTCACTCACAAATCCATAAACTTCCTCCAAGCAGATGTGGATGTTTCAATACTAAACTGTGCTCTGTTGGGGTTCAGAATGAAATATGACTTTAACTTTAAGAACTTGCTACAACTCAATTTTGAAAAATCAAATGTAGCTAGCACTGCAATTATACATTCACAAAACTTCCTCACCACATTTACCGTGACACTACCAAAACCAAAATCCTGAGAAGTTCAACAAAATTTAAAAAGGAGAGGAGAAAGATGAAGTGGCTACAAAGTAAAATAAATTGATAAATAAACTAAAATAATTGTTTGGCATTTCTGTTTTAAAATAATGCTCTGAAGGAGAATGTGATGCAACAAAGCCGGCAGGCTTTTGTAGCCCTAAACAACATTATCACATACATTTCAGAGACTAAGTTCTGACATGTCACTTCATTAGCTGCCACACAGTCAACACTGATTACATAACAGTCTAGCCACATACCAGAGTGCTGTAAAGGTGGCGAAGATGCAGCATCTCTCTTCTGTCATAGCTAGCAGTTGCCATGAACCTAGAGTGTTATTTAACACTATTAACTCAGTCTTAAATCCATGCTCCTCTGCTCCGACAGATGTGTCACTCAGTACATGTGAGAAATTTCTTGGTTATTTTATTGACAAAGTAGCATCTATTAGGAAGATCACCAGTGCTAATTTTAAGGTGTTTTTACCTGCTTCTCCTACACACTCAGCTGTGTTTGAGGAATTTAAGCCAGTTTCTCTGATGTTACTTAGTGAGGTTGTACATCACATGAAACCCACCAACTGTCCCTTAGACATTGTCCCCGCCAAAATGGTGAAGGAGGTTTTTAATACCATTGGGGCGAGTCTTCTTACTCTTTTTAATTCCTGTCTTACTTTAGGTTCTGTCCCAGCTGCCTTTAAACATGCTGTGGTTAGGCCCCTACTTAAGAAGCCTAATCTTGACTCTACAGTGCTGTCCAATTTTAGACCAGTTTCTCACCTGCCTTTTCTTTCAAAGGTTTTAGAAAAAATTGTTTTTATACAGTTACAAGTCTTTTTACAACTGAATTGTGTTTTTGAAAAGTTTCAATCTGGTTTTAGATCACGCCACAGCACTGAGTCTGCACTGTTGAGGGTACATAATGATATTGCCCTATCTGTAGATGCCGGGAATCCTACTGTTTTAGTCCTTTTGGACCTCACAGCGGCGTTTGGTACAGTGGACCATGCAGTCCTCCTCTCATGCCTTGAGAATTGTGTAGGCATCAAAGGTTTGGCACTCAAATGGTTCAGCTCCTATCTGTCAAATAGGAACTTTTCTGTTATGATTGGGGACCTCTCCTCGTCAGTTGCTCCTCTATCTTGTGGGGTACCACAGGGATCCATCCTTGGCCCTATTCTGTTTTCTTTATATTTGCTGCCTTTAGGGGCGATTATAGGGAAGCACAACCTGTCATTTCATTGCTACGCAGATGATTTACAAATCTATTTGCCGATAAAAGCAAATGACAGTGTTGCACTAAACTCCCTGCTAAACTGCATTGCTGAAATTAAGTTGTGGCTTTCAGCCAATTTTCTTAATTTGAATGATAATAAAACGGAGTGTATTATTTTCAGTACTCCAGCCATGCAGAATGGCCCGGCTGTTAGTTTGGGAGCTCTGGCATCTTGCACGAGATCTGTTGTCAAAAATTTGGGGGTTACTTTTGACTGCAGTATGAAATTTGACAAGCAGATCAGTAACGTTGTTAAAATGAGCTTTTTCCAGCTTTGCCTGCTGGCTAAAGTTAAGCCCTTTCTGAACAGGCCCGACCTAGAAAAGGCTATTCATGCTTTTATTAGTTCAAGGTTGGACTACTGCAATGCCCTCTATGTTGGTCTGAATCAGACTTCAATCTCACGTCTTCAACTTGTTCAAAATGCTGCTGCTCGCTTTTTAACAAATACACCTAGACGTGCCCACATCACTCCCGTTCTCTACACCCTGCATTGGCTCCCGGTGCGTTTTAGAATAGATTTTAAGATTTTATTGTTTGTTTTTAAGGCTTTAAACGGTCTCGCCCCAGAGTATTTGTCGGAAATTTTAACTGTGCAGGAACACAACCGGTCTTTGCGGTCTTCAAGTCAGTTGATTTTAGAAGTCCCAAGGTCCAGGTATAAACGGTGGGGGGATCAGGCTTTTGCGGTTGCTGCCCCAAGACTCTGGAACAAGTTACCCCCTGATATACGTACTGTTACAGATGTCGCTCTTTTCCGGTCCAAACTCAAAACATATCTGTTCAGTCTGGCTTTTAATACGTAGCAGTGGTGTGATAATTTCATTCTTTTGTTTCTTTGTAACCTTTTTCTGATTTTACTGTTTTTTATGTTTACTCTTTCTGTTGTATGTTGTGATTTTACTAATTTTGTTAAGCACTTTGGATACCTGCTGGTAGTTGTAAAGTGCTATATAAATAAATTTTGAAATTTTGATAACAGAGGCAACACAATTTCTGGATCTCTTTCATGCATACTGCATACAGTCCCTGACAAAAGTCTTGTTGCTTATCTATTTTGTAGAAACACCTGCTATTAACCGGACTTTTAATTAATCAATTAGTGTAAGAAATAGCTCATATGAAAAGCTAAAACCCTCCCAAATGATGTTCAATGCACTGAAATAAATTAGTTTCACTAAAAAAAGATTTATTATTTAAACAAGACAGAAAGGTCAAATTTTGGCAAGACAAAAGTTTTGTCGCCTATACATAAATTGAACAAATTTACTACAAATACTAAAATATGTCAGCAAATTAAATAGTGGTACTGTGAGATCCAAATTTAATATCTTGTATGACTTCCATGAGCTTGAAGGACTGCATCCATGCGGTCTGGCAAGGATTCATACAATGTATTGATGAAGTCATCAGGAATAGCTAGGAAAGCAGTCTTGCATGCCTCCCAGAGTTCATCAATATTCTTTGGTTTGGTCTTCCATGCTTCCTCTTTCATCCTACCCCACATATGCTCAATGATGTTCATGTCTGGTGACTGGGCCGGCCAATCCTGGCGCATCTTGATCTTCTTTGTCTTGAGGAACTTTGAAGTGGAGATGGAAGTATGCAATGGAGCACCATCCTGCTGGAGAATTTGGCCTCTTTTATGGTTGGGAATATAAGAGGTAGCTAAGATTTCTTGGTATTTGAGACTATTGATGTTGCCTTCCACCCTGCAGATCTCTCGCACACCCCCATACTGGATGTTACCCCAGACCATGGTTTTTCCGCCACCAAACTTCACTGTTTTCTGGGTGAATCTTGGATCCATGCGGGCTCCAGTAGGTCTCCTGCAATATTTGCGGCAACTGTGGTGTAATTCAACAGAAGATTCATCTGAAAAATCCACTTTCTTCCACTTCTCCAGCGTCCATCCTTTTAGCAGGCTGTGGGCCTTGGCAAATGCCACACGGTTTTTCAATTGTCTTTTGTTTAGTGCTGGCTTCTGGGCACTGATTTGACCATGGAGGCCATTTCGAGACAGAATCCGACAAACCGTTCTGGTTGACACAGGGACTTCAGGGGACCAGGTCTGGTGGAGCTCTGCTGCAGTGGAAAATGGGCTGGCCTTGGATTTTCGAGCCAACAAACGGTCCTCTCGAGCAGTTGTCTTGCGGGGTCTGCCTGACCTGGGCTTGTCAAAAACATCTCCAGTGTCTTCAAATGTTTTTTTAACCCTCTGTACTTGACGCTGAGACACATCGAAGGTGTCTGCTACATCAGCAGTGGATCTGGTCTTCAGCCTCTTGATAATCAAAACTTTAGACTCAGGGTGAATCTTAGGCATGTTTGCGGAGGTCTAGTTGCAGTTGAAGTGAAGGTCTAGTGTACTGGGGTTGTTTTTATACACACCTGAGACCTAACTGATCCATTATTAGTCACAGGTGAAGCTCATATGACAAGGCGACAACACTTATGTCTTTGCAAAAATTGACTCAATGGGCTTTACCAAGCGGTGAATATTAGAATACTTTTTGACAGTTTCTTTTTGCACTGAAACATGATTACAAAAGCTGTTGGGATTAAAATGAGCCATTTCTTGTAAATAAATCTTGATTAGAAATATATTTCAGCGGCACTTCAGGTCAATTTGTACACAAGCGACAAGACTTTTGTCAGGGACTGTAGATAGTTTGTCTGTCCACTGTTATCCACCGGTCATGAGTGGGTGGCTGATCTTTCTGGCATAAGGTCGCAGATTAAAAGCTTGTGTTTTTCCTCTGAATTAGTTGTATAATCTTAAAAGACAACGAGTAAGATTCTGTCTGGTGAGAGTGGATTAAGTGTACAATAATATTTCTGTTTAGTTTACCAGCTTGTGCGCAATCATCTTCATGCCCTAAGGCATTTGCTTTCATGCAAATAATCTACTTTCACTCATGTATACTGTAGGTAATTATTATCTCAGAAGGGAGAAAATGGAACTTGTTGCACCCTACAAAGAAAATGTCAGTAATTATGTAAATCAATTTTATTTTGGCAACTGGATTCCCAGGGTTTTGATATCAGACTCTCAGCTCTCATATAACACGCACTGCCACTCTCCACCACAGTTGATGTGTAGATCCTGAGCTAGCTACTGCGTATTTATGGTCAGCATATTGGCTGCTTGAAACAAATAAATACAAATTGCACAGCCAGTCCAGCAGTCTAATTTGCAAAAAGTATGCATTGTGTTCAGTCACATGCAGGTTACCCATCCAAATGTGAGTACAAAGTTTGCTCTGTATCTGCTCCTCCAACTCCTGAGAAAATATTTGGGGCGTTAGCATGCTAGGTGGTCAACTTTTTTCAACAACCTTTTCCTATTTTGCTCTGGCTGGCATTATTGTTTTATATGGGGCTAAGCCATATGACTCAAAAACACAATTTATGTGTGGGCCAGAAAACCAAAACAATGAGCTAATTTTGGACATTAGCAAGCTAAATCTCGTGTCATGGGGGGTGCTTGGGTAGCTCACCTGGTAGAGTGTACCCACCACGTACAGAGGTTTATTACTCACCACAGCGGCCACGGGTTTAACTCAAACCTGCAGCCCTTTGCTACATGTCATTCCCTCTCTCTCTCTCTCTCTCTCTCTCTCTCTCTCTCTCTCTCTCTCTCTCTCTCCTCCCCTTTTCATGTATAAGCTGTCCTATCAATAAAAAGGCCTAAAAAGAAAATCGTATGCCGTGTTTCCACTACGTGGTGCCACTTTGCTTGATTCTACTGACTCTTTTCCGCCACAGATAATGCCCAGGGCATTCTAAATTTGAAACTGATGTGGTATAATCTAAGATGAACGTTGGCGTAGTTTAGCAGGGCTGTCATTTTTAAAAATCTGTAGCGAGAGAATAAAAAATTGTGGATGCCATTGATGGTAGCTTGGCTATTTAAAAATTCTGTTGTTGTGCAGGATGTTCCGTATCACGCTAGTGACGATTCTCTCTGACCAATCAGAGGTTTGCAGTGTTTTAACTCCACCTTCTAGTATCAGCTCAGGACGCTTGTAACCTTGACCGAGGTGGTACTAAAAAAAGTACCAGATACCAGTTACTATCAACAACATCTGTTGATGAAAAAAGCAGAGCTGTACCATGCAGTAGAAACACGGCATTAGTTGGTTATTGGAGTTGTTTAGTTTAATGTTGTCAAATTGTATGAATTTACACACCAAAATGAAATCCCATGAATGACAAATAGGCTTAATTAAAATCTATCTTCTCACTTGCTAGTTAGTTTGTATCACCAAACCACCAGACTCAAATGTGTCAGTGTTTAATTTTGTCTTGACACAAATCAGCCATTTATAAATAACCTCAACTAAATAAAATACTGTCCAAAGCGTGCTTTTTGGAGTTCAAATAAGGATATTTGATGCAAGAATAAGTATGAATCTGATGCCACACATGTATCTGTTGCCACCTATCAGTATTTAACAATGTGTTCTGGGCCTAGGCTACTCTCGTCAACTGGACCAACCTACCCAAAAGTTGGTATATATTTAACTCAGCCTTTATCACAAAATGCCTGTAACACACAGCATTTACAAATGGCAAGCATCAAAATTAGACTGCACATGTCCCGAGAGACCCACATCACTTGATGAACAATCATTGACTAAAACAAAGCCGACTCGCTCCCCCTGATCTGCCTCTTCCTCTTCCTTCTCAGTTTATTTTTCCCAAAAGAGGAAGTCAAAATAATGATTCCTCTCATCCTCACTGTGTGTGTGTGTGTGTGTGTGTGTGTGTGTGTGTGTGGTGTGTGTGTGTGTGTGTGTGTGTGTGTGTGTGTGTGTGTGTGTGTGTGTGTGTGTGTGTTTAATAACGAAGTAGAAATGTGCACATCTTTTAAAACCATCAGACCCTTTGTAGGAATGGACACAAAGAGGGCGTATGCCGAGGGGAGGTCCGGGACCCTGCAGGCTCCGCCTCTGTGCATAATGTGCCGGCTTCATTGAAACGACTAGACAGCAGCAACACGGCACAGCCCCACACAGGCTTCACGGGACACTCAACAAACAGTGAAGAAGACTTTGTAGGAAGTGTAGGAAAATAGGACTGCAAATGTCTCGACTCTTTTAAACGGGGGGACGGAACGAAGAACTTTTCTTTATAGGCTACTAACGACGCGGATGGAAATCATTTGGGAATACAGCTTCCTCTCCTCCTCAACCGTGGTACCCTGAACTCAGACTACAAAGGGACGTGAGGATTGGGCACCGTGAAAATGGATACATTCTTTTTAGAGGTAAGTTACAATTACTTTCTACAGACAGAAACAGTGTTTTATATTTGCTCTTTATTCTCTACGTGGCTCCTATTTACATTGGGACCGCCACGGTCTTTGTTTTGTTTTTTACTGACCTTATGTTGTGTTCTGCGCGTGCCTAAGCCTGGCTGGTCCAGTTTTAGCCTCTGAAAAATGTTTGCTAATTTATCACCAAAAAGCACCACTTTGTGATATTCAGTAAGCTATGCTATGTTTGTGGTCGTAATGCTTTATTAGACATTAATATAAATGTGACTAGCTCTGGGATAGTCTGCAGGATGCAGCTGTAATGAAAACTGTAATAACCCAACAAGCATCGGCTACATTAAGTGAATTTTTTGCTATGCATCACTTAAAAAAAACTCAATTCTGCCCTAGATAATCAAATTACTGACAATATAAAAACAAAAAGGATACATTCTTCATTCTCTGTTTCATCTTTTGTAGATTTAGTTTATGGAGAATCCAGTGAACGTATGTGACCGTGTACTGAAGGTTGGATGTGTCATCTACAAACCTGCCCAGACACAGACACACTCACACACACATAGAAGCTATGTAAAGACTAGCTATAGGCCTGAGCTATGTCATCCCCCTTTGACTCATGAGAGAGGAACACACACACTCACACACAGACAGACAGTGTGTTTTAGGCCCTGACACACCTTAGTGATAGTGATGTGAGTCTCCTCCTCTCATAGTCCCACCACTCACCTCCTGTATCTCTACCAACAGCATCAGCAGTACTTGACCCTCAGTGATGAGCTGTGTTTTGACTCAATGTAGGTGCAGTGTTTTCAGGGCTGACTCCTGGATTATGCTGTTTCCTGCTTCATACTCCATACTTTAACTGGAAGAGACCTGCAGTTTTAAACAGATATGTTGGGATAATATTAGACTAATTGAGGTAATTCACTCTTTGACGTGACAGAGATTTCTGCTTGACCAAAGCTATTAAAGCTAACGTTGGAAAAGACGCTATTAAAAAGTTGTTATTATATTCACTTTGTAAAATGTATTTAAGAATTTGAAAATAAAGACAGTGCTTAGTTCCAGAGTTTCACTTACCTACAAAATTCTGGAAGTGAAGTAAGACAAGGATTAAATACGACCCAGTGAAAATAAGCGCAACAGATAAATCTTAGGTGTGATTCATCACCGTGTGCATCCAGTGAATCAATCTGACTGATTTTGACAGCTAACATGATGTAGATGTTAATCCATGGCTGATTTGATCGCTTTTTTTAAGCCTTTGCAAATGTTTAAATATGCTTCTTGATCTAAAAAGAGACATTCTTTTGCAGATCTGGCTAATCAAAATGATTATCGAATGTCAGTTACTTCTAATCTAGAGTCAGATTTCTCTTGCACGTCACCATTGGCGACGGTAAAGATGGTGACAGGGTTAGAGTGTAAGGGGGGGGGGCAGATACAAGGGTGTGTACTCAGAAGTGTATCCTAAAAGCCCATCCTGGCCATCAGAGTGGCTTTTCCTCTCAGGTGCTGACACAACACTGTAAAACCATCAGCGACACTCCCTCCATTCCACACCCAATCCGTCCTCTGAATGGATATGACTAAACACAGAAAATTACCATGAGTGTGTTAGAAATGGTCTGTGCCTTCTAACTTCTGCCAGACTGCTGTGTTTGGTCATTGTATACTTTCATAAGTCAGGAAAGCCCTGTAATATATGAATTGACAGTCTAATAATAAGCTAAACATCTGTATTTAAACATAGAACCTCTTAGATATGTTATGTCTCTGTGAAGCATCCTGTTGATGAAGTTGAATCCCAGCTATGTGCATTTCTAAACTTAGTTATCAGTTTCTTTATAGCAGCAGCTGCTACATGCTGTAAAGCCCCACAAGGACCTTTCCACACCCATTAACTCCTTCCCTGCATTACACTCCAAATTCCTTTCTCTTAAGAGATACTCTGACTGAGGGAATTCTAGATTCCCATCCCTGACCCTTGAAATTCCCGGTCATGGCCAGCCTGTCATCTATGCATTGTAGAGGTGTGGTGACAAGGCTTTAGGTTTCACACACACACCACACACACACACACACACACACACACACACACCACATTCTCCCCATCCTGAAACATCCTCAACAGCTCTACAGTAGGCCTATGTGCTGTTTATCTCTGGTTCTTAGAAGCTGGAGCCATGGGTCTGCATGTTTGGTGAGCATTCTGTGTTGAAATGGGTAATGTGAGAAAGGCCAACCTGCTATGGAGGTTGAACTATATTTCTACCCAGGGTCTTTTCTACCCAGTTGTCACTTCCTCCAGCTGCCACTTTAGAGAGCTGAGAATCTGAGATCATCTCTTTTCGCTTCCAGCAATGCAGACGGCTGATTAAGGAAGGAAGTCAGGAAGGGAAGTTGGGATGTAAAGGAAGGAAAAGTACAAAAATGGCTAATGAGTCCTGCAAGTCTTTGTATTGTTTCTATCTTAACTTGAAGTTGAAGTGCTTACTGTGTGCATTAAAGCATCAAATGAGGGGCTTTTCAAACAATGTCATAGATCGTCTTGAAGTGAGGTGAATTAACAGCCGGTTGTTTATGAACAAACAGAGGGAGGTATTATTAAGGTAGTGGTTTATGTGTGTGTCAGCAGAACTCCTGCAGCTTTGGTACAGTCTGGAGGTGGTTTAATCTGTCACAAGAGCACTGGGAATAATTACCAACAGGCATTGTTTTACCACACACCAAATAACATGCATAATCCTTTCTTAGAATGACACAGATGCCTGGTTTTAGGGTGTTTGGAAACCATTGCTCATAATGAAAATTTGGAATTTATTGAATTTGGATTTTCCATTTTAGCGTTAATAGTTTACATTTTTTTACATGTTAAAGTTTGCTTTGAAACTAGTTTGGTAATAGTCTTAATCTAACCTTTTCACACCTCTAGCTTGTGTTTGCCTTTCTTGTGTCACTATCAGTAACATGACCCTTTCTATCAGCAAGCTGACTGTCACACGGGGGGGTTCAGTGCTGTGATAACCTACCCATGCTGTTGACATTAGCTTTAACCTGCTACATCACAAAGCTTTTCAGACATAACTGTATGTGTATTTTTGGCAAAAAAATAAAGAAAAAGAACAATGTTTCCAGTCAACAACGAATAATGCAGCGCAGGAGCTTGTCTTCCTATCTATTAGCTTATGATGATGGACAAACACTTGCTGTATGATGTGGCATAACAACTTTTTTCACGGAGTTTCTGGCTGTCTTGTCTGCTTTATCCTCCCAAAACCATCAGCCTTGAAGCAGTTTTTTTTGTTGACATTTTCTTATTCAATGTCTTGCCGAGTTAGATGAGAAAATAGATACAGTATACATCTTCTTATTTTACTCCTGGCCAGAAATCAAATTAGCACTCCCTCCAGCTTCTCAGGTTTAACAGAAAACGTTCAAAAAACGTTCTCAATACACAGCTCATAAAAAACATACTGACAACACTGAATCTACTCTCAACATCCATTCTTTGTGTGTGCGTGTGCGTGTGTGTGTGTGTGTGTGTGTGTGTGTGTGTGTGTGTGTGTGTGTGTGTCCCTCCCTCCCTATCAGGAAAGTCCTGGGTGTGTCATTCTCTGAAATATAAATCACCTTAGGACGCTTGGGCGAATCTCTAAATTTCTTGCCCTCTCAACAAGGCTATGATGAAAAAAAACATCCTTAGCCATTGTCTGCCAAATCTGTGAATTTAATGCAGTCTTGCAGTTATGTCTGGACCTGTAGAAGCAATAGCTCATGTTCAACTTGGATTTATCCAAGGGAGTTAAGAAAAACAACTATTTGAGAGTAGGAAGCTGTTTATGTTTGACATTCTATGAGAGTCATCAATCCTTTCTTTAAACTCTCTGCAAGAAAACAACAAGCATATTTCTCAAAATACTGAACTTTTTTTTTCACATCTCAACATTTGCAGTGAAATAATACATTGCAAAACAGATTCTTGTTGCTGTCCCTCTGTGACCAGAGAGTTTTCTGAACGATAAGTCACACTGTTCTGCTCATGTTACCTGTGTGGCAGCTGTCTGTGTTATGTTGTCCTGTCTCTTCTTCATGTCTCAATAAGATTTTCAGTAATGCCCCTGTACATCTCCAGCAGGTGAATCTGGACTCTATGCCAGATCAATCTCGCCACTCCTCGAACACAATAATTCATTTTTTTACCAGATTAGCGCGCAGTGTATTTGCGCGGCTAGATTTTGAAAGGAAATTAAAGTTGCTGTTTATCGCCGCTAACGCGTCACACAATAAATGTGTCTCGACCTTCACCTTGGCCTCTTCAGCTGACAGACACAGTGAGCTGGCAATGAGTGTAGCTTAAATCATAACCCTACGTTCAGAGGTCTCGCCTGGCAGCTTAATAACAGCCAACCTGTGATTACTGCTCCCAGGCCAGATGTTGACTTTCCTTTTTTAGCCCCCTATGATTACTGTGCATAGAGGCAGCCTATTACGTTATTGAGTATGTCTCGACACACTTGCCTGTACAGTATATTGTATTGTACATTGCAACAACTATAGGGGAATAAAGCCTAAGGTTAAATATATTTATTTAAAATTGGTGACTCCCTCATGCTGAGGTTACTGCTACAATATTTTAATTTCAGGACTACCACCCCGCCATTCCTAAGTACACATCCCACACTGCTTGAGCCTTGACTGCCATGACCTGAAGGGTCTAACAGGCACCTTGGTGCTTAAAAGAAGCAAACAACACAGCATGGCACAATCCACAGTCATGTCCTGTTTGCTCTCCCATCCATTCCCACTCTGTTTTATTAGACATGAGTGTGTGTGGTTTGGCCTTAGGTTGTTGTTAGGGTCGTACATACTGATATTGAGATTTGCATGTGGAGAAATGTTCCGTATTTTCAAGACTCTGCATTATGTTAGTTTCTCCCTCTTAAACCCAAAGTTCCTTTACATCGTCATCCTCAAAATTAATTCAAAAATTCTGTCCATACTCCTTAGCTAGAGAGAAAAGGCAACAGTCTTTCGTAGTCTTTGATCATCCATTCCTAGACCGAGACACATGAACTTTCCAATGCTGCACAACCGCAATCGTTTTGGGCACGGTTACGTGATCGTGATTGCTTTTTTTGTCCAAATAACAGTCCAAACTCCAAATATATATTCCATTTACTGTCACATAAGATAAAAGAAGCAAATTCTAACATTTGAGTAAATAATAAAAATAGCTGCTGATTAATTTTCTGTCAATTAGTGAATTGCTTGACTAATTTGGATCTGTCTGAGTGTAAATATATTGCAAATCACCAGTCTAAAAACTGGCAGAATAATGACAAATGCCCAGAATCCATCCAGGGATATTCAATTTAAAATGAGAGAAAAGCAAGCACATCATATGTTTGAGAAGATGTAACAGGCAAATATTAATGTCTTTTTCATTTATAAGGACAATGTACATTAATCAACATTTCTGTAAATGTGCCAGTGCTAGACAGCTGGATACTTTTCAACTGTCGTCCAGAGCATCAGGAAACAGCAAGACTAGTATGTGTTAAAATGTACCGACAGAAGACAATAGGACACCATAAAGTTTCTTAAATGAACAATCACTAATCTACATTGTCATTTGATTAATCAATAATTGTGCCAGCAATTCAACATGCATAAACCGGGTAAGACAGCAGGGTCCCAGGAGCCATAAAGATCAATCTGGAACATTGGAAGGTACGAGTGAAGGTCAAAGGCAATGTAACAGGAGCCAGGTCGCCTAGCGATGACTCCAGTCAACCTTAACAACCACTACCCCACTGGCCTGTGCCCAAGATGACTCAAGCAGTCAAACACACACATGCTCAGTCTCTGACTGTCCTGACTGAACTGCATTCCTGGAATAGCTTTGGGATTCCTGCTGTGTGACCCCACAGATAAGTACAGAGAAGGCTAGACATGTAAATGACAGACAGGAGGAGGAATGCCAGGTGGCTGTGTAGATATTCAAAGTCATGGAGCTTAGCTGACAATCCAATCAAACATGCAGTAATCACATCATATGTGACCCTCTTCGTCCCATCCTGGAACCTGTAATATTTTTTAGAAAAAGTATCATATACTTCAATGTGTAGAACAGTAGTGGAAGGGGAAACATGTCATCACAGGATAAGGATGTAAAGCAGGGCACTGTGCCAGGAGTCTGTGGCAGAGTGTCAAGTGTTCCTTGTCTTCTTTCTGTGCTCCAGAAGACATCATTTGTTATGCAGATTCTCTTCAATATAGCCATTAGCAACATGGCAGATTAGCTACATCAGATACAGACAGAAACAGACACACAACAGACACAACAACACTACCAAACACATGCAGACATGCTGCGCTCTCTCTCTCTCTCTCTCTCTCTCTCTCTCTCTCTCTCTCTCTCTCTCTCTCTCTCTCTTCACACACACAGCTTCACAAATTTGCTTTACTTGCTAGATGAATGTTATGACGCCATTTAGTATCTTAATGAAAATAGCTTAAAACACAGCAATGACAGCATTTCCATTAACCTAGTGACACAGTTGCATTTATATCTCCTTCATCCTCAGACCTTTGTCTTTGACAAAAACAGTCTATGAATATGCAAATGAAGCATGGGTTTACTGGTGAGGCTGCTGCATCTGGGCCGTCCTGCTTTAGGTCTGTTTGTAGTTTCCTCAGCAGGGGGTTCAGGCAGCTCCTCGGAGTCGAGAACAATTGATGAACTGCACCCTTTTTTCCTATTTTTCCTCTCACTCCCCCTCCACCAGAGACTGGGGGAAGCCCTGCTCCTCAAGGGACTCCTCCTCCTCCATTAGCTAATTTCTGATCAGCTGCTCCCTCCATCATTAATTCATATGTCTTCCAGCACAGATGCTGAAAGTTGCCTTTAATCATTTGATTTCTCCCCTCGGTCACACACCATGCCCTTCCCCGCCCTTACCCCATGCTGGCTGCGGGCACCAGCAGGCAGATGTTACAGTGACAACAAGGAAACAGAAACAAGAAAATGTAAAAGGACCCTGCAGAATCGCACTTGCAATAAATTACTTTAAGTTATACCTAGTTTATTTTTTTATATTGATCACTACTTATATAATCTATATGAGACTTGAGTATAATGGGATGATATTTATGACAGCCAAATAACTGTTGCTTAAGCTAGCATGTTGCCAGTGGGCTGCATTACTGAATTCTTGTGTAAAATTGTGTAAACATTTTCTCAATAACCCCTATGGAAGAATTCCTGAGAATGGCACCTAACCCACTGATTGGCCCAGAGGAGCTGCTCATAAGAACAGTGGAAAAATATACTGTACATAATACGTAACGTATTATAATATGTAACATTTTAATTCAGAAGATTTCCTTAGAGTAAAAAAATCTCAGCATCCTGACAAAGATGAAGCTGATTCAAAATGTTGTAGTAATAAGATCATAAGTAACTGTCTTTCTGTGTTTGTGATAACTGTAACTTTCTGATGAGGTTTTACTGTTTGTAGGACATCCAGCTGTGCAGCACTGGAAAGCTTGTGGCCAAAGAACCAGAGGGACCTTTGACCAGTTTCTCCTCCCAGCTACAGTCGGCCCATTTGTTTAATCTTGCCAGCTACTTGGCCGATCCTCCTCATTCCACTCACTCAGCATGCAGAAGATTTGGTTACAATCCCTGAATTTGGTTCTTTATTCTTCTAGCTACATGCATTCCAGTGGCTTTATTATTCTTTGCCTATATCCATTACAAGCAAATAAAAAAGCCTAATTTCTACAAAATGTTTGAACTAATTTATCTACAAAAGACTTCATAGGCACACTCACACACACATTGGCAATATGCAAATGTCAATACGCTGTTGGACCTTTTTAAACGCAGGCGATCCATCCAGCTAATGTTTTGGACCTCACATCTGTCCAAGTGAGGTCACAAAGGGTTAGTGACTTGGCCTCATGGCTCTCTATTGTTATGATAATGCTGTTATGTCCTGGTATTTAAGGTGCAAATAGAGTGCTGGATCGTGGCCCTATATATGAAAACGAGATGTGTTTTTGAACATCTGCTTTTAAAGGAGATGCAGTAGATCATTGAAAACTTTGAGATTTATTCCGACCTTAGAAAAAACATAATTTCAAAACAAATACACCTGAATGAGCACACAAAAGCGAGGACATTTGAGAGGGACAAGTGAAAGCAGCAGTTTCTTTTGGGCACTTATGTTCCTAGTGGATACTTTTGGTCTTACGTTTATTACAGCACAACTAATGAGATGCTTGTCAGTCCAGTTGGATGACCTTGTCTGTTAGCCAGGCAATTCTGACCATAGACTGTATAAAATATGGACGTAGTCTCCATGACGACACCGATTTCTGAAGAGCCAAAATTAAGCTCAAAGTGGGCAGCTCTTGGTGGCTCCAGCCGTTGCAGGGCCTGACAATGGCTAATCCAAAAATGGGCAAAGAAATGGAGAATGGATGGAGCTGAGGTGAGCCTAATGACGCCTACAGTAGAACAACCTTAATTTTGTTGAACTTTAAAGAACTTAGCTTTAGAAACCAAATCCTTTTTTATACCAGGATGTACGCAGGTTTAATTCCGCTGTAAAATTGGGCATTTTAACATGGCGGTCTGTGGGGATTGATCTCTTTTGGAGCCAGCCTCAAGTGGCCACTGAGCACTGCTGTCCACTGTGCAGGTGTTCACTCGCAGCTCCTTGAAACCACACTATGATCCAAGAACTTGGCTGTTCAACCGTGTCCAAGTCAGGATGAGTAAATTAGCTTTCTTTTGTTCTGTCTGATATGATCACCCAATACTGCCTGCGCTCATGCCACGCCAGACAGCAGAGAAAGAGCTGTGGCACCTTGTACCGTGTATTCACTTAAATATTTAAGGCTCATTCATTAGCAAATCTCTAAACTTAATTTCATTATACAAGCTGCAGAAACTTAAGCCTCTAACTCTGGGATCACATCATTCGCTACAAGTGGTCAGAGAGCGTGATGGGACGTCGGCGTGCGGCCTGTTTTGGTGGGTCAGATTACTACTGTCAGGCGGGTTCTGCCTCAGCAGTGTTACATGTGCTCAGTGGTGTGCAGCATTAATAATTTGAAAGTAGCTTGAGCTGGAAATGTCAAGGCAACAGTTAAGCTTTGCTTTTTAATAGAGCTGTTAAAACACCTGGTTACTGGAGGCTTAGGAGTTACCTGATAATTAACCCCAGTGAAGGCTGTGTTTCATTATAAGATTAATGCTGTACTTTTAATGTTCAATGATTAATATGTAAGAAGTACCCACGCTGTTTCACTGGTTTAGTCAGAATGGTTAGTTGTGCTACAGCAGGTGATTCAAGTTTAGGGGACTTAACAGAAGTTGAGACCCATGTCCCTTTTGTGTCCCAGCTGGTCATTGTTTGGGACATTTCCGCTTGGTTAACTTCTGAGCTCTCTGTCAGAGGTGGTTGCCTTTGTCCTGACTTAGTGACGGAGCTCCTGAGGATGGAGGGGGCAAGAGGGAGGAATTTTTGTGAGACCATCTGTCTCAGCTTCAGACTCTTTAGACACACACACACGCTCACACATAAAAAGACACAAACAAATGGACAAACACATCTGCTGTTGGCTGTCTTGAACCCTGGAGTCACATCACGTCTTTTACCAACTTATATTTTACTGTCTGACAGTCTTCTAGACAAATCCCTGTGTTTATCTAAGACAGACCTCAATGTCCAAATGTTTGGATGATGATGAAAGTATGACCACTCCTCACAGCTAATGGTCTTTAGAGCTGACTTTTACTAAGATGAAGGGATGAATGCTTCCTTATTCTGCGCTTGTTTGACATTGGTGCATATTTAAATTAAAATCTTATGTTAAAATCTTATGAATGTGAGTTAAAAAGGCAAAGCAAGTAATATTTTGGATACTTTTCTTGTATAAATTAAGGGTGTAATATTAGAAAACATGGGTTGCTGGAGTTTTTTTTCCGTGTCTATAGGTTTTACTTTTCTACCTTTTAATTTATTTCTGAATTACTTCACTAGCATGTATAAATAAATGAAAAACAAGTTTGTATTTTGTGTTGTAGTAGTATGTTAATGAATGTATTAAGAATAAAAACTGAAATGACAAAAAAGAAATGTGAGCTACAAATGATTGATAGAATCTGATACATGTGCAACATGAAACTAATACATTTTTTTGTTTGTTAGGCATCTAGTGATGGCTAACTGATGGCTGTTTCTGCACAATTTAGATTATAGAGGTTGGTGGGCAGATCTCCAGAGAACAAGTAACTCTCAGACAGATGCTGGTGCAGCAAGCCAAGCCAGAATTGGCATCTTTACGGGCAGGCTTGTTGCTGACTTTTGGTTGACCATATAGTGTTGACTCAATTAATTAAACACATATTATGTAAATGATTAGATCTGAACCGTCTGGAATGAGCATGCTGTGTGAAGACTTTGTATATGTCTTTATCCATAAAATAGTTACTGGGCCTCTCTTTGTTTATGTGAATGGAAAACTTTTGAGACAGACTCAGCAACTGAACCATTCAAGTCAAATATTTGGAAAATTATCCTTTTAATTTACGTCACTGCAATTGAAGTAATACCGCAATGTGGTGTAGATACACACAGTATTGTGAGCCATCTCACTGCTTTCCATGTCATGCCCTTCTTGCTGTTTAACTTTGTATACCATCTCATACCTTTAGTTACAACCTACTCCGTGCATGTTTCTTTGCTTTGTCAGCTCCACTGAGTACAAACAGCATACAAAACGACAAGTACCAGCAATATTCTGCGGATTTCAAGTCCCTGTGATTTACAGTTACATAACAGCAACTGATCTTCTTAAAATCTATAGAGTAAACACTATTAATCTCCTTACTGGACCTCAGCGAACTCACGTGAAGCGACTTTTCCCTGAATAGGGTATGCATGCCAGGCTGGTACCAGGCAGACACAGTAATCCGCTGGTATGGAAGTAACCAATCTTCTTATACGAAATGGAAACTGAGTTAATGTGTGACCATGTTTTGGTGAATATCACAGTTTTATTTATGTCCTGATGTTTATGTGTGTCTGCCTCTTTTTTCCAGACAATGGGAGGCGGGACATTATCAGGTGCCTGTGTCCTTCCTCGTTCTCCTCTCGCCCCCTCCCAGCCTGTTCCTAATTTACATGACCCCCTTTATTCCACTCACTGCTCTCCCCCGTGGTTTGAGAGAGCTACATTTAGCTGCTCGCCATTAGTCGACTGGAAAAAAAAATCTTGATGATGGAAGTAGGATTGCAGACTGGCTGGTCAGACCGAGTGACCCTTTGTCTAAAAAGGAAGCCTAAATCACAAAATAAAGAAAAGAGTAGAAGCCAATCATCATCCTGAGCTGTTGAGCAAGTTAATTTATTGGACCAATTTCCTCTTTTCCTCTGTGATTCAGCACTGGCACAAGCAGATTGCATTTTACGTAGATATCTTTTGTATTAAACAAAAGCATCTCGATCTTTGTTCTGACCCTGGTGGCAAACACATTTGTGCTCCACAGATGAGAGAGCGTGTGCACACACGTGGCAGCCTGTTGTTAATAGTTAATGAGGATTGATGTCTGGAAGTGGTGACCTTGTGTAAGGTTTCCTAGTGGAATCCATGCATATTGATCTCTTCAGTTTGATGCTCTGTCGGACAGACAATTCCCTTTTGCTGCATGTTTTTTCCCAGCCACTTCAATGGTGTTGTTGATTAATGGTGTTAAGTCAAAGAAAAGCCATATACAAGAGAGACTGACTCACAGGCCACATTTCTCCAAAGTGCACATCCTATAAATCTTACACTGAAAACCAAAAAGATCAATTAGCATTACATTATTTATAGACTTTAGACCATGAACTGAGGAAATACAAACAGCCTTCTTAAAGGAAACGTTTGACAATTTTGGAAATATGCTTGCAGAAAGTTAAGTTAGAAAATCAGATCATTCCCATAACCCCTCGTAAAACCACAAATTGTCTTTTCTGCGCACTTTGTTAACTTCAAGGTAGAACAGCTGGGCTAATTGTTTCTAGTGTTTATGCTAAGCTGAGACAATCGTTTGCTGGCTGTAGCTTTATATTTAACATGAGAGTGGTATCTATCTTCTCATCTAACTCTTGGTAAGAAAACAAATAAGTGCATTTAAAAAAATGTAAAATATTCCAGTGAAGGTCATCCATTCAACATCAGATGTTTTCCAGTAATTTATATTGTTTAACCAAAGGTGACATTTGTTGTTTTTGACTGTGACAAATGTGGATCTGGTCATCGTAAAAGATTTACAGGCGTTCACTCTCATCCACTAGGCAGCCGGTTCTATAAATGTGTCTTCCACAACTGTAAGGAAATCACCCTCAGATTCCTGTTATTGCTTCTGGTCACTGAGCTGCTAACAAACATGTCTTGGAAGGTCGGTGACTTCACAGGGATACACAAACGCAGGAGGACAGGCCGCCCAGATCAGCTGTAGTGCTGGTGTTAAACTCCGTGTGGAACCAGGATCTGATCTGGGCCGGTGGCAAGAAGCTAGTTGTTGTCTGCCTGATGGTAATACAGAACAAAGGATGTGGGCATAGAAACATTTGTATTGATTTATTTGCTAAAGTGGCAAATTGTCATTCGGGTACATATTTTTCTATTTTATGGAGTCAAGAAACCCTCTCAACCAAACACACCCTTTTCATTATTGCTTGGCAAACAGCTTTTCTCTACTAGGGGCAAGGGCAGTTTAATAAGAGGATAACTGTGCCAGTTTGGTGTGGTTAGGGAGGAACTATGTGGCAGAGAGTGGTGAGCAATGCTGAGAAAAAGAGAAAAATGGGGGAAAAGACATTGAAGGAAGAAAACCAGTAGACGTGATCCCAGTTTTTCTAGAATATATCTGCTGTTACTCATCTGCCATGTTCATATTACACATATAGGAATATTTCTTTTGTGTATTTCTGGGTTAAACGTTTCCTTTTCTTGTTCTAAAAATGCGATTGTAAAACAAATGTCCAGTACTTTCTCCCTCAAACAGATGATTTCAATATGAGCCCTATGTACAGATGCTAATGATGTGTTTCTGCCTATTGTATTGCAGGGGGCCCGTGTCTGGCTGAGACACAAAGAACAACTCCTCCCCTCCACCGTCAGCTCTTGTAACAATTTGTCCATGGTCCTCACTACGGATTATGGGAAGGTAAGAAGACATTTTCCCTGCTGAAGCATTAATGCTGCCAATGAGTTACTTTAAACTGTCCCAAACTCTCATCTGCCCACTGTGTCTGCACCATGAAGCATTTTTCATATGTTAAGACTGTTCTCACATGATTCTACAAACTGCAAAAAAAAACTGCATTTATATCATATTAAGGGTTTACAGGCTTTAACTGATTATAATGTACATTAAATCCTCCTCTCATCTTTCATTTTCTAATTTACAAGGTTGTTGTATGCCCAGTGTGTATGTGAGGAGGTTAATTATTTGCACACATGTGTTTCATCGCAGGGCTCAGCAGTGGGATCAACACCTTTTGTAATAAAGTAAGAATGACAGGAATGGGCTTCTTGTGTCAAATTGTTGGCCCAAGCTTATCTGTTTGGCAGTGCATGGTGGTCTTTGTGTCTGGAGGAAATCCTGTCAGAGAGAGAGAGAGAGAGAGAGAGAGTGAGAGAGGTGGCGGTGGACGGTTAAAAAATAGTTTCTTAGTCGAATGTCGAGTATTGGTCAAAAATAAGCTTCCAGTACCACTTCTTATCAGTACCAGTCGCATCTAGTGGAATGCCTTTGTGCTGAACAAACCTTTGAACAAAACTGTTGAGTGGCACATATGATCGTCCATTGGCTCTTGACTGACTATTCCAACTCAGCCGCACCTCTTTGGTCAGGTCAGGGCTTCGGGAAGGAACAGGGGAGTGCCAAAGGACTGACTCTTTCCACATCCATGATCCTAACCACAAGCCAAGGCCCTGCATTATCCCTTCACTGGAGTGCTTGACTGTTCATGTAAAGAAGGGTGGTGAGCAGTGTGGTGCTGCATGGTTTGAGCATAGGCCTGAGCTGAGGGTGGTGCGCTCAAGCTAGAGAGTTACAGTATAAACGATGTGTGAGAGAGAACCGATGAACTCATCCTGAGCATATGTGTTGTTTCTATGGTCAGCAGTGGGGATTCTTGTAGTGTAAGAAGGTCACCATGTGCTGTCAAAGAGGCAGGGATGACTGACTGATGGAGACACCATCTATCACAGCTAGGAAGGATTCACAGCACCAGGTCGGTAGTTGAGAAGAGAATTGGAAAATTCAACCCTACTTCTACTACTACTTTATTGTTTTAATATGACCGGAGAATACCACAGGGTTTTGTTCTCATTCCAAAAACATTTCACAACCCTCAGTATGATTTAAGAAATAAGATTTGGTTAACATGATGTCACGTTTTTATGTGTGACTGAGTGTATGATCAGGGTGTTGCAGCTGAACTGAAGCTGCACCGTCCTCACTGCAAGCTCAAAATGTGCTGGTCATCAGGCCAGGCACATGGTCTAAGAGTCTGCAGCCTAAATGACAAGAATGTGAGACTGAAAAACAGACCTCATGATCACTGGCTTATGTCATCCACTGTCTGCTGACGTTTATTTGTGTTTTGATTATCTTTAATTAACCCAGCTCCTCTAGTAGGTTAAGGGTATTGTGTGTGTGTGTGTGTGTGTGTGTGTGTGTGTGTGTGTGTGCGCATTGTCTATCAGTCTGTCTTTGTCCTGGTATCTTTACAGCCATGTGCAGCATATTCTCTTCAGGGGGGTGGGATATACCGTTATCCATTGCTTCAGTGCTCACACTAAGGTGCAGCCCTTCCTGAGTGCTCAGCTTGCAGACTCAAGAGTGTGTCTTTACCCATACTGCCTCAGCTTAACAGGCTGACCTGGCGGCTGTCACATTCACCTTCATATCATCATGTATCACTGTCTCATCCCCAGTGCACCACAGACCTGAGTGGACCACTAAGAAACAGCAGACACACTGAAGCTGAGATAATTGTGCATGGGTGTGTGTGTGTGTGGTGTGTGTGTGTGTGTGTGTGTGTGTGTGTGGTGTGTGTGTGTGTGTGTGTGTGGTGTGTGTGTGTGTGTGTGTGTGTGTGTGGTGTGTGTGTGGGCGCGCGCGCGCGCGTGTGTTTTGTGGCCAGATGGCACCAGCTGGATTAAGTGCATGAGCTGCACATGTAAAGAAAAGCAGGAAGAGGCTCTGTCACCTGAACCAAATAGCTCCTGCTGTTGATGTCATCTTCACTGGACTGAATAATAAATTTGAGATTGAACTGTATCAGAGAGGGGGGGATGACATGGAGCAAAGAGCCAGGGGTTGGAATCAAACCCGCGACACTGTGATAATGAACGAGCCGTAGTACATGGGGCCCACGCTCAACCAGGTGAGCTACCAGGGCGCCCCCATTTTTATTTTACTTTTATGGATCAATAATTTGACAAATACAGCATGTTATACTGCTATAGCTTACATTTTTGTCTGTTGTAAAGCATACGGATCAAACTTATGGCCAGACATTGTTTCGTAAAAGAAATTGTAGATTGATCCATTACTAGACATCTATTGATAACCGAGTCATCATTAAATCAAGCAAAAATGCCAGAAATTCTCTGCAGTTTCCAAATCGTGAGACTTTGTTTGTTTCCTTTGTTTTATTTAATATTAAACTGAAAATCAAGCAATCTGCTGATGTGAGATTGCGATTTGGGGAATTGTGATGGATGTTTTTTGTATTATTTTCTAAAATTCTAATTTGTTTATTGAGAAAGTAATCAGCAGATTAATTGATGTTGGTGTTAGTGTTAGTTGCAGCCCTTAATTCATTATTTTGGTCATTCTGCTGAAGAAACATACCACCTTAGTTTATTGCTCAAGATAAAAAGCACCTCTCCCGATTTGGTTTTAGGTCTTGTCCTTTCTTCTGCACAAATTGATATTTACACGATAAACAAAACCATTCATTTAGTTTTTTGGGTTGATGCTTTGCCTCAATAATATGTCTCTCACCAAGTGTGATTTCTGAAGTTGTCCATGGCCTGCAGTTATACAGTCTCTGAGATTTAAAATAGCACATTGATGGCCCCTCAGATTCTTCTGGATTATTAGTCAATGGAGCCATTATGTGAGCCTTTTGTGAGTGATGTGTATTGATGAGTGCACTCACAGAAATAACGTGCTCTCACACAAACATTATTGTGAGCAAGTGTGTGTGTGTGTGTGTGTGTGTGTGTGGTGTGTGTGTGTGTGTTAAAGCGTAAATGTGTGCTAAACAAATGTCTTGGTTTGATGTATGTCATGTTTTCAGATTATATCAGAATTTTGAGCAGGATGTAAAACTGTCTGTGTTATTTTTTTATTTTTATTTTCCCCTTTAATAGACCTAACTCGTTCCTCCCCTCCATGTCTCGGGGGTCTGGGCGGGATCCCTCCTCAGCAGATGGAATCCCTGTAAGACAGACAGAGAGGGTCAGACAGAGTTAAAATATAAATGGAGAAAAACACACAGTGATGAACAAGAAAGTGTTTGTGTCCACCAGTCTGTGATATTGTATCTGCCCATGTGTCATTTCTAAAGGCTTGAAAATTTCTGCCAATAAAAGGCCCCAGAACCCCAGAGCCTGATGCCGCCCACGTGTGAATATTCAGCAGAGCTGGTCGAACAAAGCAGCAGCAGGGTGGGGTTTCAGCTAGGTGCAAAACAAAAGGAAAGAGCGTTACAGCTGCAACAAAGTTTTAAATTTAGGTTTTGCTACTGTGTCATCCTCATCAAATAAACAATAATAATTATAGTAATAAAAAAAAATTATATATATAGACAGTATTTGCATGAAAAATGACTTAAATCATAAATTATGAAAATACTTGCTGATTGTTTTTAATAAACTAATTTTGTTCAGATCTACTATGATACTAATATTGCTGGCAATATTTAATTTTCAATACTTTAAATATCTCATGATTATTTTTCCATTGATTATTATGTTGTGGGTTTTTGATTTTGGCAGTTTTATTAGAGAAAGAAGGAAGAAAGCAAAGCAAAAGAAATGTTAGTCACTTAACTAGGTTAATTGCAAAATCCAAGACTCAAGGACAGTTATAAATGTTTTGGTGGTGTTGTTTATTTGTCTGCTTTGTCCAGCCTCGTAGCCGGCAGCGTAGTGTACCAGTGTCAGCACTCCAGGACCCGTTTGGAGAGAATTGATTTCTACAGTGAACATATTCCCAATTCAATCACGAGTCACACAGTGTTATAAGTGACATGAAATTATCTGCTGTCGTCACTACCACTCAAATCATTAACATTGATGAGGCTGCCTCGCCATATCTAACGTTGCGATAATTCTCAGACACGCACTCGCTGATTGAAACCATGAGCAGAAATGAAATGATTACTTTCCTTTAGAGCCAATCTGTGTTCAAAATGTACGACTGTATATCTACTTTGTGTGTTTTGATCAGGAATTTAAAGCACACTGTTTTTTGGAAGTTGAAGCTCAAAAACAGTCGACACACAGTGTTACATCACAGTTGGGTTAGTCAGGCTTTTTTTAGTAGCGCCATGCGGACCATCACAGCTCTACAGCTTCTGTAGGAAAACATGTTCCAGTATGTCTCATAGTTATAATGGACACTAACAGGACATTATTGCATCTCCTAACGATTGAAATGGAAATAGTAAAGAGGAGTAGTCTGTGTCTAGTCCATATCTGCTCTCATATTCCATCTTACTTTCCTTTTAGCCATTTCTACTGGGTGTTGTTATAAATGCTGTAAATCCTTTGGGAACACATTTGGGAATAATAAATTAATATTGATGAGAAATGGTGAACCAAACTATAAAAGACAACACTGGGGCATAAACAGAGAAATGTGAAACTTCTTTTGATACTGGAAACTCCAGCTTAGTTTTATGTGAGCATCTCTGATGTTTCTGGCATGGAAAAGTCCCCTGAGGCTAATTCTGTAAAATCAGTACAGTAAATCAACCAAAGACGATTGAAAACAAAAGGTTAAACCATCTGCTCTAGAGACAGCGACAGAAACACATACTGTAAAATATCTGCACCGAAAAATCCACACACATGAAAATATATGAAGAAGCAATTCCTCTCTTGTGTTATATATTTTTCTGGAGCAGTGGTGAGGATGATTTCCAAGTACGCAACTCTTTGTGTCTTTGGAAGCCAACCAGTTTGTTTTCCTCCCGTGAAACTTGAGGTCCTCACTGCAATCGAGCGTGTAACATAGACTTGTAGCCTCTCCTAGTTGTTTGTTATCCTGTTTAACTCCCAACCCAGTCCACCACAAAGTAACTTTGAACCTGTGTTCTGGGAATGTGAAGAATGCTAACACAGACAGAAGATGTATCCCTGATTACTTTGGTTTGTTTGATTGAGTGTTGTACTTAATATATCTCCAACAGCGTAAGCAGAACGTGAACTCAGATCTGGGAGGCTTACAATATGTTTCATTTCAAAGCACATTTTTGTCAATTCAATGAATTGATGAATAATTGAAATCTGGTTCCTTACATATGATTAATTTATGAGAGATAATATGATAATATAAACTCATTAGGGGCTGGGCCCCCCCCCCCACCCCCCAAACCACAAACTCCACTACACCTCAGAGGGGAATGTTTCAAGATAAAAAAATACTAATATTTCAAGATAAAAAGTACCAAACTATTGAGGAAATATTTTCCTTTGACATTGATGCAGTATTAAACGAGATCTCTGCAGTCGGCAGCAGAGAAACAAGCTACAATGTAAGTTAATAGGATAATTGTCCATCTTTACGTTCATAAAAGTGCTTGTTTTGCTGCTGACATACTCGGTATGACCACTAGCTTATGGTGGCTAATGGTTGATAATTTAGCAAACTTTAGATAGATATTCTTTGATATAACTCTTTGCTATCTTTTGCACTGTTACGTTTTTATATTTACCATTACATAGTAATGTGACTAATGGAGGTACACGGTAAATGCCCTTACAGTTTATGGCAACATAGTCTCGCTTTAAAGATCATGAGCAGAGTCCCATAGATGCTTTAAATCGATGTTCTATCCACTAAGCAGTTGCCCTTTTTGATGCGGTTGTCAAATAATGTACTGATTCCTTTTACGGTCACTCATTCTAAACAAGATAGAAAATCTTGTTGCCCTTTAGGCTGATGCCCAGACCCCATCTTAAATAAGACTTAAATCACTTTAATAGTGTTTATTGAAGGGAAAATAAAGACTGTTAAAGGAAAAAAGAATAAAAAGCTTTTTTTATTTATTATCTTGGGCCCTGCCTGGTGACGGGGCCCTTTGCCGAGAGGAGAGGGTGGGCTTAAAGCATTAGGACTCGGGCTGTAAATCTGCAGTTTTCTGCTAAATGTAACACACTTTACGTTTTTTTTTTTCTCCCGGGTCTTCCTTACCCTTTTCTAAATTCATACCAACAAAAACTGTAAAACCCCCCACTATACTGCATTGTAATTTGAAACGTCTCAGCGCCCCTTCTCTAATCCACTAAAAAAGAGCCCCAAGTGTTTTATCTTTTTCCCCAAATTAGAGGTTTTTTTTCCCATTTTTATTAGTTTTTAAAAGAGGGTCCCACGTACATAGAATACAACCCTCTTTTTTTCTGCGACCCAGATTGTCTTAAAAAAAACGTGCCTGCTCCAACAGTTGAAAAAGCCGAAGGCCACTAATCCGGGGACACCAAGCTCCTTTCCATCTTATTGATCTCATACTGTTTCCCATAAAGTACCAAACACAGTTGTATCCGCTTTTTTTTTTTTTTTCATGCCCTTTCCTTAAGTTCAAAGCCAAAATCTGCGGAGCCCTCCTGTTATGTTTGTTTATTGCTGTTTTCCCTCTTTCAAAAAAAGAAATACTTTTCTTTTTCCCCTTCCTTTGTCTTTCTCCATTTCCATTTGATAAATTTAAAGTAAAAAACTCAAAATGGTTTTTGAATGGCAACGCATACCCCCAAAATCTCACTTTATCCACTGCGGGCATCTTATGGGTTTTTTGGGCGGAAAGGGCAGGGTAGAGATTTTTTTGTACGGAACAAAATAATTTTAACAAATCGGGAGTAAAGTCTAAAAAGTTAGACGGGGGCTTTCTACCTGACGGGGTTTTCGGGGCAGCAAAAAGCGGTACCATCAAACTAAAACGTCATTTCGTTCATGAATGCATGTGCCATGATCACAGTGGAAGAGTCGGATTCAGATCTGTGTAAACCTGTCTAACTGCCCACCTGTTCAGTGCTGTTCAGACTTCTGGCAATTTGCCAGTTGTGAAGGGAGATACTAAAAGTAAGCGTCAAGTTGTTGCTTCTGTTGTACTAAAGACATATATGATGCAGTTCACCTGGACAGTAGTGTACTGTATTGTTGGATTGAAATTGGTTTGTCAACAATTTTGATATTTGCCAGGCTGACATGAAATATATGACCTCTGCAGTCTGGTTTAATTCCTAAGTGGGGCTGCTGTTGTGGCCGTCATCTACTAATAACATTATTCACATGAAAAGATGTACCAGGATCTTGGTAGCTTTGTCGCCCTGGCTAAACAGCTTCTTGGTGGAAAGCCTTAATCAATGAATCATAGATTCATTTAATTAACTGGTTCCAATCCTCAAATGTATTTTCTTTAAGATACTTTTTTGGGCATTTTAGGGCTTCATTTGTATAGGACAGCTGAGGACATGAAGGGGGAGAGAGAGTAGGGGAATGACATGCAGCAAAGGGCCCTGGGTCGGAGTTGAGGAGTAAACCTCTATATATTGGCGCACGCTCTACCAGGTGAGCTACCCAGGCGCCCCAATCGTCAAAGATATTGAAGTATTATTGATAGTATTATTAAAGTTTTATATCATTTGTGACTCTCAAATTAATAATGCATATGATTTATGCCCCCCCAAACGCTGCATGTTCATGCTTTGCAGGCTGCTGGTTTAGACAATTTAAACACTGACATAAAATTGTGGAAGGTAACCTTTTGCACGTGTGTGTGTGTGTGTATGTGTGTTCAAGGTGATCAACCTCCAGAAGGCGGAGCTGAACAGAGAGACGGTGTACCCGATGCTCCCCAGCAGCATCCATGGAGTAGAGGACATGTCCACACTGGCAGAGCTGCATGAAGCTGCTATCATGCACAACCTGTTTTCGCGCTACCAGAAAGACAACATCTATGTAAGGCACCTCACATTATCTTAATCTGTGAGCACATTTACTGTCTACCAGCATGATGTACATGGAAGCTGTTGGTCCATTGTCTTGTTTGGGGGGGTTATTTTAATAAACAGCTAGACTGAGATTTCAAAGTGTAACAAATGTCAACTATCAAAAACATCAATCAGAAATTTCAGTTTTTGGTGTGATTTATTTTCTGTAAGCCAAATGCACTGCAACAATAAGGTGTGTTGTGTTTTGAGTAAGAAGCATGACCCGCATTTCCTCTCACATTCTTGTTATTACTCTACATTTGCTATTTTGATTGTGCTTTCAATGCATGTATAAGCTGCATAGCGGATTGAAACAAGTTTACACACTGTTTTTGGGGCTTGTCTGAGGGCATTGTAGGAAATGAAGACTATAACTTAAAATAAGCAAACAGAGCAGTGTAAATATAACAATACAAAATAACACTTAAAAAAATGCAGATAATTCTTGGAATTCACTGAAGAGCTAAGAATGCAAGATTTCAGATGTTTGTTTGACCCTGTCTCACTGTTATTAACACAACATTGAAATCATCTTCAAACCCTACTTGAGCTTTATTAAAATATACATTGCCCACAGTTACATGGTAATTCAGTTTTTTGAAATCCTATCTCCTAATCTCATCTCGGAAGGTCTGAACAATATCATTGTCGAAATGATCCACAAATACACTTTTCCCCAAAGCGCATTACCCGAGCAGGAGCAATGGATCCTAAAATACTACTAGGCTCAGTGCAAACTAGGCCATGTGCAGTAGTTTGACTGGCTACAAGTACTGTGTCACAGGAAACTGGGTGAACATTGCAAATTCCAGTATAAAATACCAAGCATTTTTCTTTCATACCATGTGTATTCTTTCATCTTTCACTGATAATCTGTCTTCCTCTTGTTGTTTTTTGCTCCTCATCTCCTCCTTCCCCCTCGTTCTTTTGTCTGCTCTTTCATATCCCTCAGACCAACATAGGTTCCATCCTGGCAGCAGTAAATCCCTATAAGCATATAGCGGGCCTGTATGGCAGCACTGCGGTCGATCTGTACAGCAAACACCAGATGGGGGAGCTGCCTCCTCATATCTTTGCCGTGGCCAATGAGTGTTACCGCTGCCTGTGGAAGAGACACGACAGCCAGTGTGTTCTCATCAGGTGAAGATCAACATTTAAAAAAATAATGCTTCCATGATTATTTCAAAAGTATTGGAGGCAGCATGAAACTGATACATACAAGACAGTTCTGGCTCTGAAAAAAATGGAACATGTATCATTTTGAAACTCCTTGTGGACATTAGAAATAAGTCAAACAGGTTTGATATATCCGTTATATATCTACTTCTACTTCTCTCTATGTTTTTGTGTCGTCAGTGGGGAGAGTGGTGCCGGGAAGACTGAGAGCACCAAGCTGCTGCTGAAGTTTCTCTCAGTGATGAGTCAAAACTCTGCAGGCACTCCGATGTCAGAGAGGACCACCAGGGTGGAACAGGCTCTCGTCCAGAGCAGGTACTGTTTAAACCCCGACCTCATTCAAGAATCAACACCTGCTATCTTGTCTCCTTTACATTTGAAAAGTGTAAGAGCAATAACCAACTTTTCTTTGTTATTATTTGTATTATTTCGTATTTGTTGATATGTTGATGTTATGTGACTCATGAATCATACATTGTTGGTGCTTTGATGTATCTTTTGTTGAAAGCTCATCTTTTATATTTATGGGAATGAACAAAGAAGTGTATTTGGTTAGTGGCTCTTTACTGATCAATATACTAAATTCTGTTCAAATCTCATCAGAAACAGTTTAGTCACTGACTCAGCAACATTCATGACAATGTACATGCTTTTGCCCAGGTTGCACAAAATCTGCACCTGGATCAAAACACACAGTGATGGACAGACAGACATGGGATATGCAAAAAAAGGCTTTCTTAGTAGATAATTTAAATTGACTTCCCTCTGTCTGCAGTCCCATCATGGAAGCCTTTGGGAATGCTAAGACTGTGTACAACAATAACTCCAGTCGCTTTGGGAAGTTTATCCAGCTACACTTTTCCCAGAATGGAAACATTCAGGGAGGCTGCATCATCGACTGTATCCTTCAAGGATTTCTTTTAGATATACCGTAGAGAATTCACATGTTCACACGTGTCTGTTTTAGAAGGATTATTCACTGTCAGTTTTCATTGTTTTCTTTGACTTTAAATCTGCAGATTTGCTGGAAAAGGTATGTTTGTGTTGTGTTGAAACATTTAGTAGCAGCGACCAGGATCAGGAAGTTGATTATCTGACAAAGTAGTCACCAGAAAAATCTATTTACTCAGGAAATACTACTTAACATGTTCTTCTAACCATCTTCTCTCTCCAAGAACCGTGTGGTTCGACAGAATCCTGGAGAGAGAAACTACCACATCTTCTACGCTCTGTTAGCAGGGGCGGACAAAGACCACAGAGGTTTGTTTAAAAGAACACACCAAGTTTTCAGCACTTAAACATACACTCTGCAACTAATTAAGGATAGCACGTGACTGATGTCTATAATCAGAATTAAAAATATGTTCAATTCAGCCAGCTCTAAGGGAAATGCTAAATAGTAATAAATACGGTAAGCAGGCAATTTGAGGTTTTGTGTGAAAAATCAACAGGAGCTAATAGCTAACATTTCTTGATTTGTTTTTCCTACAGCAACAGAATACTTAAAATCATTACTTTGTGATATACACTACCGGTCAAAAGTTTGGAGTCACTCACAAATTTCCATTGCACTCCATTATAGGCAGAATACCAGCTGAGATCAGTTGCATTGTTTTTTTAACCAGGGCAGCAGTTTTCAGAGTACATTATGTGCTTACATAATTGCAAAAGAGTTTGCCAATGTTTTTCTAGTTAGTTTTTTAAAATGATATCAGATTAGTGAACAGAATGTGCCTTTGAAACATTGGGTGAATGGTTGCTGATGATGGGCAATGTAGATATTGCATTAAAGATCAGCCACCCACTCAGATCAGCTGGTGTTCTGTCTATAATGGAGAGGAATAAAAATTTGTATGTGAACCCAAACTTTTGACCGGTAGTGTATATATATATTTTTTGCTGATATTAAAATATGTGTATCTTTGTTGCAGACATGTATCTCCTGTCTGAGTGTCCTGAGTTGTATCACTACCTTAGTCAGTCAGGCTGCATGCAGGACATCAGTTTGGATGACAAGCAGCTCTTTGACAGTGTGATGGTAAGAACAAGATGAGAGGAAATTCCTGTTAGTGTAAGTGTTTTGTTGTACCCCCAGGGGGCGCCATGAGCCTTTATTATGAGTTTAAATATCCCTTCGTCAGACAGACTCTTGTCTTCTAGAAAACATGAGCCCGGGGGAAACAAGCTGTTTAATTGTATCATGTTGGCTTAGGAGGCACATTTTGAATTATGTTCATATAAGTGTTTTATAGCTCCAAGGATAAATAAAATTAGGTTTAACTGCTGTCATATCTTGAATTATGGGTCTAATGTGTGTTTCTAGTTAAATGTGGACTGACGTTGTCGGTGTTGCATTGCAGGAGGCCCTGAAAGTGATGGAGTTCACTGAGGAGGAAATCAGAGACGTCTTCAAGTTGCTGTCTGCTGTCCTCCAGATGGGCAACATTGAATTCATGACCGCTGGTGGAGCTCAGATCACTTCCAAAGGCGGTAAGAGAAGGAATTAAGAGAATAATATATAACAGATCTACTACACAGAGTGTATCGTTAGACAAATCCTCCTTCCGTATGTGTTGAAACTTTGAAGGAGACGCATAAGTAACTATATGAAATACCAGGAAAGCTTTATTTCTGTAGCTTCTTAATAATTTCCTAGGAGGTTTTCTAGAAAGAATTATGTTGTTTGGTAGTTAATTAGGCCGCACGGTCTTTTAGTCAGTGCGCAGCAGGTCAGAGGAAAACAGCAAAAAGGTAACATTTGTCAGCATGTATGGAAGTTTACTGTATTAAATGAATAATTACTGGGATTTAAATTAAGCATGTCTAGGATATTTCTGAAGAAATCATTAAGAAAGGATTACAGATAAATGAGAGTGTCTTGGAAATTACTCATTCACTTGGAAAAACACTTTTTTGTTAAATCATTTTAGAGGTTGCTCAAGCTCTCCAACAACCAACCTTTTGTATCTCATGAGCTGAACATAACGGCAACAATATGGAAATGTTTGTATGAGAAAATGTTGCAAACAAGTGCTCAATATAAAATGTATATGATGGGTATCAAACAGTGGAAACATATTTCATCTTTAATGCTATTTAAGGGGAACACAGGAAAGTTTGGATTCAAGCGGAAAAGCAAGGTCCAGTAAAATGAACCAATTGTTTCTGATGGAATTTCTTGTAGAAACCCTCCATTTTCTAAGCAGATCATTAGCTCACCGCGGATGTTGGCCCACACTGTTATACTCCTCATGTCCCTGAGTTTGATTGACATTTCACTAGGAGACAGAGCTCTGAACAGGCTGTAACATGAGCTTAAGGCTCCTTTGTTCACTGTGTCTGACCTCTTTTCCAAAGAACCAGTAAACTACAGTGACACCACATCCCAGCCAGCAAAGAAGAGTTCCCTGTATAGGACTGACTGTATAGGATCACAGTCTATATGTCACGTCTGTTGTTTGTCATCAACAGGAAACACCGGAACATTAAACATACACTACATGTAATACATTTGTGTATATGTGTGTTTCAGTTGTCAGTAATGTCAGCGAGCTGCTCGGCCTGGACTCCTTCCAGCTGTCAGAGGTGTTGACCCAACGCTCCATGATCCTCAGAGGAGAGGAGATCTGTTCACCACTTACTGTGGAGCAGGTAACAACACATCCAAATTCTTATTACAGGAATCACACAGCTAACACAGCTCTGTTATATTCCAGATTTCAGGGATTGGTTAGACATCTACAGTATTTCTTTTCAATTAAAGACAGAAATATACAATAGATGCCTGTTTGTTGCCTCCTGTCCTCACCCCCTCTCACTCCCCTGTCCTGGTGACACACACAGCCTTTCTCTGCCGCTCTCCCCCACATGCCTCTCCAGATCCCTTGCGTGACTCCCAGCCATTTCCTGCTTTTTGTCTGCCAGATTCCTGGCACAATAAAGCCATCGTGATAGTGATCTGAGTCAAAAGCACAATAGAGCCAATGACGGAGGGTGAAGTGAGAGTCTTCTCCTCTGGTGGCAGCGCAGCCAGGCACCAAGACAGTGGTGTAATAATTCTGTCTCGGCTTCAAATTTATGCTCTGGTCTCTAATTAATGTGAATATTTCACATGTCTGTATCTGCGTGTGTTATCCTTTTCACCATACGCCACAAGAACATTCTGTTGCATGACACAATCCTTTTTGGCTGAGCTCAAGCCTTCAGCCCACTCATATGCATAAATATCAGCAAATATGCAGAATGGACCTTTACTATTATCACAGAGACACGAAAGTCACAAGAAACCTTTTCATCACCAGACAAAGACCTTGTGATGTCACCCTGCTGCTGCTTGTTCTGCCTGGTCTTTTAAGAAGCTTGTCTCTTAATAGAGTTCATTATTCCAGTCCTGGAGTCGGTAAGAATGACTTCTTCTCACAGTGACCAGGGGTCACCCACCCCACGACTGCCTTCACTAGGCCCCCCCCACCCCCCCATCCTGGACAAACTGGCCATTCTTCTCTCCCCTGTGACGGAGATCCTGGAGCCACCAGCACTCTGTTCACACCCGCTAGTTGCAAGAGGTGACGGGGCATGATGAATTACTCAAAAGCCCAGGAGCATTGTTGTCCCAAATACAGTACACACCGCCACACTCTTGTTTTGTTTTCAATTCAAGCACAATGCCTGTTGAGGAAGTGTAGCTGGCAAGCTCAAGAGCACAAGGATGGTGTCTGGCTGAAAGGCCGACTTCACGGCAGCTGGAGAAAATCAGGTCAAACGGTGAAATAGTTTGATAATTATATAATAAAATAAAAATTTGGTTGACTCGTGTGGCTAGCTAAATTTGTGGAGTTCTTCACAAATTACAGTCTGTGATTATGATATATACAATTATAACTCAATATCAAATTACTCTGTTTTGCTGGAGCTTTTGAGAAGAAAGTTATGACTGAGTATGTGTCATTTTGTTTAAAAATAAAAAGGCAATCATCTAAAAAAGCATGTTTACATTTGTCTTTGTTTTCACTGGGTTTTTGAAATGGAAAGACAAATACTGCCTGCTGTGCGTCACTCTTAAGATATGTAGGTGATAAACAGCTCTGATTATTGTGAAAACAGACATGATCTTAACCACAGACAGACACTTCTCCAAGCCACTGTTTGTTTTATAGACACACCACTGAGGCGTCACTCAGCCCATCACAATCAAACATGTCATTGTTTTCAACATCTTCAACCACCATCTGATAGAATTGATGTAATGCATAATGTGATATCTATATGTTGTGTTTAAAATACAGACTGCAGAGTTCCCTCTATTTATTCTTGCCTTGGTATCCATGGTAACCTTTGCCTCTCTGTGTCATGATTTGCAGGCTGTGGACTCGCGGGACTCAGTTGCCATGGCACTTTATTCTCAGTGTTTCTCCTGGATCATAATGAGGATCAACCAGAAGATCAAAGGCAAAGACAACTTCAAGTCTATCGGCATCCTGGACATCTTCGGCTTTGAGAACTTTGAGGTAAGTGTTTACTCGTCTAATTTAAGCTTTACTGAGCAAAATATATCTCAATCAGCTTCTAACTATGAGAAATTAGGTCTTACAAAAACACAAAATGTCCTGTCAACAGTTTTAGTTTTTTTCACGTAAGATGTTCTTGTTACTGTGCTCTTCCTGCTGGTTTGAAGTGGGTGGGCTCATTTGGAAAAAATAAAACAACAACAACAACAAATAATTTTGCATACTTTTGTGCATCAGATTTACAAACATGTCAGTCAAATATTTTGATAAAACATGAAGCTGCATAGGCATTAAATACTTTGATAGAATGCCACCTTGACTGTCAGTCAAATCGGGGGGGTTGAACTACTAAATGCATTATACCTAAAGATGTTTTTAAACATTGAAATCATCAACTTGAAATTAATTTTTTTTTGAGAAATGAGATTTTGTGACATCAGAATGATGGTCCAATGTGCAACTTCACTGACAATGGACTTTTCAGCGAGGTAGGAGACATCTTGTCTAGTAGTTAAACCTTTAAAGGAAAAACACATTTGCAAGCTCATAGATTCTGGATTTTTTAACAAGGTAGATGCAGTAGATTTGGGATTTTAAGATTTTCTAACAAGTTAGATAAACCTTTCTGTGGAAACAAGTCAGATCAAGTCAAATCCGTATTTTTGTATGTCTCTAAACATGTCTAAATGGGATCTTTAAGCTACAGAACTGGCTCTGAAATCTTGCTTGTCCATCCTGTAGGTGAACAGGTTTGAACAGTTTAACATCAACTATGCCAACGAGAAACTCCAGGAGTATTTCAACAAGCACATCTTCTCGCTGGAACAGTTGGAGTACAACAGGTAAAGATGTTTAACATAGCTAAACTTTTAGTAGACCTCTATTTCTTCAAATTGCCCTTGCATGCTGGGGGATGCATTGGAAACAAAAAAACTTTTACGTGCTGGAGACTGTCAGACACAGACAGATAGAGCTGGGGATGGAGGTTGGGCCTCCTCACAGCAATACAGGCAAACTGCCAGAGGTTTGGAATCAGCTCAGTTTCTTCCCAGACAGTTTTTTTCTTGTATGATGGGCCAGCAGCTTTGGACATGGCTCATTTCATCACATGCTCATGCTGGACAATACAGCCATTGTGTCTTCCTAGTTGTTTATATTTATGCACATATTGTGTGTGGGTGTGCGCGTGTGTGCGTGTGCGTGTGTGTGTGTGTGTGTGTGTGTGTGTGTGTATGTGTGTGTGTGTGTGTGTGTGTGTGTGTGCGCGCGTGGGTGTGTCTCCACTCACAGGGAGGCGATCCAGTGGGAGGCCATCGACTGGATGGATAACGCAGAGTGTCTGGATCTCATAGAAAAGGTAACCCTGAGAGAGCAAAGTCACCACCGGGATCGACCGCTAACCGCCAGCCAGAGTGTGCTGACCCAGACGCCATTCTGTGCTTACATTGACCTCCATCTCCTACTCTATCATTATATAGTCTTATTTTGCATGTTCTGTGTCCACAGTAATGTACACCAGTTAGCGGCTTGAGGTACGGTTGAAGGGTGGCATTAAGACAATTTGTTTTATTTTATCACCATAGTTATAATGATGGTAAAAACTGAGCTTTTACAGAGGTGGGCTCGTGTCTGAAAGCTTTCTGGGTCAAAAGTTTAGAGGAAGCAAAAATACTACACTACAACCATTTTATCCCTACTCATACTTGTGATTTGGCTTGTTGGCCCTTTTAATAGGAGGATTTCTGCTGTATTAGTGTGACTGTGTGTATCTGTGAAGTTAGGTGTTGCTGCCAAACTGTGAACTCTTCAGTGAACTCTCTTTTTGTAAAAAAGAGAGAGAATTGAATGAATTCTTATGCTGTTTCCTGGACGCATTGTTATATTAAAAGCTACCAGATGTTCCCCAATGGGATTATGAAACTAGTTTCATCATGACTTCGATGTGTTTCACCCTCTCTGCTCCTCTTGTCTGTATCCCCTTAAGAAACTGGGCATGTTGGCTCTTATCAATGAGGAGAGTCGATTCCCCAAAGGCACGGATTACACCCTCCTGGAGAAACTGCACAGCCGACACGCAGTGAGTCCACACGTACACATGAAAACTTACATACATACTTTTACACATCCCTCTACCAAAGCTCCTCTGGAGAAATGCCTTCACCACCTTCCAGCCCAGACAGCCCCAAAGAGTTAGACGTCTCTCCTGGTCCATTAATCATCTGTTGCCTTCAGTGCTGCATTGAAACACACTCAATACAAATGTAACATCAAACCAACCTCAGCAAACATAAGTATAAACAATATATAGCGTGAGGCAGGTGTCAAAATGCAATAAGTCAACCCACGTTTCTCTTGTCTCAAGGTGGTGCAATAAAGCTGCCTAGCAGACAGCTCAGGTTATTAAAACAAAGTGTCTCCATATTTATGGCACAAATAGGTTCTTGGTATCATCTTTGGGAAGCTTTGAAACAAACAAAAAGATATCAACTTGAGTTGTTGAAAATTATGAGACACTTTTTTCTGACATTGTTTAGACAATTATTGTTTAGAAAAAGATTCATCAGTCTGTTGAAAAAAACATAGTGAACAGGTTATTTGATAATGTCAATATTCATTAGTTGCAGCCCTCAATGTGTTATTGGCCTCTCAGCTGCCCTCTGGAGCTCTAAATGTACTATGCACTGTGCTTAATTTGATAATTGATTAGGTAGACATGAATGTCATTTCTAAAAGTCAGTGGTCTCTTTGTCCTTTCTCCTCAGACAAACCCATACTATGTGAAGCCCCGAGTGGCCGACCACCAGTTTGGCGTCAAGCACTACGCTGGAGAGGTAATTAACAGTTGACACACACACATACCGAGCAAAACCCGCTTCCTGAATGAGTAAGTTGGTGAAGTGAGGTAGTTGGATGGGCAGTGGGTCGTCTCTGCCACAAATCAGCTACGGGGTGTTGATGCCGCACCCCTTCTCCATTGTCTTTTTCCCTGAGTCAGGACTGCTTCATCATCATCCTCTCCTTTCTTTTTGTACATGATGAGCAGATACTACTCCTGACAGAAGTGTAGCAAGGGATCAGGGAGGAAAGAGTGAATAGGGCTGTGTGTGTGTGTGTGTGTGTGTGTGTGTGTGTGTGTGTGTGTGCGTGTGCGTGTGCGTGTGCGTGTGCGTGTGCGCGTGCGCGTGCGTGTGCGTGTGCGCGTGCGCGCCTTATGAAGCCTACATGGACAAGGTCTCCTCAGTGTGAGTGTGGCAGCCCATCCCCAAGCCTGGCGTGGATGTCTATGGTAATGACTTGGTCCAGAGAGGACAGGCAGGCCAACTAGTTGTTTCTCTCTCTCTCTCTCTCTCTCTCTCTCTCTCCTCCCCCTCCCTCCCCAGTGTGTCTTTCTAGACAGTTCAGCCACCTCTCTGAAAGCTCCTTCTGTTATCTGAAACTGTGCTGTGAGTTCAGCAGGGGAAATAGTAGCATCCTCCCATGGATTCGATTATCTGTGTGGTGCCGTGGTATTGCAGTCACTTTAAATTAAGTCTCTTGTTGTCTGACGTGAACTTGAAAAAAAACTCACCTCACCATGTGAATTTAATGGAGACATTTAAGTTAAGCAATAATGCCAAGAAGCAACTTTGAAAAAAAACAGTAATGCAATTGGACTGTATTTTATTTTTGTTGATTCAGCGTTTGCATGATTTGTGCACCTGTGCGTGGAAACTCTGTAATTCATTATTTCTCTGTAGCATCATGAGACCATGCTACTTAATTGAACCTGAAACTGACTGACACAGAGAGCCTTTTGTACGAGTCTATTCTTCCAATGTGCGAGGAATGGAGTGTAATTAGTGTGTCTGTGATTTATAAATACATGTTTTGTCAAGTTTGGATCTCATGGCTCCCCATGAGCCTCAAGGCTTGGGAATGGGGAACTGGGTTTGTTATTAGATTATAGTACAAACACACACACACAGCTGTGAATACAAGCTGGCACACACGCACACACGCACACACACACACACACGCAGAAATGTGCCTGTGTTTAGATTACAGCTTGTATTTTAATATTATTTCTATGCATTTTCTTGCATCATGCAATGAGTTTGAG